>NC_053392.1:102984969-103298657 GCF_905171765.1 Bufo bufo | reverse complement strand
TTCACTTCTTCTGCATCTGCTCCAGACTTTTCTAATAGATAGATAGATAGATAGATAGATAGATAGATAGATAGATAGATAGATAGATAGAAAAGTAAAGAAAAGAAGCAGCACTCAAGAAAGTATGCGGGTGCAAAAAATCCTCCTTATCAGACCTGTGACCAAGGTCCAAGTTGTAGATACAAGGCAAAAAATGAAGGCAGCACTCCAAATAGTGAAGAAAGTGGAAGGTTTATTCACCCAACCAGCAGCAACGTTTCAGCTCTCTCTATGGAGCCTTTGTCCAGCTGAGTAACATGTGCATGATAACATACATAAGTAGTGGCAGTGATTAACATGATTGCAAATCCAATCAAAATGTCATAGAAACAAATAAGATAAATATAAAAAATACAGTCATATGAATAGTACAATTCATCCATACACCTAGTGTCAATATGATGGGGCATAAGTGAATATATAAAAATACATAATGTAATTCATATTGTGTGAAATATATCCAAATCTTACATAATTGGTAATCATTACAGCAGTGAACAGGTGTGTAAATAAAATAGAATCGATTAAAAACCTTTGAATGGATCAATGTTGGCTGAAACGACATGGTGGAGACTGCTGGCGTCCGGAAACAACAACGGCGCATGCGCCGCACTATCTGTTATCGCGAGACTTGTACAAGAGCTGAGTGTCATTATAGACCATAACAAAGATGGCCACTGTGGGAACATCGCATTAGGGCGCATGCGCAACACGGCACTGTCGCCCATCCAGCTTAGAACATCACTAAATTGTAGAGCATATACCGCAGTGTTTTAGCAGAAAAGCCGGTCCATGAGTCGGGGCCGGCGGTTCAATGCCGGTCACCGTCAAGGTATCCGTATCGACAGGGGGGCGTGGCAATCATATCAACTCCACCCCGTCGTCCAGATGTATCGGCACATCCGCACCATGACGCTCATGACAGCCATGTAGTGACAAATCCAAAGTATGAATAAATCACACTGGCCAGAAAGAGCGCACGGATCCAATGCATCGGTAATCATATGAGAATGAAAATGTATACAAAAAAATTCATTAAGAGAGAAAACAGGACTGCCTGACCGTCTGTGTAATGTGACCCAAGACCCAAAATAGGAGCCAGGGCCACACAAGACAGACAGGGACGGTCACTGGACTGCTCAGCATCACAGAATAGTACAAAGTTGTATATAGGGATCGCCGACACAGTTCCTCCAGTCTTCACCATATATGTCCATTCATAATATGAAGTCATGGTATTTTCCTATATAGGACAAAGAAGATAAGGGAAAATTCTATTAATATATAGCACATGTTATTTTCCATATACGCAATCCAAATAAAAGAAAGAATATGCATAATCAGCAATTAGACAACCCTGAATTCCACATTTAAACCCTGAGGTTTCAGGGTGCCTAAAGTGTAGATCCAATACAGTTCACGTTTTTTTAGGAGTTTAATGCGGTCACCTCCTCGTCTGGAGGGGGTTATTTGTTCCAGAATTCTGAATCTCAAATCATTTTGTGTGTGCTTGGCCTCAACAAAATGTTTTGACACAGGGAGATCCATTTTTTGTTTTCGAATAGAATAACGGTGTTGGTTAAGGCGAGTTTTTACGTCCCAGGTGGTCTCCCCAATATATAAAAGATTACAGGGGCAGATTAGCAAGTAGACAACATACGACGAATCGCATGTTAGGTACTGTCTAATTTTAACGCTCTGTCCTGAGATTGGATGGAGAAATGTATCACCTCTCAGCATTAACTTAGTTATTAGTATCTCTGATGATTTTTTAACCAAAATTGCAGATCTGTCCTTACCCAAGGGGGTGTTATTGGCTTCATTTGACGTGGTAAGCCTTTACACCTCTATAGAACACGAGTTAGGTATACGAGTCATTGAACAGATTTTAGAGAAGACACAATACAGCAGTGATTGTCAACAGTTCTTGAGCTCCTTGCTTAGGTTCATCCTGACCAGGAACTATTTCCTGTTCCAGGATGATTTTTTCCTACAATTGCGTGGGACCGCGATGGGGTCCAACGTGGCGCCGACTTACGCAAATCTTTACATGTCCCATCTTGAGGAGTCTGTCGTCTATGTGTGCCACCACTTCAGCCATGTGCTGGGGTGGTGGCGATACATCGACGACATTTTTCTGATTTGGGTCGGCGCCACGGGGGACCTCATCGCCTTCCACGCTTTTCTTAACACTATTGATCCCAGTGTTAAATTTACACTGTCATATTCTGAGTCAACAATACAATTTCTAGATACTCAGGTCAGCATTCAAAATGGTAAACTAACAACTGACTTAGGCCTCTTTCACACTTGCGTTGTCCGGATCCGGCGTGTACTCCACTTGCCGGAATTACACGCCGGATCCGGAAAAACGCAAGTGTACTGAAAGCATTTGAAGACGGAACCGTCTTCCAAATGCGTTCAGTGTTACTATGGCACCCAGGACGCTATTAAAGTCCTGGTTGCCATAGTAGGAGCGGGGAGCGGGGGAGCGGTATACTTACAGTCCGTGCGGCTCCCGGGGCGCTCCAGAATGACGTCAGAGCGCCCCATGCGCATGGATGACGTGATCCATGTGATCACATGATCCATGCGCTTGGGGCGCCCTGACGTCACTCTGGAGCGCCCGGGGAGCCGCACGGACGGTAAGTACACTGCTCCCCCGCTCCCCGCTACACTTTACCATGGCTGCCAGGACTTTAGCGTCCCGGCAGCCATGGTAACCACTCTGAAAAAGCTAAATGTCGGCTCCGGCAATGCGCCGAAACGACGTTTAGCTTAAGGCCGGATCCGGATCAATGCCTTTCAATGGGCATTAATTCCGGATCCGGCCTTGCGGCAAGTGTTCCGGATTTTTGGCCGGAGCAAAAAGCGCAGCATGCTGCGGTATTTTCTCCGGCCAAAAAACGTTCCGTTCCAGAACTGAAGACATCCTGATGCATCCTGAACGGATTTCTCTCCATTCAGAATGCATTAGGATAAAACTGATCAGGATTCTTCCGGCATAGAGCCCCGACGACGGAACTCTATGCCGGAAGACAAGAACGCAAGTGTGAAAGAGCCCTTATATGTAAAACCAACAGATAAAAACACACTGTTGCGCTATGAGAGTCACCACCCAAAACCTATGCTAAGGTCACTCCCTTTCAGTCAGCTTCTTCGTGTGAAGAAAATTGTACAAGATCCATTACAAGTAGATATGAGATTAAAAGAAATGGGTCAAAAATTCCAGATACGTGGATACCCCAAAAAACTCATTCAAGAACACACCAAAAGGGTTAAATCCCTCACCAAAGAGACCATCAAGGCGGGACTAGGTGATCCTAAACGATCCCAGCCTCGGATCCCTTTTGTTTCTGAGTTCAGCACCAACAGCACGAATATTGCGGCCATTATTAGAAAGCACTGGCGAATTTTAGCCAGCAATTTTGAGCAGGTAGAGGAATTCAAATCCCCACCTCTTTGCTCATATCGACGTAGTCGCAATTTGGGCGACAGACTGGTCAAATCCGATATTGGTACATCTAGGGAGACATGTGAGACCTATTTTGGGTCCACTAGGAAGGGCTGTTACCCGTGTTTCAATTGTATTAACTGTAAGTTAATGCTGAGAGGTGATACATTTCTCCATCCAATCTCAGGACAGAGCGTTAAAATTAGACAGTACCTAACATGCGTTTCGTCGTATGTTGTCTACTTGCTAATCTGCCCCTGTAATCTTTTATATATTGGAGAGACCACCTGGGACGTAAAAACTCGCCTTAACCAACACCGTTATTCTATTCGAAAACAAAAAATGGATCTCCCTGTGTCAAAACATTTTGTTGAGGCCAAGCACACACAAAATGATTTGAGATTCAGAATTCTGGAACAAATAACCCCCTCCAGACGAGGAGGTGACCGCATTAAACTCCTAAAAAAACGTGAACTGTATTGGATCTACACTTTAGGCACCCTGAAACCTCAGGGTTTAAATGTGGAATTCAGGGTTGTCTAATTGCTGATTATGCATATTCTTTCTTTTATTTGGATTGCGTATATGGAAAATAACATGTGCTATATATTAATTGAATTTTCCCTTATCTTCTTTGTCCTATATAGGAAAATACCATGACTTCATATTATGAATGGACATATATGGTGAAGACTGGAGGAACTGTGTCGGCGATCCCTATATACAACTTTGTACTATTCTGTGATGCTGAGCAGTCTAGTGACCGTCCCTGTCTGTCTTGTGTGGCCCTGGCTCCTATTTTGGGTCTTGGGTCACATTACACAGACGGTCAGGCAGTCCTGTTTTCTCTCTTAATGAATTTTTTTGTATACATTTTCATTCTCATATGATTACCGATGCATTGGATCCGTGCGCTCTTTCTGGCCAGTGTGATTTATTCATACTTTGGATTTGTCACTACATGGCTGTCATGAGCGTCATGGTGCGGATGTGCCGATACATCTGGACGACGGGGTGGAGTTGATATGATTGCCACGCCCCCCTGTCGATACGGATACCTTGACGGTGACCGGCATTGAACCGCCGGCCCCGACTCATGGACCGGCTTTTCTGCTAAAACACTGCGGTATATGCTCTACAATTTAGTGATGTTCTAAGCTGGATGGGCGACAGTGCCGTGTTGCGCATGCGCCCTAATGCGATGTTCCCACAGTGGCCATCTTTGTTATGGTCTATAATGACACTCAGCTCTTGTACAAGTCTCGCGATAACAGATAGTGCGGCGCATGCGCCGTTGTTGTTTCCGGACGCCAGCAGTCTCCACCATGTCGTTTCAGCCAACATTGATCCATTCAAAGGTTTTTAATCGATTCTATTTTATTTACACACCTGTTCACTGCTGTAATGATTACCAATTATGTAAGATTTGGATATATTTCACACAATATGAATTACATTATGTATTTTTATATATTCACTTATGCCCCATCATATTGACACTAGGTGTATGGATGAATTGTACTATTCATATGACTGTATTTTTTATATTTATCTTATTTGTTTCTATGACATTTTGATTGGATTTGCAATCATGTTAATCACTGCCACTACTTATGTATGTTATCATGCACATGTTACTCAGCTGGACAAAGGCTCCATAGAGAGAGCTGAAACGTTGCTGCTGGTTGGGTGAATAAACCTTCCACTTTCTTCACTATTTGGAGTGCTGCCTTCATTTTTTGCCTTGTAGATAGATAGATAGATAGATAGATAGATAGATAGATATGAGATAGATAGATAGATAGATAGATAATAGATAGATAGATAGATAGATGATAGATAGATAGATAGATAGATAGATAGATAGATAGATAGATAGATAATAGATAGATAGATAGATAGATAGATAGATAATAGATAAGAGGTAGATAGATAGATAGATAGATAGATAGATAGATAGATAGATAGATAGATAATAGATAAGAGGTAGATAGATAGATAGATAGATAGATAGATAGATAGATAGATAGATAGATAGATAGATAATAGATAAGAGGTAGATAGATAGATAGATAGATAGATAGATAGATAGATAGATAGATAGATAGATAGATAGATTCACAATTCTAATATTTTCATTGTACCATATACTCAGTTTTAAATATTTAGATTTCTACTCATTTTCAGATTCTGGGATTGTCATTACAAAATCTGAAGCACAATTTCCATCCCTATATGTATGTGGTTCAAGGACACTATTCTATAGATTGTAAAGCCAGGTGATATTGATACCAGTGACTTTTATTCCATTTAGCTCCATAGTAAAACTGTATGAAAAATCTTCAGCAGAAACAGAATGAAGCTGTTCTCATTGTCGCTACAAGAAGTCGATACATTACGGCGCAAGTGTGAAAGTAGATATTACATTAGCCGTAATAAAAGGCTGGGTAGATATAGAAGGTGATAAAGGACCACATTTGTCCGTGAAAATCAAATAAAGGGTAATGGAAAGATAACGATGTTACGTTTAAAACGAGGAAAAATTAACGCAAGAAATGTTAAAGTGCCCAGACAGGAGTATTGATCCCAGCAGTCCATCCCGCCTGCAGAGAAAAAAGTGACATTTTGTATCATATGTTAAATGGGGACTTCTTGGGATAAAAATAAAACAATAGGGAAAGTGACGTCAGTATGGTCCCCGTATTACTGCGGTAAGGCATAACTGACTGGTCACTGACATGGTATCACACTGGACTGTAATCAGGTGTGGCAGGGGACCAGTGGTGGATTATAATTGGGGCGTTTGGGTCTGTAGCTCCGGGCCAGGTATCGCTGGGGAGCCCAATGCCAACCCAAACGCCCACAAACTACGGTGGGGCACAGGAACGCATAGTTCCCTGTCCCCCGATCACCGCTATGGGGTTCAGGCCTAGCAGGCCTGAAGCCTATGCGGTAGTAAAATCCCGGCGCAGGCGGGCGTGATGACGTCATCGCGCGCCTGTGCCCGGACCTACCATCTACGAGTGAGCGCCGACTGGGACACAGGTAAGTATTAGCTTTCATTTATTAATTTTTTTGTGTGCCAATATCGGGGGACATTACTGGGGGCACAGGAGATTATTACTGAAGGGACAGTGGTGGGCAAACTACTACATGGGGAGCAAACTACTACGTGGGGCCAAATTACTAGTGTGGGGGAAATTAATACTGTGGGGGCAGTGTGGGGGCAAACTGCTATATGGAGGTAGTATGGGGGATGTTGCTATTGGGTAGGAACTATAGGGGCATTTCTATTACAAGGACATATTAGGGGACATTATTTTTCAGGGCCACTATACAGGCATTATTACCTGGAGCACAATATAGGATGTTATTATTACTGGGGGCACTCTAGGGGACATTATAATTGCTGTAGTAACTATAGGGACATTTGGGGGTCATTTATCAAACTGGTGTAATGTAGAACTGGCTTAGTTGCCCATAGCAACCAGATTCCACTTTTAATTTTAGACAGCACCTTTTGAAAATGAAAGGTGGAATCTGATTAGTTGCTATGGACAACTAAGCCAGTTCTACTTTACACCAGTTTGATAAATGACCCCAATTATGAGAAATCTAAAATGTCTGTGTAACAAACTCTGTAGAGACGAGATGCGGCTGAAAGAATTAGTCATGGCGGTCTGGGGCAAACGGAGGAGAAGAGGAAAGAGAAGATCTACATGACAGGAGATGTCACTGGAAGTAAGAGGTATGTGGTGCTGTATTCTATTATATGTAGAGCTGGCTCACTACTGTGAGCTGCGTCTCATCTCCTCCAAGTCTTTTTTTATTATAATTGACCGTATTTTTCGCTTTATAAGACGCACTTTTTCAATGCTGTACTATTATTGGCCTAAGTGTTTGCATTAAATGTGACTATAACCCCCATCATTCATAGGAATACACCCATGTGCAGCAGTGCATGGGTGAATTTCCATGGATAAGGGGGGTTATAGTCACATTTAATATTAACACTGTCTAGGGATTGTACCATAATTGACCTGTGTATATTAAATGTGACCATAATCCCCCTCATCTATAGGAACACACCCATGTACTGCAGTACATGGGTGCATTCCTATGGATGAGGGGGGTTGTAACACAGGTGAATTATGGTACACTGGACAGTGCTTATATTATATGACTATAACCCCCTTCATCCATAGGTATGCACCAATGTACTGCACATGTTTTAGCCCACCTTTTGGTTGAAAATATTTTTTTATTATTTTCCTCCTCTAAACCTGGTGTGTGTCTTACATTCAGGTGCGTCTTATAAAGCAAAAAATGTATTTCCAATTTGGCAACTAAAATTTTTATTTGGCTCCTAAACTTTTCAGTTCAGGAGTCAATGGCTTCTGCGTAATTTTGCAGTCCTATGTAACACTACAGATAGCATAAGGTAAAAGGGTTCTCTGGGATTTATATATTGATGGCCTATCCTCAGGATAGGTCATCAATATGAGTTTGGTGGGGGTCTGACTCCTGGTACCCCAGCCAATCAGCTGTTTGAACAGACCGCGATGTTCCAGTAAGCGCAGCAGCCTCTTTGCTCCTTACCAAGCACAGCTCTGTCCATTTGATATCACTGCGCTTGATATTGCAGCTCAGACCCAATCACTCGGATGGGGCTGAGCTGCACCTAAACCATGTGAACGATGAATGTGATGTCATATGGCCTAGGAAGAGACTGGGCCGCTCACGAAGCACCGGAGCCTCTTCATATATAAAAAAAAAACTAAACTAAAATGGAGGGAGGGAGGTGCCCGAGTTGGGTAGACAGCCCCGGTCCCATCATGCACTTAATCCGCCCCTGCAGGGGACCTTAAAGAGGACCTGTCTCCTCAACTAACATTTTTGTTTTAGCAACTACTTGCATTCCCAATGTAATAACTATTCTGAAGCATCTCATGATTCTTGTGTTGTGCCATTCCATAATTATTCCTACTAGAAGTTATGAATGAATTGCTAAAAGTTTGCAGTGAAGGACCATCTGGGTGTTACCAGTTAGTGTTTTGCACAATTTGACCTTATCCAACCAGTGCTGCCAGTGTTAGACTGTGCAGAGACATACCCCCAACTGGTAACACCCAGCTGCACCTTGCAATTCATTCATAACTTCTAGTAGGGAAAAACGGTGGCTCGGATGCGGACCCAAACAACGGCCTTGTGCATGAGGCCTTAGAATCACTGCACACTTCACTTATTAGGGCAGTCACGGGGCCAAAACTGACCAAATAACTGAAGTAGGAACTCAGCCTTACAGGTCGATGTTATCGCCAAGAAGAAGCGCACTCCTTTTACACCGTCATCAGCTGATTCCACATAGATGTCTACAGAACCTATTCTAGTAAACGCTTATACAAGTAGAGCCCCCGACAGAGTGGCGAGGGTGTCAGCAGTAAGTTTGTGTTGACATCACTGATTTTTTTGCCCTTCCTCTGATCCGTCAGAACAATAACCGCCAACAAAGGATTCTGTCCGTTGAGCATCCGCCTTCACTCGGTCAGCATTTTGTCAGTAAGCCATCAGTATTGCTAATGCCAAAAAAAACAGGAGTGGATCCAAAACAGAGATAACACGTGAATAGAATATTTGCATGTCTTCTGTGTTTTGTACCCACTCCTGCTTTTGGCTACCAAATCACATGCCAATTCTGATGGGACCATGTCATTCAGGCCTTACAGCAGCTACATAGACAGGATCCGTGAAAAAGTTCTAGTGCTGAGTGATTTTGTGGGAGTGATTGCAGGTGGCTGAGTGGCTGAGTGTGGCTTGAAGCAGTGATCCTTGAAAGTTAAGTTTTTGCATTTTAGTACTGCCATTTAAAACTTTTTTTTTTTTTCTCTGCTTGAATAAGGGGAGTGGCCTGGGCAACCAGGTGCTATAAATTGAACCACTAAACTCTCCAGAGCTTGCTCTTTCTGAGGCTTGCTCTACTAAGTGGGCTTCTTATTAAGTGGAGTTAAAGAAAAGGAGTTTGGAAACTAAGGTTGGATATAATTTCCTTGTGTGTTGTTGGCTTAATTTTACGTGGTCCTTCAACTACAGCAGACAGGGTCTAATTCTAAATCATATTTACTGTTTTTCTTTTTTACTGTTGTAATCCACATTTAGTATGTGTTACACAATTGACAACGCAGTCCAGTGCACATCTTGCTTGATGTATGCAGTCCTGGAACAGCAGTTCGAGGGTGTATATCTTTGTTCAAGATGTGAGCAAATTACCCGTTTCGAATCGCAAATCGAGTCTTTAAACGGGCAAGTTGCAACACTGAGAGACATTGACAATTTGCAAAACAGTTTGCTTCTCACCGAGCAAGCACTCTTTGGGGTAGATGAGGGGGAGGGTGACAGAGAGGAGGCTGAGGAAAGTGAGGTAGCTAGCTGGGTAACAGTTAGAAAGCGGGGTAGAGGGAAGAGTGCCAGGGAGGCTAGCCCTGATCTGACACACCCCAACAAGTTTGCACGTTTGGCAGATAAGGGGGATGTCAGTCCAGGGACGGCACTGCCGCAGCCGGACACTTCCTCTGCCAGTCAGGGGAATGTCAGCTCCGGTAAGCAGGGGACCAGGAGAGCAGGGCAGCCAGACAGGTTCTGGTAGTGGGAGACTCCATTATTAGGGGAACAGATAGGGAAATCTGTCACAAAGACCATGATCGCCGAACAGTGTGCTGTCTTCCTGGCGCTAGAGTTCGACACATCGCGGATCGGGTTGACAGATTACTGGGAGGGGCTGGAGAAGATCCAGCGGTCATGGTCCATATCGGAACCAATGACAAAGTTAGAGGTAGGTGGAGAGTCCTTAAAAATGATTTCAGGGATTTAGGTCAAAAGCTTAGGGCAAGGACCTCAAAGGTAGTATTTTCCGAAATATTGCCTGTACCACGAGCCACACAAGAAAGGCAGTGGGAGATTAGGGAGATTATCCCCTTCCCGACTGCAATCTGTTTATATACGTGATATTTGCACATGCCCCGTGCAGCTATCACGTCTATAAACGTCAAGCCAGTTCTTTAATCCAAGCGCTGCAAAACGCTTGGATTAAAGCTTCTGCCCCTGTCCTGCTGCTGTCACGGACAGCATACAGTTCAGTAATGCCGGCAAGGGACCAATCAGAGTGGCTCCTTGCCGACAATCGATCCGATTGGTTAGTCTGTGCAGACTAACCAATCGGATCGCGGCAGTAAAAAAATGCCGGTTTCAGGCTCTGATCTGCGCTCTGCAGATCAGAGCCTGAAATCAGGTAGTGTTCCTCATGCCCCCCCCGATCTGTGCCCCTCCAAGCCCTTGGTGCCCCTCTGTGCCCCCCGATCTGTGCCCCCCCCGATCTGTGCCCCTCTCCTGCCTCCTGCGCTCATCTCTCCTGCCCTGATGCAGTCTGTCCCCTCTCCCCCCCAATACATTCCTCCTGCCCCAGCCTCCCTCAATGTTGGTGACCGAACCCCCCCCTTTCCAGCGCTGCCCCCGGTCCCCCTGCTGTGTGTGATGGCGGCGGCTCCATTCTTGAGCCGCTGCCATCAGCAGAGAGTGTCAGCTCTCCACCCTCTCTCCACCATCGGGGCTGCTACGCTGCGATTGCAGCGCTCGATGGTTGCCATGGCAACCGGACGCTTTGCAAAAGCGTCCGCTGTTGCCACCTACAGGGCATCTGATTGTATTATACTTTGCAATGCAAGAGCATTGCAAAGTATAGTACAGCCATCAGCCCCACTGGATCTTCAAGATCCAAGAGGGACTTGCTAGAAAAAAAAAAGTGAAAATAATTAAAGTAAAAATAAATAAATAAATAAAAATGTAAAATTAAAAAAATAAATTGCCTTTTCCTATAAAAAATGAAAAAAAAAAAAATACACATATTAGGTGTCACCGCGTCCGTAACGACCGTCTCTATAAATATATCACATGATAGACCCCGTCCGATAAACACCATAAAAAAACTGTGTAAAAAAAAAGCAATTTTTGTCACCTTACATCACAAAAAGTGCAACAGCAAGCGATCAAAAAGGCTTATGACCCCCAAAATAGTACCAATCAAACCGTCACCTCATCCCGCAAAAAATGATACCCTATTTAAGACAATCGCCAAAAAAATATAAAAAGCTATGGCTCTCAGACTATGGAGAAACTAAAACATCATTTTTTTTGGTTTCAGAAATGCTATTATTGTGTAAAACTTAAATGAATAAAAATAAGTATACATATTAGGTATTTCCACGTCCGTAACGATCTGCTCTATAAAACTGTCACATGACCCAACCCCTCAGATAAACGCTGTAAAAATAAATAAATAAAAACTGTTCCAAAACAGCCAATTTTTTGGTCACCTTGCCCCATAAAGTGTAATAATGAATGATCAAAAAATCCTATGTACCCAAAAATGGTACCAATAAAAACCTCAACTCTTTCTGCAAAAAAGAGCCCCTGCACAAGACGATCGGCAGAAAAATAAAAAACATATGGCGTTCAGAAAATGGACACACAAAAACATAATTTCTTTTTCAAAAATGCTTCATTATGTAAAACTGAAACAAACCAACAAAGAAAGTAGACATATTTGATATCATTGCGTCCGTAACAACCTGCTCTATAAAAATAGCACATGATCTACCCGGTCAGATGAATCTGGTAAAAAAAAAAACGGTGCCAAAACAGCCATTTTTCGGTTACCTTGCCTTACAAAAAACTTAATATAGAGCAATTAAAAATCATATGTACCCCAAAATAGTACCAATAAAACTGGCACCTTATCCCCTAGTTTCCAAAATAGGGTCACTTTTTGGGGGTTTCTACTAAATGGGACAAGGAATCTAAAACCAGTCCAGCAAAAATCTGCCTTCCAAAAACCATACGGCGTTCCTTTCCTTCAGCGCCCTGCCGTGCGCCCTTACATCACTTTATGACCACATGTGGGGTGTTTCTGTAAACCGCAGAATCAGGGTAATAAATATTGAGTTTTGTTTGGCTGTTAACCCTCAATGTGTTAAAGAAAAAAATGTAATAAAATGGAAAATCTGCCAAAAAAGTGAAATTTAGAAATTTCATCTCCATTTTCCTTTAATTCTTGTGGAACACCTAAAGGGTTAACAAAGTTTGTAAAATCAGTTTTGAGTTACTTGAGGGGTGTAGTTTCTACAATGGGGTCATTTATGGGGGGTTTCCACTTTGTAAGCCCCACAAAGTGACTTTAGACCTGAACTGGTCCTTAAAAAGTGGGTTTTGGAAATTTTCTTAAAAATTTTAAGAACTGCTTCTAAACTTCTAAGCCTTCTAACGTCCTAAAAAAATAAAATGACATTTCCAAAATGATGCCAACATAAAGTAGACATATGGGAAATGTTAAGTAATAAATATTTTATTAGGTATGACTTTCTGTTTTAGAAGCAGAGAAATGTAAATTTAGAAAATTGTGAATTCTTTTTAAATTTTTGGTAAATTTGGGATTTTTTCATAAATAAAGGTGAAATATATTGACTAAAATTTTGGACTATCATGAAGTACAATATGTCACAAGAAAACACAATCTCAGAATGGCTTGGATAAATAAAAGTGTTCCAAAGCTATTACAACATAAAGTGACGCATGTCAGATTTGTAAATTTTGACCTGGACACTGGGGCATCAATGACCCGTGGTCATGAAAGGGTTAACAAGTGGCTCAAGAACTGGTGTAGGAAGGAGGGGTTTGGGTTCCTGGAGAACTGGGCCGACTTCTCTATCGGCTACAAGCTCTATCGTAGGGACGGGCTGCACCTCAATGGGGAAGGGGCAGCTGTGCTGGGGAGAAAGATGGCTAGAAGGTTGGAGGAGTGTTTAAACTAGGGACTGGGGGGGAGGACAATTACACTATAGGAGGGGAAGATAGTGCAGATAGAGACCGGGGGCAAGGTAGTGGGACTGGGGGAGGAATGGAAGGAGGGACTAGAACAGTTCAGAAGGAAAGGTGTAGGGTAAAAAATATACATAAACCTCTCAAATGTATGTATACTAATGCCAGAAGCCTGACTAATAAAACTGGTGAACTGGAATTAGTGATGTGTGAGGAGGACTATGACATAGTGGGAATAACTGAGACATGGCTGGATGATAGCCATGACTGGGCAGTTAATGTACAAGGTTACAGTCTGTTTAGAAAGGATCGTCAAAACCGGAGAGAGGGAGGGGTCTGCCTTTATGTAAAGTCTTGTCTAAAGCCCACAGTCCGTGAAGATATAAGTGAGGGACATGAACATGTGGAGTCACTGTGGGTAGAGATACATGGAGCTAAAAAGAACAATAAATTACTAATAGTAGTTTACTATAAACCACCTAATATACCAGAGTCCACAGAAAATCTACTACTAAACAAGATAGACGAGGCGGCAAATCATAATGAGGTGGTTATTATGGGGGACTTCAACTACCCAGATATAGACTGGGAAACTGAATCTTGTATATCTCATAAGGGAAACAGGTTCTTGGCAATAACCAAAGACAATTACCTCTCCCAACTGGTTCAGGACCCGACTAGAGGGACGGCCACACTGGACTTAGTATTAACCAGTAGGCCTGACAGAACAACAGATGTGCAGGTTGGTGGACACCTGGGAAATAGTGACCATAAAGTAATAACCTTCCAATTATCATTCAAAAGAGCGTTTCTACAGGGAGGAACAAAAATACCAAACTTCAAAAAAGCAAAATTTAGCCAACTAAGAGAGGCCATAGGCCTAACTAACTGGGACAAAGTCCTCAAAAATAAAAATACAGCCACAAAATGGGATATCTTTAAAAACATCCTAAAATCTCATTGTGAGAGGTACATACCGTATGGGAATAAAAGGTTAAGGAACAAAAAGAAACCAATGTGGATAAATAGAACTGTAAAGAAAGCAATAAATGACAAAAAGAAAGCATATAAATCACTAAAACAGGAGGGTGGCACGGAAGCACTGAAAAACTATAAGGAAAAAAATAGAACATGTAAAAAACAAATAAAAGCGGCCAAACTAGAGACCGAGAGATTAATTGCCAAAGAGAGTAAAACTAACCCTAAAATGTTCTTCAATTATATAAATGTTAAAAAGTATAAATCTCAAGGTGTCGGCCCTTTAAAGAGTAATGAGGGGGGAGTCGCAGAGAGCGACGAGGAGAAAGCAAAACTGTTAAATATTTTTTTTCTCCAGTGTATTCACTGAGGAAAATAAATTGTCAGATGACGTGCAGAATATAAAAATAAATTCCCCATTAAAAGTGTCCTGTCTGACCCAGGAAAAGTACATCAGCGACTTAAAAATATTAAAATAGACAAATCGCCAGGACCGGATGGCATACACCCCCGTATCCTAAGGGAATTAAGTAATGTCATAGCCAGACCCTTATTTCTGATATTTGCGGACTCTATACTGACAGGGAATGTTCCACAGGATTGGGGAATGGCAAATGTGGTGCCAATATTTAAAAAGGGTCCAAAAACAGAGCCTGGAAACTATAGGCCGGTAAGTTTAACATCTGTTGGGGGTAAACTGTTTGAAGGTTTTCTGAGAGATGCTATCTTAGAGCATCTCAACGGAAATAAGCAAATAACGCCATATCCGCATGGCTTCGTGAGGGATCGGTCATGCCAAACTAATCAGTTTCTATGAGGAGGTAAGTTCTAGACTTGACAGCGGTGAATCAATGGATGTAGTATATCTGGACTTGTCCAAAGCATTTGACACTGTACCGCATAAAAGGTTAGTATATAAAATGAGAATGCTCGGACTGGGAGAAAACGTCTGTATGTGGGTAAGTAACTGGCTCAATGATAGAAAACAGAGGGTGGTTATTAACGGTACACACTCAGATTGGGTCACTGTCACTAGTGGGGTACCTCAGGGGTCAGTATTGGGCCCTATTCTCTTCAATATATTTATTAATGATCTTGTAGAAGGCTTGCATAGTAAAGTATCAATTTTCGCAGATGACACTAAACTGTGTAAAGTAATTTACACTGAAGAGGACAGTATACTACTACAGAGGGATCTGGATAGATTGGATGCTTGGGCAGATAAGTGGCAGATGAGGTTTAACACTGACAAATGCAAAGTTATGCACATGGGAAGGAATAATGCAAGTCACCCGTACATACTAAATGATAAAACACTCGGTAACACTGACATGGAAAAGGATTTAGGAATTTTAATAAACAGCAAACTAAGCTGCAAAAACCAGTGTCAGGCAGCTGCTGCCAAGGCAATAAGATAATGGGTTGCATCAGAAGGGGCATAGATGCCCGTGATAATGCAGTATGCAGGCCTGCAGGGTATTGCGATGTGAAGTCACGGTTACTTAGGCAAACAAGGGTTGCTATGGGTTGCTCACAGTTTGTAGGATGACCCTGGGCAGCGTACAGCAGTGATGGAGAGGTTGGCACAGTAGTCCTCTGGGGCACTCTCTGTATATAGGGACCAGGCCTGATGGTAGGTGAGGTGCCCTGGATGTTGCAGATGTTTAATGTGCCTAGGGCAAGGTCCCTTTAAGGTTCGTGACGCCAGTGCCTGTAACGGTGGCACACCGATTTATAGTTGTAATAAGTGAGGAACACAGTGTTATGGTGAACCAAACTTTTCTTTACTGGAAAACAGTAGTTCAACTTTGTACAGTCGGTTGTCCATACAGTTCCATATAAAGCAGGCATACATCACAAGCAGGCTCTCACATCAATGGCAGGTATACAGTTCCTTGCAAGATACTCAGAGGGTAACAACAACACACTCAGATCAGGCTGTACCTTCTCCTCAGAAATACTGTACACTGTTCCTTAGAACTCCTGTCTGGTCTTATCCCAAGGTCCGGATGCCCTGGCGCTGGCTTTATCCTTGGTAACAATCTTCCTCAGGTATTTATCCTTGCTTTCCATTAATAATCCTTCTGCCCTTCAGCTTACTTGTACTAGCTGGAACACTGGCTCTGCTTGGCTTGTGGAAACTGCAGGTTTTCTCCCAGGAGGCAAACTCTTCTCTTGGGGGTGAATCTTCTGAGCTAAACATAGGCTCAGAAAACTTCAGGCAGGCTATACTCCTTCACTAGCCTCCTGGTGGCAACTAGAAGCCTGGGCTGTCTAGCTGCATGTCAGGAGGAGGCCCTCAGCTTGTCTCTGGCTGGTGCCCTCTCACTTCTGTCTCTCCACAGACTCCTGACTACAGACTAACTCCTCCCTGTCTAAGTCTGAATATATATACTAGGGGCTCCCTAGCTCCCTCTAGTGTCTAAGATGCTAAACTACACCATAATAGGCCTGCTGCACATATCACATGGAAAATACACATAAAATCCATATTAAAATGCATTAAAATGTACTGTGAAATACACTGCCACTGTCCCACAGGAGGTGGAGAACAACGTGGCCCAATTGACCCTTGTGTAGTGCCCACATTTACCTAGTGGGACACTACAATAAGAACATAGTCCTACCACTTTACAAATCGCTAGTCAGACCACACATGGAGTACTGTGTACAGTTCTGGGCTCCTGTAAACAAGGCAGACATAGCAGAGCTGGAGAGGGTCCAGAGGAGGGCAACTAAAGTAATAACTGGAATGGGGCAACTACAGTACCCTGAAAGATTATCAAAATTAGGGTTATTCACTTTAGAAAAAAGACGACTGAGGGGAGATCTAATTACTATGTATAAATATATCAGGGGTCAGTGCAGAGATCTATCCCATCATCTATTTATCCCCAGAACTGTGAGTGTGACTAGGGGACATCCTCTGCGTCTGGAGGAAAGAAGGTTTGTACACAAACATAGAAAAGGATTCTTTACGGTAAGAGCAGTGAGACTATGGAACTCTCTGCCTGAGGAGGTGGTGATGGTGAGTACAATAAAGGAATTCAAGAGGGGCCTGGATGTATTTCTGGAGTGTAATAATATTACAGGCTATGGCTACTAGAGAGGGGTCGTTGATCCAGGGAGTTATTCTGATTGCCTGATTGGAGTCGGGAAGGAATTTTTTATTCCCCTAAAGTGGGGAAAATTGGCTTCTACTTCACAGTTATTTTTGTTTGCCTTCCTCTGGATCAACTTGCAGGATAACAGGTCGAACTGTATGGACAAATGTCTTTTTTCAGCCTTATGTACTATGTTACTATGTACTATGTTGTGTGTCTCATTTTTCCTTCCTTCTGACAGATCAGAAGAAGGGTCAAATAAATGATGATGTCAACCAGGCCAAAAAGGAAAAAAGTGGCCCAGTCATGAAGTGGGGAGGGTGGGAACAGCATGAAGTCCACAGAGTGGCCAAGTGACATAGTGATGAGGTGGCAGCAGGGGCGGCGTCAGCACCCGGCACTCCCGGGCAAGTGACGGGGCCCATTGCTCCTGGGGGGGGGGGGGGCACTGTACTCGCTCACTCCTGCAGCTGTCCTGGTCTTCATTAAACTGCCTGTTCTGAATTCTAGGGCAGCTTACCCCAGCAATGCAGACAATTTTTGCGGCGTGCACTGTTGGGGTGGGCGGCCCCAGGACTCAGAACAGGGTAGATGGAGTTTTCTACCGGGCCAAAGGACCTTCCTGATGTCATCCACCCATGTGACCAGTGTGGGAGGAGCCCGAGGAGCAGAGCTGTGTTTCTGTAAGGAGAGGAGCCAGGCTGGAGTGTGGTGAGGCCTAGCTGTGTGTGTCTGTCCCTGTGTGTGTGTGCCCCTGTATGTGTCTAAGAGGCATTGCTTAGACTCCATACCACACTCTAGCCAGTGCCTAATGGGTTACAGTTTAGATCACCTTCTGGTACATGATAATTTCCTTTTAAACCCCAGTCCATGTCCCCTCAGTACTGGGAATCAGTGGGAGTCATATAAGAAGGTAACAAAAGGTTGGAGTATAACTAAAGATGGAATTTCCTTTTAATGCCCCCTAAAGATGGCCACACACATTAGGCTACTTTCACACCTGTGTATTTTGTGGATCCGTTATGGATCTGCAAAAATGCTTCCGTTACAATAATATAACCGCATGCATCCGTCATGAACGGATCCGGTTGTATTATATCTTCTATAGCCATGACGGATCCGTCATGAACACCATTGAAAGTCAATGGGGAGCGGATCAGTTTTCTATTGTGTCAGAGAAAATTGATCTGTCCCCATTGACTTACATTGTGTGTCAGGACACATCCGTCTTGCAGCGTTATTCTGTCCGCGATGGGGACGCAACCAAACAGAACGGAATGCATTCTGGGGCACTCCGTTTTGTTCAGCTCAGTTTTGTCCCCATTGACAATGAATGGGGACAAGACTGAAGCATTTTCTTCCGCTATTGAGATTCTATGATGGATCTCAATAGCGGACTTGAAAACACTAGTGTGAAAGTAGCCTTAGATAGAAGTTGTATCAAATGGAGAAAAACAGAACTTGATAACACATCCATATGCTATGCTTTGATCTAATTAACCTCGCTTCTCAGCGCAATATTCAGTGTACTGCCCCCTATCCTGCATGCTTATGCAAGAGGCATTAGTGTACATTTTGATCAAAAGGCATAAGCCCACTCACCGCGTCAAGGTTGCCTCTTTGAGTGGGACCTACTCTAAACTTGGCGCAGCACTGCGTGGTGACCTCCAGATTTGGCGCGGCACTGCACGGCGACCACCAGCGCCACAGCAATGCACCAGCAGACGATGTGTGTACCTGTTCCTGTGTGTGTGTCTGTCCCTGTGTGTATGTGCAGGGGCGGACTGAGAACCCTCAGGGCCCCCGGGCAAAATAGATCAAGGGCCCCCTTCCAGGCCCCACCCATGTTCCGCCTCCAGCCACGCCCATGTTCCGCCTCCAGCCACACCCATATCCCGCCTCCACCCCCCGGTCGCGGTCGCACCGCGATTGTTACTCCCCTGATCCCATCACTACAGACATACAGCGCACATACCTCTTACATCCAGTGACTTCTCCTTTGATGTAGATGTTCTCTGCCCTTATCTTCTCTTTTCAGACCAGACCACCATTTTGTCGCCATTTTGCATGTCTTAGTTTACTTAGCAAAAAATATCTTAGTTTACTACTTTTCCATCATCCTCCCATCTTCTGGACAAATCATCCTACTACCCCCAATACTGTGCCACTGTGCTCCCCAATACTATACTGCAGAAACAGATAATACCCCTGATAATACTAGTACTACACAGATAATACTAGTACCACACAGAGCCCCCCATATAAAATACCCCTTCTTTGTGGCCTCAGTATAAGCCCCCATAGTGCCCCATAATAATGTACCAGTAAGAAGTGCCCCCCATAGATGCCCCCAATCATGTGCCAGTAACAAGTGCCTCTCCGTGCCCCCCCCATGTGCCAGTAACAAGTGCCTCTCTTACCCCATGTGCCAGTAACAAGTGCCTCTCCCCCCATGTGCCAGTAACAAGTGCCTCTCTCCCCCCCATATGCCAGTAACAATTGCCTCTCTTCCCCCCATATGCCAGTAACAATTGCCTCTCTCCCTCCCCCATATGCCAGTAACAAGTGCCTCGCCCCCATATGCCAGTAACAAGTGCCTCCCCCCCCCCCCATATGCCAGTAACAATTGCCTATCTCCCACCCATATGCCAGTAACAAGTGCCTCCCCCCCATGTGCCAGTAACAAGTGCCTCTCTCCCCCCCCATATGCCAGTAACAAGTGCCTCTCTCCCCCCATATGCCAGTAACAAGTGCCTCTCTCCCACCCATATGCCAGTAACAAGTGCCTCCCCCCCATGTGCCAGTAACAAGTGCCTCCCCCCAATATGCCAGTAACAAGTGCCTCCCCCCAATATGCCAGTAACAAGTGCCTCTCTTTCCCCCATGTGCCAGTAACAAGTGCCTCTCTTTCCCCCATGTGCCAGTAACAATTGCCTCTCCCCCCTTGTCACATAACAAGTGCCTCTCTTCCCCCCATGTGCCATAACAAGTGCCTCTCTTCCCCCCATATGCCATTAACAAGTGCCTATCCCCCCATGTGCCAGTAACAAGTGCCTCTCTCCCACCCATATGCCAGTAACAAGTGCCTCTCTCCCCCCATATGCCAGTAACAAGTGCCTCCCCCCCATGTGCCAGTAACAAGTGCCTCCCCCCAATATGCCAGTAACAAGTGCCTCCCCCCAATATGCCAGTAACAAGTGCCTCTCTTTCCCCCATGTGCCAGTAACAAGTGCCTCTCTTTCCCCCATGTGCCAGTAACAAGTGCCTCTCCCCCCTTGTGCCATAACAAGTGCCTCTCTTCCCCCCATGTGCCATAACAAGTGCCTCTCTTCCCCCCATGTGCCATTAACAAGTGCCTATCCCCCCATGTGCCAGTAACAAGTGTCTCCCCCCCATGTGCCAGTAACAAGTGTTTCTCTCCCCCCATGTGCCAGTAACAAGTGCCTTCCCCCCCATGTGCCAGTAACAAGTGCCCCCCCCCCCCCCCCCCATGTGCCAGTAACAGATAGTCCGGTATAAAAAACAAAAAAAACACTTCTACTTACCCCCACTGCGATGCAGGCCTCTTCCAGCCTGTGTCCCGCGCTGTATGGCTCAAGCGTTCATCTCCCTGTGACCTGCCGCCACGGGTTCCCTGTGTGTGTGTCTGTCCCTGTGTGTGTGTCCGTCCCTGTGTGTGTGTCTGTCCCTATGTGTATTTGACCGTCCCAGTGTGTGTGTCTGTCCCTGTGTGTGTCTGTCCCTCTGTGTGTGTCTGTCCCTGTGTGTGTATGTCTGTCCTTGTGTGTGTTTCTGTCCCTCTGTGTGTATGCGCAGTGGCCAGGTATGGGTTTTTTAATGTTCTGTATTTGTTGTGACGCCAATTTCAGCGTGTGCAGGGTACTACCCCAGGGCCCTTCTAAGGTGTTATAACGCACGTCCCAGCTTAGGAATGCCAGAGTGGTGTGATTGCCTATAATGTCTCTGTATGGTGATGATAATGGGGTCAACGGTGTCTCCTACCTGGGTACGGCCGGACTCCTGGCTCACTTGCAATAAATTGAGTGTAGTGATAGTAGGAGTAATAGAGGAATTTTGCAGCAGAAATGATGTCCAGACCTTTAGATGAAGTTCAAACTTTTGTTTACTGAAGATAACTTGTATACAAGCAGTATGCAGCTTTGGTCCTTGGTCCCAGCAAGTTTTGGCAATCATTGGCAGGAACAGAGGCTTCTGCTTTGAACTGTACCTTCTGCTTTGTGGGGACAGACTAGCTGAGGAGGAATGGCTTCTCCTAGGTCTCTGGACTTGACTCACAGATATATTCTCAGGGGATGCTTTCTTCCAGGAACTCTGGAGGTTGTTTGCAACTTTCTGCTTTTTGTCATCCAGCTGAGCTGCAGGGCTCAGACTGGGAATTTGATCAAGTCTCAGAACGAGACTTGGTCCTTGCTGTCTTCCCTATGTAGGGGAAACTAGAACTGGTTCTAACTGTTTTTTTCCTCCATTTCTGCAGGAAGATGGAAACCTCCACTTCTCTTCAGCAGGGGGGCAGAATAGAACAGGATTGTTCCACTCTGAACGGCCATAACATTAAGACTATCTCTACCAATGATGCTGCCATCTGCTGGGGAACATGGAAAATTACAAGGAAATTTACATTTAACATAGTTTTAAATGCACAGTTGTGAAGATATGAGAAAAGTCATATCAGATGACAATATAAAAGCTCTTAGAAGACAGTAGCAGAGTAGAGGAGTGTAGTAACACAGGGTGTTACATATGTCTGTCCCTGTGTGTGTCTGTCCCACTGTGTGTGTGTGTGTGTGTGTATGTCTGTCCCTCTGTGTGTATGTCTGTTCCTGTATTTATGTCTGTTCCTGTGTGTGTCTGTCCTTGTGTGTATGTCTGTCCCTGTGTGTGTTTCTCTGTCCCTGTGTGTGTGTCTATCCCTGTGTGTCTGTGAAGGTTCTCATTTATCCAGGTCATGGTATATCTGTAAAGAATAAATCAAGGCAACTGGACGTACTGTAGATTTCTTGAAAACGTTTCACTCGTTCTTCCAACGAGCTTTCTCAATTCTGAGTGACTGTACAATAATTCTCTGGGAATAAATATGTAACTGAATCAACATCTGGTAATTATACCCAGCATGGGTAAGAGAAAATCCCCACCAGCACAGAGGCCAAGGCGAAGGAATTCAAACACCTCAGAGGGGCACTTAAAACTTGTGGGTATCCAGATTGGGCCTTTGTCAAAACAGAAGGAAGGAGAAGAAAAAGCACTACCAGTGAGGGCGAGAAGCATAACAGACGCAAGAATATGGTTATCCCATATGTAGCTGGGGTGTCTGAGAAACTCAAAAGGATTTTTAATAAACATCACATCCCTGTCTGCTTTAAACCCAGCAACACACTGAGGCAACAACTGGTTCACCCAAAAGACCCAACGCCTAAACACAAGATGGACAACATTGTGTACGCAGTCCAGTGCAATGAGGAATGCTCAGAACTGTATATCGGCGAAACAAAACAACAACTACATCAGTGTATGGCTCAGCATAGAAGAGCCAAAACCTCTGGTCAAGATTCAGCCGTGTACTTACATCTAAAAGAAACAGGTCACACCTTTGAAGACAGTCAAGTACGTGTTTTGGATAAGGAGGCCGATTGGTACAAAGGAGGTGTGAAGGAGGCCATCTACGTAAAAATGGAGAAGCCAAGCTTGAATAGAGGCGCGGGGGTTAGACAGCTATTGTCTGCCACATACAATGCTGTCTTGACACCTTTTTCTGGGAGGTCATTATCACCTACTGACTCCAATTAGGATAATGGAATCAACACCTTTGACCCCATGCTGGGTATAATAACCTCTGACCCCATGCTGAGTACAATTACCAGATGTTGATTCAGTTACATATTTATTCCCAGTGAATTATTGTACAGTCACTCAGAATTGAGAAAGCTCGTTGGAAGAACGAGTGAAAGTTTTCAAGAAATCTACAGTAAGTCCAGTTGCCTTGATTTATTCTTTACAGATATCCCTGTGTGTGTGTCTGTCCCTGTGTGTGTGTGTGTGTCTGTCCCTGTGTGTGTGTCTGTCCCTGTGTGTGTGTCTGTCCCTGTGTGTGCGTGTCTGTCCCTGTGTGTGTATCTGTCTCTATGTGTATTTTATCATCCCAGTTTGTGTGTCTGTCCCTCTGTGTGTCTGTCCCTGTGTGTGTGTCTGCCCCTGTGTGTATTTGACCATCCCAGTGTGTCCCTGTGTGTATGTGTCTGCCCCTGTGTGTGTGTCTGCCCCTGTGTGTGTGTCTGTCCGTGTGTGTGTGTGTCTGTCCGTGTGTGTGTGTCTGCCCCTGTGTGTGTGTCTGTCACTGTGTGTGTGTCTGTCACTGTGTGTGTCTGTCACTGTGTGTGTGTCTGTCCTTGTGTGTGCCCGTCCCTGTGTGTATGTGTGTCCCTGTGTGTGTATCTGTCCATCCCTGTGTATGTGTGTCTGTCCCTGTGTGTGTGTGTGTCTCTCCCTGTGTGTCTGTCCCTGTGTGTGTGTCACCATCACCATGCCCACAGTGTTCCTATGTCTTGACGCAGCTGCAACAGGACGTTCTGTGCGGCGCAAGAAGAAGAAGATGGAAGATGAGGCAGTGCAACCAGCATGGAGTCCGTGGGAGAGGCACAGGGAGACACACTAAGGACGTAGGAAACACTACCACATTATCAGCACTAGTGTTATCTATGGTTTTACATAGGACTGCAGGTAACACTAGCACATTATCAGCACTAGTGTTATCTGTGGTTTTACATAGGACTGCAGGTAACACTACCACATTATCAGCACTAGTGTTATCTGTGGTTTTACATAGGACTGCAGGTAACACTACCACATTATCAGCACTAGTGTTATCTGTGGTTTTACATAGGACTGCAGGTAACACTACCACATTATCAGCACTAGTATTATCTGTGGTTTAACATAGGACTGCAGGTAATACTAACACATTATTGGCACTAGTGTTATCTGTACTCAGATAGCCATCACTGTGTTATCTGTGCTGTTACATAGGACAGGGGAAATCTACTATATTATCTGTACTCAGGGAGTAATTACTGTGTAAGAGTACTGAAACTTTATCGCCCAAGGGCCCACATGAGACTGGAGCCAGCCCTGGGTGGCAGCAGCATGAGGAGACCACAGAGTGGCCCACTGACATAGTGGTGATGTGGCAGCAGCATGAGGAGACCACAGAGTAGTGATGTGGCAGCAGCATGAGGAGACCACAGAGTGGTGATGTGGCAGCAGCATGAGGAGACCACAGAGTGGTGAAGTGGCAGCAGCATGACGAGACCATATAGTGGCCCAGTGACATTGTGGTGATGTGGCAGCAGCATGAGGAGACCAAAGAGTGGCCCAGTGACATAGTGGTGAGGTGGCAGCAGCATAAGGAGACCACAGAGTGACCCAGTGACATAGTAGTGAGGTGGCAGCAGCATGAGGAGACCACAGAGTGGCCCAGAGACATAGTGTTGAGGTGGCAGCAGCATGAGGAGACCGCAGAGTGATGAGGTGGCAGCAGCATGAGGAGACCACAGAGTGGCCTAGTGACAGAATGGGTAGGTGGGTGCAATACCAGTACCAGCTGAATATGGTGGCTGACAGTAGGAGCAACTGGCAGCAAGTGTGGCATCAGGCGGGTGGCAGCATCAGAATAGTAGCTGAAGCTGGTAGTCAAAAGAAACAGGTCTCTTTTGTCAAAGTGTTGGTGTGGCACCATGGATGATCTAGTCTGATGCATCAGGCATTGGTGTTTGAAAATCCTAGTTGATCCACTCCTGATTCATTTTCACAAAGGTCAGTCTCTC
Source organism: Bufo bufo (assembly GCF_905171765.1). Taxonomy (NCBI): domain Eukaryota; kingdom Metazoa; phylum Chordata; class Amphibia; order Anura; family Bufonidae; genus Bufo; species Bufo bufo. Next base: position 103,273,377 of record NC_053392.1, on the reverse strand, counting down.
TACATTTTGGGTGCACAGGCGACTTCTCCTTGGGGTAACTATGGCCCCCGCTGCACTAAACACCTGCTCTGATGCCACACTGCTGGCCGGGCAGGAAAGCTTGTCCAGGACAAACTCGGCCAGTTGCAGCCACAAATCGAGTTTGGCTGCCCAGTAGTTCAGGGGATCTTCGATGTGGGGTGGCAGGGTGCACTCCAAGTATACCACAACCTGCTGGTTCAGGTTCTGCTCTATGTCTAGCTGCTGCTGCTGGTGAGTAGTTTCTTCAGTAGGCGAGTGAAGAAAACTTCTCATCAGCGACTCTAGACTTAAGTTGCTGCTGATGGAACTGGTACTGCTCCTGCCCCCCCCCCCCCCCCCCAGCAGCCATGGCAGTGGAACAGCTCAGAGGGCCCTCAGACCTGTGTAAGGATAGTCAATGGCGCACATAGGCAGCAGCCAACTGACTACATAGGATGTCTCCATAGTAGTTCAGTTTGTCCTCCCTCTCAGTGGGTGTGAATAAAGGCCCCAATTTTGGACCAGTAGCAAGGGTCTAACATGGTGGAGAGCCAGTAGTCATCCCTCTTCAGAATGGTGACAATTCGGCTGTCACTATGCAAGCAAGTGAGCATGCATCGGGCCATTTGCACAAGTGATTAAGAGGGACTCCCTGCCTCCATCTCCATTGCATACTGCCAAAGTGTGTTTGGGTCCTCTGCTTCGTCTTCCTCATCGCCCTGTAGCTCCACTGGCTGCTCCTGTTCCTCATCTCCTGTCACCTGTGTAGAAAAACCACCCATGCAATGCTTGAGTTCGAATGTCCTCCTCCTCCTATAGTTCAGCCCCACAGGGTTCATGTGGCCGTGACATGTAGTCGCCACATCTCCTGTCCACTGGCCAGCCAGATTTAGCAGCATCTGTTCCAGGACATGATTCAGTGGAATGACGTTGTTCATCCCGTAGTCCTGGTGACTGACAAATAAAGTAGCCTCCTCAAAGGGCCTGAGCAAATGGCAGGTGTCACGCATGAGCTGCCACTGGCTAACATCTAAGTTGCACAGGGACCTCTGTCCGCCTGTATCATCAAGAAATCGTTTATAGCATTTCTCTGTTCATATAGTCGGTCCAACATATGGAGGGTGGAATTCCAATGGGTGGAAACGTCGCATATCAGCCTATGTTGGGGGATGCCATTCTGCCGCTGCAGCTCAAGGAGGGTGTGATTTGCGGTGTACGCGTGTCTGAAGTGCATGCAAAGTTTCCTGGCCATTTTCAGGATGTCTTGCAGATGAGCAGAAGACTTCAGGAACCATTTTACAACCAGATTAAACACGTGCGCCATGCAGGGTGCATGGGTCAGCCCTCCTTGACGCAGCGCTGACACCATGTTCTTCCCGTTGTCGGTCACCATGGTTCCTATTTTGAGTTGTCGAGGAGAAAGTCAGGATTCGATTTCTTGATGAAGGACGCGGAGCAGTTCCTCCCTTGTGTGACTCCGTTCGCCCAGGCAAACTAGGTGCAGAACAGCGTGACACCGTCGTGCCCTGCACATGTGATATGCTTGTTGGGCACTGGGAATTGTCTCCGCAGTGGAGGCTGAGGACATGGTGGAGGATGAGGAGGCAGAGGCAGATATTGTCGCAACAGCATGAGAACGTGGAGGTGAAAGCGGCGTCACCTGGCCAAGTTGCTGGTGTGGCTGGGCAGAAACCACATTTACCCAGTGTGCCATAAAGGACATATATTGTCTTTGCCCGTACTTACAGCTCCACATGCCGGCGCTGACCTGCACTTTGGCAGACACTGACAGGCTGACCTGCACTTTGGCAGACACTGACATATGTGTGCAGAGCTGGTACTGCCTTTTTGTCAAAGAAATGATGGCTTGGGACTCTCCACCTCGGCTCGGCACAAGCCATCAGTTCTCGGAAACGTGCAGAGTGCAGCACCAGCAATTTGGCCAAGAGCTTGTTCAGCTTCTGCGCCGTTGGATGAGTGCATGCATACTGTTGTCTCTTGGCAATTACTTCGGTGATCAATTGCTGACGAAATGACTGACAAGAAGGAGGAGGAGCAGGAGCATCAGGACCAGCAGATGATGGAAAAGACAGCTCCCTTCAGCTAGGGTGGTGGAGCCTTGACTGCATGAAATTGGGTGCATGCCACTGGTTGATGCAGCGGTTGCTATGGCAGGCTGGACCACCACATCGGAGCCAGGGTTCTCCCAGGCCACTTTATGGTGACGTTGCATGTGTTGACGCAGGTCCATGGTGCCAACATTGGCACCCTGGCCATGCTTCACCTTCTGCCCACAAATTCGGCAAATGGCCATGTTCACCTCCTACGGCGGCCTAACAAATAATTGCAACACCACCGAGTATGGCATTTTCCCACCAACACTCCGCGCTTACTGCCTGCTACCGCTGCCTCCGTGAACTCCTGCACCGCTACTTTCCGGGAAGGTAGGCTCCTGCGAAGCAGGTGGTCTGACCTGGGCATGTTTGGCTCCCGACCTCCCACTGCTTCCACCCTGCTGACTCACAGCCAATCTGCCATCCTGCTGGCTCAGCCGCTGCCTCACGCGCAAGCTGCCACCCTCTTCTCCTGATGATGAAGCTCCTTCTTCACTCGGCTCCCAAGTGTGATCGGCTACATCATCATCCGCTACTGTCTCCACGTCACTGATGTTCCCCTCAACGGTATCAGGACCAGGAACCTGACAGCTCACAACACCTTCTCCCACGAGACTCTCCTCATCACTACTTTCCCCCCAACCAGAGGAAGTGGCAGATGTCTCCTCCAGATCTTGGCTGGGCAGTAGCTGCTGACTGTCCTCTAGTAGCTCGTCTTCGCTAAAAAGTGGAGCCAAGCCTACAGCATATAAAACTTCTTGCGCTGAGAGAAATGAAAATGACAGAGAAAGGTTCAGGATAAGTGGGGGCACAGGAGTCTTGGCTGAGGTTGTCTGATGTCACTTGCGACAAACTCAAAGACCAAGTCAACCATTCAAGCAGCGCTGGGTTGCTGGTCAAAACACGACCGCTAGATGACACCGGGAGCTCAGGCCTCTCGCTGCGACTCCTGCTGCCCCCCCCCTTCTTCTGCTGCCTGCAACAGAAACATTTTGGCCACTCCCCGTTCCCTTTGAAGGGCCTGTCACCTGTCTGTCTGACATACTGTATGATAAAAGAATTAAATTAAAATAATACCCCCCAAAAAAGGCTGTAGTACAATGTTACTCCACCGCTGAATGGCAATTAAGACGTATTCTTTTTCCTATTTCTACACCCCCAAAAAAAAGAAATATAACAATCACAATTCACTGCAGAAGTGCTAAAGGGATGTACGTATCTTTCCTATTAATACACCACGTAAATGGCTGTAGTACAATGTAACTTCACTTCTGAACTATGAAATATATTTTCTCCTTTTTTTTCCTATTTCTACACCCCAAAAAAGAAATATAACAATCACAATTCACTGCAGAACCGGTGAGGTACGTACGTATATTTTCTTTTTCTACACCACGCAAATGGCCGTAGTACAATTTAACTTCACTGCCAAATGCCACTTATAACATATATATATATATATATATATATATATATATATATATATATATATATATATAAATCCAAAAAACAAGGTAGCACTCCGACTTCAGGTGAAAAGGTGATGACCCAATTTATTTCCCAGGCAATGTTTCGGACCACTCAATGAGGTCTTTGTCAAGCAAAGCAATAATGTCATAAATGAGTATATTATATATACCCAAAATACCAAGGGGCAAAGGAATCACATCATGCATATTAAGTGAATTATTGAACAATTGAACACATGATACATATATCAAATAATCACATGATAACAAGACTGTTACAAGTACTCAAGCTAAAACAGTGCAGAAATATCATAAAAACCATACAATTTATAATGTGAAGTCTCCATAATTATGGTGAATACATATTAATTATGAGACAATCAAAAAAATTATTTGTGAGCCTGTGCATTAGTGCTAAATATATAAAGGGTTAATAAAATGACATCTTCAGCTGTTATAAATACAGCTGTATTAGATCAAGATATTATTCAAACTCAAACCAGCTTACCATTAGTGGTTCAGTGTGGCCGTATGTATCTGGCGTCCCTGTGTGTGCACTGCGCAGGCGTGGAGCCCGACGATCCGCCCCATCCTCCCAGACGCGAGCGGCACGACTCAGAACACCCGCCCACATGATCGGGGACACGATGACGGAGATCACGTCACTCACACCATGAGGAGGAAAGTAGCGGACCATGTGACTCCACCCAGGCCAATCCACCACAGGGATGTGTCTGGTCACCATAGCGACCGGATAAGTTTGTATACATTTTAAAAAGATAAATTATTAAAGGCATCAGTGGGGCCATCTAGATAAATTTATTCATCAAAAGCTGGCAAATCTATAGGGATCAAAAGATTCAAACAGAATACGGTTGTGAGAACATTGGATGGCACATCTAGTGTTGCAGCGACATCCATCATGGTGACTTTGCGGCATGTGTAGATGCGATCTGTCACCCAACAGGCTAGTATCGGGGCAACCAGAAGCACAGTAACGTGCCATCCACCATCTCAGGGAATAAAATGCATAAAGGGATGACTGAAAAGGGGAATAAAGCCCTTCCCTCTTACCTACAGTGTGAATTGGTGCAGCGTGAGACAAGGGCCACTTTTAGTGGACCCCTCGGCTAACACCGGCTAGCACCTTTATGACAACCGGAAATGGTACACGCCTGTGACCCACTCCGGATGCCAAATTTACACCAGCACTGTAGTGTAACAATGTTACTTCACCGCTGAACGGCAATTAAGACATATACTGTATATATATATATATATATATTTTTTTTTTTTTCTGATTAATAAACTCCCCCTGAAACCTAAAAGCAACAAAATGCTTCCCCCCACTAGTGAGGTCTCCTGTATAGATGCATTTTTGGATTTGGTGACTACTCAGATTGGGGAGTTGACCGCCTCTAAACATAGATCCAATTGTGACCATGCCATGGCCACCACACTGTCCAACCTGGAACATGATCTGTCAGTGGTGATCAAACCGTCTGACAAGGGGGGCGATGTGGTGTTGATGGATAACGAACAATACCGGCAGATGTGTGAGTCAATATTGAGGGACCCCAATAGCTATGAGGTTCTATCACGTGATCCTATCGAGGAATTCAAACATGAGCTTAAGGACATCCTGGATGATGCCCAAAAACACAGCCTGATTACAAGAGATGAATATCACTTCATGTTTCCAACATTTCCCAGGCAGGCAACATTTTATTGCTCGCCCAAGCTACATAAAGGGGTATCACCCCTTAAAGGGCGTCCCATTGTATCAGGGGTGGGCAATCTGTGTCAAAATGTGGGCCTATTCATCGATCAGATTTTGGCCCCCTTCGTTGTAGCCCTGCCATCTTACACACGAGACACTACGGACCTACTTAAACATTTGGAGGGGGTCCACATTGGTGCTGATGATCTAATTGCCAGCATCGACCTGGAAGCGCTTTATTCAAGCATTCCTCATGAATTGGGTCTTAAAGCAGTACAATATTTCCTTCAAACTAGAGGTTGTCAGTACCGTGCCCACAGTCACCTGATTCTTCAGTTACTTGAATTCACCTTGACCAGAAAAGTTTTTCATTTAATGGGCGGATATACCACCAGCTCAGGGGCGCTGGGATGGGGAGCTCATGTGCCCCATCGTATGCCAATCTGTTCCTGGGCTGGTGGCAAGCAACTTTGGTATTCACCGAAGACAACGCCCTACATATCGAGCCCATAGGACTGTGGGCACGGTACATTGATGACATCTTTGTCTTATGGCACGACACTAAGATGTCCTTTGAGTCCTTCGTCAAGGACCATAATAAGAGAGGCAGGGCTTCGATTCACCTGTGAATCAGATGAACGGGCCCTCCCCTTTTTGGATGTCCTGATTGTTAAGAACCAGACGGGTGAGCTAGACACTTCGATGTATAGAAAACCTAACTCGATTAACTCACTACTTCATTGGGAAAGCGAACATCCGCTCCCCTTAAAGCGTGGGATCCCTAAGGGACAGTATTTACGCCTGAGACTAAACTATTCCACAAAGAAAGAGTTTTTACACCAAGCTGCTGACCTTCGCAAGAGGTTTTTGGCAAGGGGATACCCTGATCGTGTTCTTAAATCAGCTTTTAGATCAGCCTTGACAGAGGAACGCTCTACTCTCCTCACTCCTAGACACAAATCGGTATAAACAAAAAAACTGATTCGCCTAATAACTTCCTACGATGGCGAAGCCGAGTCTATCAGAGGTATAATTAATAAGAACTGGCACATTCTGCTGATGGACCCGGATCCAAGGTAGGTGTTGGGAGATTTTCCCCATATAACCTACAGACGAGGCAGGAGCCTACGCGACAGATTGGTACAAAGCCAATACACTCCTAAACCGTTGCTGGGTTGCGCCTGGCTCCATAACCCGAACCGGGGCTGTTTTAGGTGCAGCGGATGCATCGCGTGCCAGCATATTAAGACTGGCAAATCCTTTAAAAGTAATGTCACAGGCAGGGAATTCACCATCCGTGACTACATCAATTGCCGCACTCGAGGGGTTATTTACCGGCTTGTCTGCCAGTGTGGAAAAGAGTACATTGGCAAGACAATCCGGGAATTTCGCAGGAGAGTAAGTGAACACCTCAATGATATTGCCAAACACAAGGACACTCCTGTGGCAAAACACGTCCACAATTTCCATAATGGCTGTGCACGTCTTTCTTTCATGGCCATTGACAAAGTAAACCCACCAATGAGGGGTGGTGATTGGGACAAGATTATATTGCAGAGGGAGGCCAAATGGATCTATGACCTTAAGACCATGGCCCCTTTAGGCCATTTTGGTTGCTTCCTATAATCATGTATGGGTAACCCCTCTGGCGGCCAGTGCATCTACTTTATTGACCCATCACCTTAGCAACTAGAATGCGAGGGAGAGGTTAGTCCACAATTAACAAGGGGACATTTCGTGCCATTCCACGCCCCCCCCGCCCTATTCATCATAACTTGTCCTGGGTATCTCAGAATTATGACACCTACTGCCCCCCATTTAGGGACTCACTGTTTTATAGTGTCACGGCTGAGGTCGCTGGTGGTCGCTGCTTGACCAGGACAAACAGGATTAGGGAGCAGGTCACCTCCTACAGCGTCCCTAACCTGACCCTAACTCCTACCTGCATGGGCCGACCTTGAAGGTAGGAGGATCCATGCGCAGGAACCTCGGAGCCCTAACTTACCCTCCGACCGGTCCCTGGGCTAGGAGTCAGAGTAAGACATCCTGTTCCTTCTGGATACGGAGGAACAGGAGTCTCACTGGCCAAGCTGCAAGCAAGGGGAAACAAATGCAACCTGTGGCAATGGCAGGTACTTGCCACAAACATAGCAGAGACCCACCACAGACAACCAAGCCTGGAACCCATGTGGGTGTACTGCCCACAGACAGCAGGACTCAGCACACAAACACACAACACACGGGAACCCAGGACCACAGGTGCAATAAAGAAACATAAACCCAAACACATCTTCCAGACACCAAAGAACATATATTTAGCTTATGACCAGAAGGTTGGCCCCCACTGGCAGTTGGTAAGTAACCAGGAGGATGTCTACAGCCAGCATGGCTGAAACACCCTCTCTGGCTACTGCCTACAACTGAGGCTTTATAGGGCCAAGAGGCCACACCCAACAATCAGACACACCCCGTGACTCACACACACTGAAAGGGAGTTAACCCCTCCAAAACCACAGAAGGGAAAACATAACTTAAAGGGGAAGTGTCTAAACAACAAACACACTGTGGCTGTTGCCGCAGGCAACGACATGGGTGGCAAGCGTGTCCTGGGAGTCAGCCCGAAGGCCGGGACACTGCCACCACATGTACATCATACCACCAAACGTTGCCACGGACAGCCACAGTGCAGGGAAAATGTCAGAGTGCACACCTAACATAACCTAGTGCACACCAGACATACAAAGTGCATACATACACACACACACCTAACAGAAAGGAAGTCAGGTGAGACCGCATGCCAAAGCAGCAAGCTGCCTAGCACCGCTCAGGCTGCTCTGCATACAATTACAGAACACAACTAGTTGCCCGCAGCAACCACAAGTGAGGCCACACACAGCGACCCTCACCTGTGGTTGAACACACAAACTAAACCGCAGGCAACCGCATACGGTAAGGAGTCACGGCAATAGCCATGGCCGTGACATATAGTCCCTCTTCCCCTAGTTTTTCCCCATTTTTTATCCGCCATTCTCTTTCACTATTTTCCCATTTTTGTCTTTTGTTCACTAGTATATTGCTCTCTGTTTTTGCTTATATACGAGGATATATGCCATGTTACCTGATTTCCTGCATGAAATGCTTTCCAAATTGTCGTATGAGCCTTGACTATATTGTCCGCTCTGTCGCAGCATGTATTAGACATCAGTGCACTCACTGGCGTCTTTCTGCTGCCTAGCAACGCGCGCATAGTTCTTGCCTGTCTCTCACCCGCCCCACGTGACCGGGCGCTGCGTTCCACCGGCCGGTGCGCTGCGTTTCACCCGCGGACACGCCTGATAGTGGAGCGTGACGTCATTGTCAGGTGAGCGGACCACGTGATTCCGGGAGGCAGCGCTGGGAGTTACAGGGCGCGCATTGCGCCTATAAACATGGCGCTTCACATGGTAATCGGCGTCCAGCTGAAGGAATTATTTCAGCTGCCCCAGTGGTGCCCTCCAGCAACTTGTGGGGTCTACCAGTTCACAAGGGACCATTGTTGTCCTGTTTTAACATCCTAATGATCCACTGATCCAAGGTATGTCCCTGTTTAGTCTTCATATAGTTCTCATTTTCTGTGTTGTCTACAGTCTTATGTTGATTATATTCTCTTTGTAGGACTATCTTTTTGCACCTATTGCGGATCAATTCCTCTGATGATAGACCACTTGAAACGTGACACGTCGGGAACTATCCAATAGGGCTTACTAGGGACACCTCCCTACTTTAGGGTAAGGTATCCAGATAGGGCCACCCCTTGCGGGGTAGGAACTCTGTATAGACAGGCAGGGCCGCATTAGCAATGGCCTCATCCCCAACCAGGGATTTCTAGGGACATCGGTTCCCTGCACAGTCTACACCTAACAATTACCTTGGGGGGCTATGGGGGGATCTGTGGATGGCACTGTTATGGGGGGGATCTGTGGATGGCACTGTTATGGGGGGATCTGTCGATGGCACTGTTATGGGGGGGATCTGTGGATGGCACTGTTACGGGGGGATCTGTGGATGGCACTGTTATGGGGATCTGTGGATGGCACGGTTATGGGGGATCTGTGGATGGCACGGTTATGGGGGATCTGTGGATGGCACTGTTATGGGGGATCTGTGGATGGCACTGTTATGGGGGATCTGTGGATGGCACTGTTATGGGCGATCTCTGGATGGCACTGTTATGGGCGATCTCTGGATGGCACTGTTATGGGGGATCTCTGGATGACCCCCAATACAGGGGCTGGGGGCCGGCATCTGGATTAGGAATTACAGTGGGGACCGGTGCAGTCCCTGCATTTAAATGCACCGGCCCCGCTCACTGTAGTATAATCTTATGATCTAACCTGCATCGTTAAGATATAATAATCCATCTGTATTACTTACATTACAACATTAAGTTCTGTAGCAGAGAGGAGGGAGGAGACAGGCCGGGAGGACGGGCGGGCGGCGCATCACTCACTACGTCACACGCCCATGCCGCCTGCTTCATTCATAATGTGGGCGGCGCAGGCACGTGACGTAGTGAGTGACACGCTGCTCGCCCGTCCTCCCGGCCTGCCTCCTCCCTCCTCTATGCTACGGAACTTAATGTTGTAATGTAAGTAATACAGATGGATTATTATATCTTAACAATGCAGGTTAGATCATAAGATTACTGTCACGAGTTGGAGGTCCCAGGAGAGACCACCACGTCGTCAAGCAATAAACAAACAGAAATCAGGTACAGACACACAAGAGTTTATTGCACAAACAAAAACCAGGGAAGGCAGCACAGACAAAACATGAGCTCTATGTACCGTCAGCACAGTGGGAGAAAACCCCCACTGCGCCACTGTCTAGTAATACTCCAGAGGGGCGTGACTAAGCAACTCCTGGTATTCACTAGAGCCCTATATGGTAGGGTTAGACTTTGCCGCAGGAAGTTGCCAGGGTCCACTCTGGAGCGTGAACTAGACAGTGACAGCAGGAACGAATGGACAACAGGTACCAGAAGGTACTGACAGCAAATAGGCAAACATAACAGACAGGCAAATACAAAACAGGGCAACTAATAACACAAGCAGAAATACATAGTAGGGAAACAGGAGTGACAATGAGCAGAGAAGGACTTGCTCCACCAGTGGTATACTGCTTGGCCTTGCGCATAGCACTCTGCAGCTAGGCGCTTGCTGAACCGAGACATATGAATATACACAAAGTAAATAAAACATAGCTGGCAGAACAGATAACAGAAAGACAGGAAAGAGGACGGGAATGAGGATGTCAATGAACAAGTAGGAAACCCACAGAGCACAGACAGACAGACACGGATCCCATGGGTCAGCAGCATGGGAGAGAGAGTACAAATCAGGAGCAGGACAGGACAGGACAAGACAACACACACCAGGAGAGCTGACACAGAACTGAGGAAACCTCAGCCTTATATACAGGTTCCATGGGTGCAGCAGAGAGGCCACACCCATGGAGCAGACAGAGGATTAACTCCTAATAGGAACACAGGGGAGTTAACCCATACAGAACCACAAATAACACAGGAACAAAACTTCAGCAAGGAGCGCTGAACGAGCAAGGACGGAAGGTCACAGCCAGAGGTAACGACTGTGACACTCCCACCCCTCAAAGCCCCCCCCCAAACAGAAAGGGGAAGAAGTGGGGCAACAACCCAAACAGAACCAGGCAAGGGGACAGAAATCAAAGGAGTGACGAGGTACAAGGGCAGGAACACACACGACGACCGCAAACAGCCCAACCCCTGAAAACCAGCCTACACGGAGGGTCTGCAGCCAGTACGCCAGGGGAAGATAGCCAGCCAACACGGCATACACGTCAAGTGAACCGCACCAAGAAGTTACCTCCCCCTCCACTCTCCCTCCGGAGAATGACATGTCTGCCAAGGACTAATTGGTCAGACATGCTGACACCCCCTTCCGGAGGAGTGGGACCAGGAACAGGAACCAGACTGGAATCCAAAGAAAAATCAGAATCAAAGGGGTACAGAGGTACACAAGCAGAACACATAAGATGACCGCTGCCAGCACGCAGCTCCTAGCAACCAGCCTACACGGTAAACGCAGCCAGTACGCCAAGAGGAATGCAGCCAGCCTACACGGCCACAAAAGTCATGGTGAACTGCAGTGTGCTAACACCTCCCCCTCCACTTTCCCTCCGGAGAATGGCATGTCTGCCAAGAACTGATTGGTCAGACATGCTGACACCCCCTTCCGGAGGCCAGGACCAGAAGCAGATGCCTGCGCCGATAACGGAAAACACGGCCGTAGGCAGAACTGCAAGCTAAAAAGATTAAACCAGACGTCACCCCTGGCAACCAGCATACATGGTGAACACCGCAGCCAGTACACCAAGGCAACCAAATCCGATACCTAAAGGCACCATAAACAGGGAAATACAGAATGCACACACACCACAGATAAGCAGAAAACAGAACAAAAAAAACTCTGTGAAACTTCACTTGTTTATTCCCGTCCGCTTCCCGTCCTCTTTCCCGTCCTCTTTCCTGTCTTTCTGTTATCTGTTCTGCCAGTTATGTTTTAGTTACTTTGTGTGTTTTCATATGTCTGTGTTCAGCAAGCAGAGTGGCATGCGCAAGGCCATGCAGTTTACTACTGGTGGAGCAAGTCCTTCTCTGCTCATTGCCACTCCTGCTCCCTTGCGTGAACTCCTGCTTGTATTATTAGTTGCCCTGTTTTGTATTTGCCTGTCTGTTATGTTTGCCTATGTTCCGTCGGTACCTTCTGGTACCTGTTGTCCATTCGTTCCTGCTGTCACTGTCTAGTTCACGCTCCAGAGTGGACCCTGGCAACTTCCTGCTGCAAAGCCTATCCCTACCTTCTGGGGCCCTAGTGAATACCAGGAGTTGCTTAGTCATGCCCCTCTGGAGTATTACTAGACAGTGGCGCAGTGGGGGTTTTCTCCCACTCTGCTGACGGTACATAGAGCTCATGTTTTGTCTGTGCTGCCTTCCCTGTTTTTTGTTTGTGCAATAAACTCTTCTGTGTCTGTACCTGATTTCCGTTTGTTTATTGCTTGCCGACGCGGTGGTCTCTCCTGGGACCTCCAACTCGTGACAATTACACTACAGTGAGCGGGGCCGGTGCGACTGCACCGGTTCCCGCTGTCATGGATTCGTCGGATTCGAATTTAGTAAATGAAGTCGCTATTCGAGTCCACGAATCCAACAAGATTAGACGGATTCGTGGATTCAACGGATTCGTGGTTCCACCTCTAATCCACACTATTACCTATATTGAGAAAGGAATTTATATCCACATGAACTGTGAGTATCATTGGGTGTTACTTGGATGAAGCTGGTTTAAATTATGCACGGATTTATGAAATGTTAGTCTTTTTTATTAATTTCTATACAATCATGAACATTTAATTCATTATTAATCATGAACAATAATGTTGTTTTTTTTATAATCATGGATATTGATTTTTATTAAGGACATTATTACGTCTGATGCCAATCATGTACATGGATTTATGAACTACCTGGACTTTATTGCTTCATGATTTTTTCCTTTTTTCCAATTAATTTGGACCCATATTACAGTTTTATTGGGATGGAATATTATGTTTATTTGCTTATGTTGTTGATGTATATTTATCAATTTTGGTAACAATTCATCCTTACCTTAGGTGCAACAAATGTGTGGTTGTTGGACTGGAGTGTTTCCTGACCCTCTCAGCTACAATTTCATGCTGGGGCGGACGGGAGAAACAACCTTTCCAGCTACTCACGGTAGTTTCACTTTCATTTTTTATTTTTTAGGCAGCCTATTGATATATCCTTCATCTACTCTGAGATTACTGCTATTTGAAATTTTATCATATTATTATTGTATTTTGTGTTAATAAACGCCCGTCAATATACAATTCCCAGTGATTGTGTGCCTGTTAGTTTTCTTGGTATAAATACTCTACATTTTGTTGGACTTAGGGGTAGTCCACTAACGGTGCACCTAAATCCATTGGCCAAACAGGTTGAGCCACTATACATTTTATATCAGTGATTATGACATATTTTTCCCTTCTTTCTCATATTAATACACCCCCAAACATTTTTTTTAACAATGTCAAATCAAAGCAGAACGGCTAATGGGACGTAAGTATGTTTCCTATTAATACACCCCGTAAATGGCTGTAGTACAATGTAACCACCGCTGAACGGCACTTATGACATATATTTTTTCTTTTTCTTTTATTTCTATTAATACAAAAAAAGTTAAACAGTGTAAAATCAACGCAGAAAGGCTAATAGGACGTACGTATCTATCATATTAATACACCCTGTAAATGGCTTGCAACCCTATCACAAGCAAGGTTTGCTGGAATTAGTGATGTATTATATAGTGCAAACAACTTAAAAGAAATGTAAGACTCCTATTTCCCAGGCTGTACGCTCTCTTATTGTACCCTGTTCTCCTTTTATAGCGTAGATGATGACTCACAATCCTTTCAATACACCTTGACTAATCTTTCCCTGAACTTGTAAAAGATGGCTGAGGCTATTTATAGGGCTGTGACATCACATGGGCTGGCTGGCTGCTGATTGGCTGCATGCATGGCATTGTGGGTGATCCCTCGTTCCAAAAGTTCTTTGCTCCATGTCGAACACGTGCAGCAGCCATTTCAAAATGTGATTCGTTACCACGAAGCGTGAGGGAATTCGGATTCGGCGCAAATAGAATTTTTCCTGAAATTCGGATCGAATTCCACTTCGTCAACTTCGATTCGCTCATCTCTAGTCGTAACCATGGAAACGAACAGTGTATAATGAGATGGAAAAATGAATCCAGCCAGCAAAGGAGGCAATATGGACAACAACAGTACATTAGTAAGTGCCTTGTATTAACTTTCTCTACATAATAAATGCTATTTGCTGAAGTGAGACATACCCTTTAATGGCAACGCCCGCGGTATTGAAGGTGCTGCACCATTAACAATGAAGACCGACTATTCAGTGCGGTCTTCATTAATTAAATGAAAGGCAGCTGCGGCTAATTGGCCGTGTAGTTCTTGACCGTAGCACAGCCGCAACTCAACAGTATTACAGCCACTCTGCGTGGCCGTGCACTTAAAAATGTAACATATCTGAGATAGGTGACATCACTGAGAGTCTATATTGTGTCATTTCTCAGACAAACTGTCATCTAAATTTCCCCATAAAACCGCTACATAAATGTCTTTTCAGTTAAAGTTTTATGACAGCAAATTCTATTTCTCCTGCAAGTTATAAAACGACCGAGCTACAGCCCGTGTGCTCGTAATGGTTCTTTGTCCGCTGTATTACACTTTTACAATGTACAGTAACTAAAAGCAATCTAGTTCCATAAATAACAAAGTGAGAGACAGTCAGAAGTCAGGCATTTGTTTCATAGATTGGATGTCACTTTTTATATCCTCTCCAATTTAGTTAATTCCTCGTTGGCTAACGAAACGTCAATGAGGTACAGATTAAAACAATAAAAAGGAGGTTGATGATTTATCTGACTCCAGCGAGAATGGCTTCGCCAGTGTGATTGATACTGTTAGATCTCTTCTGTAGGCGCATCTGTGTAATTATTTCTTCCCAATTAATTGAGTGAATGTACCTATTCTTCTTTCTCAGGAGACGAAGGAGTCCATCGACTTTGCCATATATTTCATGATTTCAGCTCTGTAACTTGCCAAGGTAAGAATGTTAAAGGGGTCATCCCATGAAAAAATATTCTACATATTTCATACCAGCACCTGGATCTGAATACTTTTGTAATTGCATGTAATTAAAAATGTAGTATAGCCACTGAGTTATTCAATGAAATCTATCTGTATAGCGCCACCTGCTGCTTGCTGTTTCTCTAAGTTCTCTGTCCTGCTCACTGAGATGGAAGCATATGCTCAGTTCCATCCATCCTTCAGCTGCCACTAGCTACAGTAGAAAGGACACACCCACTGAGAAAGACATGCCTCCTTAGCTTGAAATAAAACTAGCAGAACAACTGGCGCAATGAATGGGGAGAGCTCTGGATCCATGTGAGGTACAGGGCTGGTTCTGCCTTCGTTAGAGATTGTCTTGTACTCGATTGGGTATGATTTTCTTTTTTACATTGACTACTTGAGCCAAGATGATTTGTGATTTTAAATTAAATTAACCTGAAAGGGAATCCTTACCATGGAAATTTAGTCCAATCTGAAGGCATCATGTTATAGAGCAGGAGGAGCTGAGCAGATTCATATATATACAGTTGCAAGAAAAAGTATGTGAACCCTTTGGAATGATATGGATTTCTGCACAAATTAGTCATAAAATGCGATCTGATCTTCATCTAAGTCACAACAATAGACAATCACAGTCTGCTTAAACTAATAACACACAAAGAATTAAATGTTACCATGTTTTTATTGAACACACCATGTAAACATTCACAGTGCAGGTGGAAAAAGTATGTGAACCCTTGGATTTAATAACTGTTTGAACCTCTTTGGCAGCAATAACTTCAACCAAACGTTTCCTGTAGATGCAGATCAGACATGCACAACGGTCAGGAGTAATTCTTGACCATTCCTCTTTACAGAACTGTTTCAGTTTAGCAATACTCTTGGGATGTCTGGTGTGAATCGCGTTCTTGAGGTCATGCCACAGCATCTCAATCGGGGTGAGGTCAGGACTCTGACTGGGCCACTCCAGAAGGCATATTTTCTTCTGTTTAAGCCATTCTGTTGTTGATTTACTTAGAAACATAGAAACATAGAAACATAGAATGTGTCGGCAGATAAGAACCATTTGGCCCATCTAGTCTGCCCAATATACTGAATACTATGGATAGCCCCCGGCCCTATCTTATATGAAGGATGGCCTTATGCCTATCCCATGCATGCTTAAACCCCTTCACTGTATTTGCAGCTACCACTTCTACAGGAAGGCTATTCCATGCATCCACTACTCTCTCAGTAAAGTAATACTTCCTTATATTACTTTTAAACCTTTGCCCCTCTAATTTAAAACTGTGTCCTCTTGTGGTAGTTTTTCTTCTTTTAAATATGCTCTCTTCCTTTACCGAGTTGATTCCCTTTATGTATTTAAAAGTTTCTATCATATCCCCTCTGTCTCTTCTTTCTTCCAAGCTATACATATTAAGGTCCTTTAACCTTTCCTGGTAAGTTTTATCCTGCAATCCATGTACTAGTTTAGTAGCTCTTCTCTGAACTCTCTCTAGAGTATCTATATCCTTCTGGAGATATGGTTCTATACTTTGGGTCGTTGTCCTGTTGCAACACCCATCTTCTGCTGTTGAGCTTTAGCTGGTGGACAGATGGCCCTAAGTTCTCCTGAAAAATGTCTTGATAAACTTGGGAATTCATTTTTCCTTTGATGATAGCAATCCATCCAGGCCCTGACGCAGTAAAGCAGCCCCAAACCATGATGCCCCCACCACCATACTTCACAGTTGGAATGAGGTTTTGATGTTGGTGTGCTGTGCCTCTTTTTCTCCACACATAGTGTTGTGTGTTTCTTCCAAACAACTCAACTTTGGTTTCATCTGTCCACAGAATATTTTGCCAGTACTGCTGTGGAACATCCAGGTGCTCTTGTGCAAACTGTAAACGTGCAGCTTTTTTTAGGACAGCAGTGGCTTCCTCTGTGGTATCCTCACATGAAATCCATTCTTGTTTAGTGTTTTACGTATTGTATATTCGCTAACAGGGATGTTAGCATATGCCAGAGACTTTTGTAAGTCTTTAGCTGACACTCTAGGATTCTTCTTCACCTCATTGAGCAGTCTGCGCTGTGCTCTTGCAGTTATCTTTACAGGACGGCCACTCCTAGGGAGAGTAGCAGCAGTCCTTAACTTTCTCCATTTATAGACAATTTGTCTTACCGTGGACTGATGAACAGCAAGGCTTTTGGAGATACTTTTATAACCCTTTCCAGCTTTATGCAAGTCAACAATTCTTAATTGTAGGTCTTCTGAGAGTTTTTTGTGCGAGGCATCATTCACATCAGGCAATGCTTCTCATGAAAAGCAAACCCAGAATTGGTGTGTGTTTTTTATAGGGTAGGGCAGCTGTAACCAACACCTCCAATCTCATCTCATTGACTGGACTCCCGTTGGCTGACACCTCACTCAAATTAGCTCTTGGAGATGTCATTAGTCTAGGGGTTCACATACTTTTTCCACCTGCACTGTGAATGTTTACATGGTGTGTTCAATAAAAACATGGTAACATTTAATTTTTTGTGTGTTATTAGTTTAAGCAGACTGTGATTGTCTATTGTTGTGACTTCGATGAAGATCAGATCACATTTTATGACCAATTTGTGCAGAAATCCATATCATTCCAAAGGGTTCACATACTTTTTCTTGCAACTGTAGTTTTATGGGGAAAAGATACAGCAAAAGTTGTAATTAATTCATTAAAACCTCTGCTCTTTCTGACACCAGGATCTGTGTGGGTGGTCTTATCAAGAATTGACAGCTAGTTATTAGAGTTGAGCGAACCCGAACTGTAAAGTTCGGGTTCGTACCGAACTTTAGGTTTTTCGGCACCCGGACCCGAAGCCGAATTTTAACGTAAAAGTTCGGGTTCGGTGTTCGGCGATTTTTATGGTGCTTTATGAAAGGCTGCCCCAAAAGGCCATTGGCATGGCTGTGATTGGCCAACTGCAGCATGTGACCCAGCCTCTATTTAAGCTGGAGTCACGTAGCACCGCCCGTCACTCTGCTCAGATTAGTGTAGGGATAGGCTGCAGCTGCTGTGAGGGAGAGATCAGGGAGAAATCTTATGAAGAACTGCTTCTTTACTCAGCGATCTACAGCAAATGTGTTTTGTGGGTGCAGTGCACAATTGTTTTAAGCCTGCAGCCAACTACTACTGAAAACGAACTTTTTTTATTTCAGTTAGTCAATATCAATACATAATCGGCAGCCATTATATGCAACGATAGTGCACCAGCACAGGATATCTGCATGTCTGCAAGTCCAGAAATACTGCTTTGAGACACTGGGGTTAAAAAAAAACTTTTTTTCATATAGTGCACATCTAGGATTAACGCTGCATAAGTGACTGTGAAATTTAGGCCACAAATACGGCGTTCTCATACTGGGGCATACTGGGGCGAAAAAAAAACCATATGTTTCATATAGTGCACATAGGATTATAGGTGCATAAGTGAGTGTCACATTTAGGCCACAAATGCGGCTTTTTGCTTACTGGGGTTAAAAAACCCTCTGATATACTGCACATCTAGGATTAGACGTGCATAAGTTACTGTGAAATTTAGGCCACAAATATGGCTTTTTGCTTACTGGGGTTAAAAAACCCTCTGATATACTGCACATCTGGGATTAAACGTGCATAAGTGACTGTGAAATTTAGGCCAGAAATACGGCTTTTTGCTTACTGGGGCATACTGGGGTGAAAAAAAAACATCTGTTTCATATAGTGCACATCTAGGATTATAGGTGCATAAGTGAGTGTCACATTTAGGCCACAAATACGGCTTTTTGCTTACTGGGGTTAAAAACCCCTCTGATATACTGCACATCTGGGATTACACGTGCATAAGTGACTGTGAAATTTAGGCCACAAATACGGCTTTTTGCTTACTGGGGTTAAAAAACCCTCTGAGATACTGCACATCTGGGATTAGACGTGCATAAGTGACTGTGAAATTTATGCCACAAATACAGCTTTTGCTTACTGGGGTTAAAAAAAAACCTCTGATATACTGCACATCTGGGATTAGAGGTGCATAAATTACTGTGAAATTTAGGCCACAAATACGGCTTTTGCTTACTGGGGTTAAAAAAAAACTCTGATATACTGCACATCTGGATTAGAGGTGCATAAATTACTGTGAAATTTAGGCCACAGAGTTTAAAAAATATATATTGTGCAATACCCTACATCAGGGTTTTTATTGGCGGTTAATTATTTTTAACAGACTTAACCACTTTTTACTTTGCTTGGTGAACGCTAACTATGAGGCAAACATCTAATAAGGGACGCGGTCATGGTGGTGGTGTTGGTGGAGCCTCTGGTGCAGGGAGAGGACAGGTGGTGCCTGAAACCCATGCCCATCAGTCTGTCACATCACTCCCGTGCATATCGGGGAACCTGTCTGAGCCTCAAGTCATGCAGCAGTCTCTTATGCTGTTTGAAGACTCTGCTGGCAGGGTTTCCCAAGGGCATCCACCTAGCCCTTCCCCAGGGATGGAAGACATTAAATGCACTGACGCACAACCACTTATGTTTCCTGATGAGGACATGGGAATACCACCTCAGCACGTCTCTGATGACGAAACACAGGTGCCAACTGCTGCGTCTTTCTGCAGTGTGCTGACCGAAAAGGAGGTCAGGGAGGAAGACTGGATGGAAGACGATGCAGGGGACGATGAGGTCCTAGACCCCACATGGAATGAAGGTCGTGCCACTGACTTTCAGAGTTCGGAGGAAGAGGCAGTGGTGAGACTGAGCCAACAGCGTAGCAAAAGAGGGAGCAGGGTGCAAAAGCAGAGAAGCCATCGCCAAAACAGTTCGCCTGCTACTGGTCACCGTCACCAGGGACCGAGCACACCAAAGGCAGCTTCAAGGAGTTCCCTGGCATGGCACTTCTTCACACAATGTGCTGACGACAAGACGAGAGTGGTTTGCACGCTGTGCCATCAGAGCCTGAAGCGAGGCATTAACGTTCTGAACCTTAGCACAACCTGCATGACCAGGCACCTGCATGCAAAGCATGAACTGCAGTGGAGTAAACACCTTAAAAACAAGGAAGTCACTCAGGCTCCCCCTGCTACCTCTTCTGCTGCTGCCGCCTCGGCCTCTTCCTCTGCCTCTGGAGGAACTTTGGCACCTGCCGCCCAGCAAACATGGGATGTACCACCAACACCACCACCTGCGTCACCAAGCATCTCAACCATGTCACACGGCAGCGTTCAGCTCTCCATCTCACAAACATTTGAGAGAAAGCGTAAATTCCCACCTAGCCACCCTCGATCCCTGGCCCTGAATGCCAGCATTTCTAAAATACTGGCCTATGAAATGCTGTCATTTAGGCTGGTGGACACACACAGCTTCAAACAGCTCATGTCACTTGCTGTCCCACAGTATGTTGTTCCCAGCCGCCACTACTTCTCCAAGAGAGCTGTGCCTTCTCTGCACAAACAAGTGTCCGATAAAATCAAGTGTGCACTGCGCAACGCCATCTGTGGCAAGGTCCACCTAACCACAGATACGTGGACCAGTAAGCACGGCCAGGGACGCTATATCTCCCTAACTGCACACTGGGTAAATGTAGTGGCGGCTGGGCCCCAGGTGGAGAGCTGTTTGGCGCACGTCCTTCCGCCGCCAAGGATCACAGGGCAACATTCTTTGCCTCCTGTCTCCTCCTCCTACTCAGCTTCCTCCTCCTCTTCTTCCACCTGCTCATCCAGTCAGCCACACACCTTCACCACCGACTTCAGCACAGCCCGGGGTAAACGTCAGCAGGCCATTCTGAAACTCATATGTTTGGGGGACAGGCCCCACACCGCACAGGAGTTGTGGCGGGGTATAGAACAACAGACCGACGAGTTGTTGCTGCCAGTGAGCCTCAAGCCCGGCCTGGTGGTGTGCGATAATAGGCAAAAACTCGTTGCAGCTCTGGGACTAGCCGGTTTGACGCACATCCCTTGCCTGGTGCATGTGCTGAATTTGGTGGTGCAGAAATTAATTCACAACTACCCTGACATGTCAGAGCTGCTGCATAAAGTGCGGGCCGTCTGTGCACGCTTCTGGCGTTCTCATCCTGCCGCGGCTCGGCTGTCTGCTCTACAGCGTAACTTCGGCCTTCCCGCTCACCGCCTCATATGCGACGTGCCCACCAGGTGGAACTCCACCTTGCACATGCTGGAGAGACTGTGCGAGCAGCAGCAGGCCATAGTGGAGTTTCAGCTGCAGCACGGACGGGTGAGTCGCACTGCGGAACAGCACCACTTCACCACCAATGACTGGGCCTCCATGCGAGACCTCTGTGCCCTGTTGCGCTGTTTCGAGTACTCCACCAACATGGCCAGTGGCGATGACGCCATTATCAGCATTACAATACCACTTCTATGTCTCATTGAGAAAACACTTAGGGCGATGATGGAAGAGGATGTGGCCCAGGACGAGGAGGAAGAGGGGTCATCTCTAACACTTTCAGGCCAGTCTTTTTGAAGTGGCTCAGAGGGAGGTTTTTTGCAACAGCAGAGGCCAGGTACAAATTTGGCCAGCCAGGGCCCACTACTGGAGGACGAGGAGGATGAGGATGAGGAGGAGGAGGAGGATGGGGATGAAGCTTGTCCTTACCTCTGGGCAGCAGCGCACACATGAGCGACTACATGCTGCAGTGCCTGCGCAATGACAGCAGAGTTGCCCACATTTTAACGTGTGCTGACTACTGGGTGGCCTGCTGGATCCCCGTTACAAAGACAATGTGCCGTCCTTAATTCCCTTACTAAAGCGTGATCGGAAGATGCGCGACTACAGGCGCACGCTGGTAGACGCGCTCCTGAGAGCATTCCCGACTGACGCCGGGGGACAAGTGAAAGCACAAGGCGAAGGCAGGGGAGGAGGAAGAGGTCGCCACGCAGCAGTGTCAGCGCCAGCACCTCAGAAGGCAGGGTTAGCATGGCCGACATGTGGAAAAGCTTTGTCACCTCGCCGCAACAACTGGCCCCAACTGCTGATATGGAATGAATACAAATAATCTAAAGAGTGCAAGAGGGTGGTTAAAAAATGGTACAACACAAACCCGACCCAAAAGAGAGTCACAAGAACCACCCTATATGAATGCACATCCAACAATCACTATAGGAAAAAATGTATATAAAGTTTATTAGACACACAAACAAACAAACACATTAAAAATTGTATACAATATGAACAGCATGTCGGTGTAAAAATATATAATATCACCGACACATACAAAATCCACTGAACATCCACTGAATAAGGACATACAACATAACCCAGCTAAACAAAATGTGCACCTATAAATATCTGAAGAAAATATCAGATGAGGTAAGACCACTAAATGAATAAGAACAGACCACAATGCGGTCAAATAGCAAGAGCCAAAACCTCTGTAAAGCAGCTGGTGCAGTGGATCTTAATGAATGAGAGACGCCCAACGCGTATCGCCGGTAGTGATGTCCCGAACTATTCGCCGGCAAACATGGCTTGTTCGGGTTCGCCGCGCCGGGCGAACATATGCGATGTTTGGTCCGCCCCCTATACATCATCATTGAGCAAACTTTGACCCTGTACCTCACAGTCAGCAGACATATTCCAGCATTCAGCAGCAGACCCTCCCTCCCAGACCCTCCCACCTCCTGGACAGCATCCATTTTAGATTTATTCGGAAGCTGCAGTCTTAGTGAGAGGAGGGACAGTGCTGCTGCTGCTGATTCAATAGGGAAAGCGTTAGCTAGGGCAGTGTTCTGTGTCCACAGACTCATCTGCTGTAAGGACAGCGTCCTGACAGCACCCCAAAAAGTCAGCTTTTTTTTATTATATATATATATATATATATATATATTGCAGTTGCCTGCCCGTGTGTGAGAGGCTGCAGGCCCACAGACTGTACTGTGTGCACACCACTCATATAGGGTGGCACAGTACCTTGCAGATAAAAAAAAGTCTTTTTTTTTTTTTTTTATATATATATATAATCGCAGTTGCCAGACAGTGAGAGGCTGCAGGCTCACAGACTGTACTGTGTGCACACCATTCATACAGGGTGTCACAATACCTTGCAGATAAAACTAAAGTCCATTTATTTTTTCTCTGTAATAAATATAATCGCAGTTGCAAGACAGTGAGTGTCTGGCCCACACAGACTGTACTGTGGCCACTGGCCAGGCCACCACTCATACCGTTACAGGGTGTCACAATACCTTGCAGATAAATCTAAAGTCAATTTTTTTTTTCTCTGTGATATAATCGCAGTTGCAAGCCAGTGTGTGTCAGGCCCACACAGACTGTACTGTGTCCACTGCCCACCACTTATATAGGGTGTCACCGCACATTGCTCTGTGCAGGCGCAGTGCCCCAACTTGGGAGTAATAGGACCGACCAAGCTGCTTTTTCCATCTCCCGGTTCCTAAAATCAATTCAACACAAGTCCCCGGATAGGGGACGTAACAGGGATTAAACTGATAAGAATAGTACAAGTTAACACACCACTCATACCGTGTGGCAGAGTACATTGCACGGCGCACGCGCAGTGCCCCAAATTGGAAGTAACAAGAAGGACGCACACAGATAAATCACATTTCTGCAAGGAGTTTGTCAACTTTTGACAACTGTTTGCGGTTGTCTAAAATCCATTCAATACACGTCCTGATAGGGGACGTAACAGGGATTAAACTGATGAGAATAGTACTACAGAAAATAACACTCATATCGGGTGTGACAGTAAATTGCACGGCGCTGACGCAGTGACCGTGGATTAAAACAAAGGGGAGGGAGCCAGCGTTTTTTTAACCATCTCCCCATTCGAAAAATCTATTCAATAAATGGACCCCAGATTGGGGACGTAACAGGGATTAAACTGATGAGAAGAGAACTACAGAAAATAACACTCATATCGGGTGTGAGAGTAAATTGCACGGCGCAGACGCAGTGACGGTGGATTCAAACAAAGGGGAGGGAGCCAGCGTTTTTTTAACCATCTCCCCGTTCGAAAAATCTATTCAATTCACCTTTCGGGGACCCTTGGTGTTGTACGTGGCTGGGTGGAGGAAGAAACCTTCAATGACATCAACGGGACATGGCTAGCTTGGTATCCAACCTTGTGCAAATGGGGAGTTTGCGGTTGGGCAAATGGACTGTTTGCGGTTGTTTGCGGTGCATTAAAAGGGGAATTTGGTCTGTCAATGTCTGTGAAGCGGGCGTAACCCTTACACTACCTGATCGATACAACATTATACCTGATCGTATACACACACTGGATGTTTTAAACCACGTTGTTCAAAAAAATTTAGGATTCTTAGGTGATTTATGCCCTTTATGGATTAAAACCCAACTCTGCGTCAACTATGTAATTCCCCTCCGGCATGCCACAGTCCAGGTGTTAGTCCCCTTGAAACAACTTTTCCATCACTACTGTGGCTAGAAAGAGTCCCTGTATGTTTTAAAATTCGCTTGCCTATTGAAGTCTATGGCGGTTCGCCCAGTTCGCCCGTTCGCGAACATTTGAGGAAATTCGGGTTCGCCGTTCGCGAACTGAAAATTTTATGTTTGCGACATCTCTAATCGCCGGGGCAGTCCGGCTTCCTCAATGACAAGCTCACGTTCATTAAAATGAACTAGGCCTGGATCCCACTTGTCTGTACCTTGTGCAGAATAGACAGTTCTAACAGCCTCAACCATCCATCCTTGTACTCAAGTGCACTTATTCCTTTTTTTATTTTTTATATGTCCCAATATTTTGGGGGATACCCCTATGTAAAAATGCAAAATAACACACATCTGTGTTGGCTACCTATTCCTCCTTCGCCGCCGCTTCCACCTAGACCGCCACGTGAGCCTACACGGCCACATCCACCCATTCACCACCTCCTCAACCTCTTCCTCCTACATAATTCTAAATTTTTATTTTTTTAAGGTCTTTTATGTTTTTTTAATTCATTTCCCTATCCACATTTGTTTACAGAGCATTTGCCATACTCTTAAGCACATTTTGCTGCCTTTTGCAGCTCTCTAGCTCTTTCCAGGGCTATTTTAGAGCCATTTTAGTTGCCAAAAGTTCGGGTCCCCATTGACTTCAATGGGGTTCGGGTTCGGCGTCAAGTTCGGGTAAAGTTCGGGTCACGAACCCGAACTTTTTTTTCAAGTTCGGCCGAACCTGCCGAACCCGAACTTTTTTTTCAAGTTCGGCCGAACCTGCCGAACCCGAACATCCAGGTGTCCGCTCAACTCTATTAGTTATATATACACCTTTATACAGGGAAGGCTGGCAATTGCTGATAAGACCACCCACGTGGTTCCTGGGCTGAGAAAGAGCAGAGGTTTTAATCAGGGGTCGAGTCGAGGGGGAACGCGTGGGAACTGCGTTCCTGCACTTTTTTCATGGCAGGAACGCCGTTCCCTTTCAGGGCAAAAGGACCAGGAAGGGAAGCGGTTAAATCTGATTCACAGGGGGCGGAGCGGAGGCGAGGCCCTGCGTGACTCGCACTGTGCAGGTCAGGCTAAGTGAGGAGGGAGGAGGGAGGAAGGGAGGAGGGAGGAGGGAGGGAGGAGCCGCTTCAGTTGAGGACGGAAGAGGAAGCTGTGTGCAGCGGTGCTGGGCTGGCTGCGAGTGACTCACTGACTGAGTCCCCCCCTCCTGGCTGAGAGCTCCCCTCCTCCTATCCTGAGCATGCGACTGCCTGATTGCTGAGGTGAGCGTGGCTGGACCATCCGACCGGACCGGGGTCCTGGTGGTCCGGTAAAGACCAGTCTAAGTGTCTGTGACTGTCCCTGGGTGAGTCCGGGGGCCCTAACCCGCCTGGTGGGAGCGCCGGTGGCCAGCAGCCCCAGACCAGACCAGTCAATACCCCCTCCTTTATCTCAGTCAGTACTCTCATCAGATGTGACTGCAGGCCAGAAGCGATCGATCAGCCAGAATTAATGTGCACAGCCTGGGTGGGAGGCCCCCCTTACCCTGGCCTTAGGCAAGTGACAAACTGCCCCCCCCCCTCCCCTCCTCCTCAATCTTAGGCAAGTGACAAACTCAGCTCTGCTACATCTACAATGAGCAACTACAACAAATGTAATGCCAAACTGCAGTTCCTCTATGTGATTGTGATGCCTTGGATAGCTTCCACTGGACCCACAGCCTGTGGGTCCAGTGGAAGCTATCCAAGGCATCACATAGAGGAACTGCAGTTTGGCATTACATTTGTTGAAGTTGCTCATTGTAGATGTAGCAGAGCTGAGTTTGTCACTTGCCTAAGAATGAGGGGGGCAGTTTGTCACTTGCCTAAGGGAGGCCTCCCACTGTGCACATTAATCCTGGATGATCGATCGCTGCTGCTCTCACATCTGATGAGAGATTTCCTAAGGGGGTATTGACTGGCATTAGGGACGGGCTGGTGGATGAGGGCAGCCACCCGGTCCTGCCTATGGATCACCCAGTTTGCACTTAGCTATGCCCAGGCCCCATGCCAGGGGGTCCCTGATGTATTAACTGACCAATAACATGGAGATCCCAGGGCCAGCTGACTTGCTGGTGGACGATTGGCATATACTTATGCTGTGGGTCACAGCAGAAGTATATGCCAATCGTCCACCAGCAAGGCAGCTGGCACTGGGATCTCCATGTTTATTTCATGTTAATTTTGCAGTTGTTTGTGCAAACTGGCACTTTACAATAAATGTTGCGCTGAATTTTCAGCGAAATATTATTATTTTTTTGAATAATAATAATGAATAAATTACCAGTTTTGATCAATCTTTTTCCCCAGCTTTTTCTGCTCAGCTTCTCCTGCTCTATTACTAGTGATGGACGTTCACGGCAGGCCCCATTTACTTTAATGGCAGGCAAACATGAAAAACCTTCCGGTCATATTTGTAGCCACCAAATACTTACTAGAAATGCACAAATAGTCCCACAAAAATTTTACTGTAGGCCAGTACAGGCCCCAAAAATTAGGCATTCACCTGACAGAAAAAAAAACTTGTGATTATGCGGCTGGAGGAACATTAGACGGTCACTGGATAACAATTTTACTGTAGGCCAGTACAGGCCCGAAAAATTAGGCATTCACCTGACAGAAAAGAACTTGTGATGATGTGGCTGGAGGTACATTAGGCAGTCACTGGATAAACATTTTACAGTAGGCCACTGGAGTATAAGCCCCAAAAATTAGTCATTCTTCTGACAAAAAAGAACTTGTGATTATGTGGCTAGAGGTACATTCGGCGGTAGCTGGATAAAAATTTTACTGTAGGCCACTGGAGTATAGTCCCCAAAAATTAAGCATTCACTTGACAGAAAATAACTTTTGATTATGTGGCTGGAGGTACATTAGGGGGTCACTGGATAAAAATTTTACTGTAGGCCAGTACAGGCCCTAAAAATTCGGCATTTACCTGACAGAAAAAACTTGTGATGATGTGGCTGAAGGTACATTAGGCAGTCACTGGATAGCAATTTTACTGTAGGCTACTGGAGTACAGGCCCCAAAAATGAGGCATTCACCTGACAGAAAAGAACTTGTGATGATGTGGCTGGAGGTATATTAGGCGGTCACTGGATAAAATTTTTACTGTAGGGCACTGTAGTATAGGCCCCAAAATTAGGCATTCATCTTACAGAAAATAACTTGTGATGATGTGGCTGGAGGTACATTAGGTGGTCACTGGCTAAAAATGTTACTGTAGGCCACTGGAGTAGAGGCCCCTAAAATTAGGCATTCACCTGACAGAAAAGGCCTTTTATGCCGCTGTATATACATATGACAAGGACCATTCTTTGTTCTGGGTGGTAGCGGATATGTGTGGGCTGGCATGAGGAAATTCAATTACTGTACAGGTGTCGTCACAGGTGTTGAATTCCTCAGAGATCCATGCCTCATTCATTTTTAGAAATGTGAGGTAGTCCACACTGTCGTGAGCTAGGCGAGTGTGCTTATCGGTTACGATCCCCCCTGCTGCGCTGAACGTCCTTTCAGACAGGACACTTGACGAGGGGCAAGCTAAGAGTTCCATGGCAAATTGTGCCAGCTCTGGCCACAGGTCAAGCCTGCACACCCAGTAGTCCAGGGATTCCTCGCTTCTCAGAGCGTACACATCGGCCGTTAACCCGATGTAGTCGGACACCTGTCGGTCTAGGCGTTCCCTGAGGCTGGATCTGGAGGGAGGCTGTCGATGGGTTGGTTGCAAGAATGATCTCATATTCGAAGTGACCAACACATCTTCAAACCGCCCTCTTCTTGCAGGTGCGGTAGGATTGCTACCCGCAACTGTTTTGCTGTGGGTGGAAATTACTCTGCCAGTGCCCGCAACAGCAGAATCCAGCATCTCTCGCAGCAATGCCTGGAAATGCTGCATTCGTCCAGCCCTCTGTTATGCTGGTAACATGTCCGCCATTTTGTGTTTGTATCGGGGGTCTAAGTACGTTGCCACCCAGTACTGGTTCTTGCCCTTTATGCTTTTTATACGGGGGTCCCTCTTCAAACACTGGAGCATGAAGGCCCCCATTTGCACTAAATTGGAAGTGGTGGAGCGCCCTGCTCCTGCTCATCGCCCAGGAGAATGTCGTCCTCGGTCTCCTCCCCCCAGCCACGGACAACACCAGGGATCCACGAAAAGTTTAAAGTCGCCCTAAAAGCCTGCTTTTCTTGCTCCTCCTCCTCCCCCAGCCACCATCCTTTTCTGACTCATCTTCAGACTCCTGCTGATTTGTCTCAGAAGGAGTAGCCCCCCCTGGGAATTCATTCAGCATTACGACTTCCTCATCTTCCAGCTCCTGCTCCTCGATGGCTTGATCAATGACACGACGATGTCATTAATGGCGCCCTGGCTGCGACTTACCAGTTTGATGATCTCAACAAATGACTGCAGAAGTCTACATGCGTCGCGCATGAGCAGCCACTGGCGCGGTGAAAAGAAACCAAGCTCCCCAGAACCTGTCCTGCTGCAAAGCTCGTACAGGTAGTCGTTAACGGCATGTTGCTGCTGGAGCAGCCTATCAAGCATATACAAGGTGGAGTTACAGCCCGTTGGGCTGTCACAAATCAGACGACTGATGGGCAAGTGGTATACTGATGAACATCAGCAAGGCGAGCCATGGCCGTGTAAGATTTTTTTAAATGGCCAGAGATTTTCCTGCCCTGCCGCAAGACATCCAGGACCCCATGGTATTTGGTAACAAATTACTGCACGACTAAATTTAGGACGTGTGCCATGCACGGCATGTGTGTCATTTTGCCCTGTTTCAGTGCGCTCAGCAGATTGGCACCGTTGTCGCACACCACTTTACCAACTGTCAAATTGAGCAGGGTTAGCCACTGATCGGCCTGTGACCGCAGATCTGAAAGCAGTGCAGTACCGGTGTGGCTCTTGACTTCGCTTCCAGGCACAACAGCCGCAGCACAGCATGGCAACGTCTCACCTGGGATGTCGAATAGGTTTTGGGGAGCTTGGGGGGCGCAGCGGAAGAGGTGTTAGCAGTGGAAAAGGAGAAGTCAGCCGAAGAGGAGACGGAGGATGGAGTAGGAAGAGGAGAAGAAGAGGCAGGCCTACATGCAATCCTTGGTGGTAGCACCAAATCCACATGGGAGCCACGGATTACATGCTTGACGGCCGTCAGAAGGTTCACCCAGTGGGCAGTAAAAGTTATGTACCTTCCTTGCCCGTGTTTGCTAGACCACGTGTCTGTGGTCAGATGCATCTTGGCACCGACACTGTGTGCCAGAGATATATTCACTTGCCGCTGAACATATAGCTCAGGGATGCCCTTCTAGGAGAAATATTTCCATCCAGGGACCTTCCATTGCGGTGTTCCAATGGCCACAAATTTTCTAAAGGCCTCCGAGTCCACCAGTTTATATGGCAGTAGTTGGCAGGCTAGCAGTTCCGACAAGCCAGCGGTCAGCTGTTGGACAAGAGGGTTATCCGGCGTCATCAACTTTTTACGTTCCAAAATTTGGGCCATGGAAGCCTGCCTTCTGCCAGATGAACGCGACGACGGCACGGTGGAAGGTGGAGTGGAGGACAAATGGGAGGAGAAGGAGAAGAGGCAGGACGTGGAGCAAAGGGAAGTTTGGCTTTGTGGGTTCTGATGGCGTTGCTCCCACTGGGCTCGGTGATGGGAGGCCAGGTGCCTTCTTAAGGCGGTCATCCCTAGGTAAATGTTGGGCTTACCGCGACTTATGCGTTGACAGCACATGCTGCAGATGGCAACACTATTGTTAGCAGCTGAAAAAGCCCACACTGCGGAGCCATGTTCCGGCGTCCTGGGAGCGCCAGAAGTGACCGTACATGGTGGATGGCTTGCTCCAGATACATTTGCAGTCTGCTTTTTGCCTCCTGTGCCCTGCGAGCTCTGCCTGCTTCTCAACCTTCTCCTCCCTCTCTGCTGCTCCTTCTCTCCCTCTGAACTCCCCTTCTCTTCCTCTCTTGTGGGCACCCACGTGACGTCCATCGACACATCATCATTGTCACATTCACCACCACTGACATTTGAGATCTCGGAGTAGGCAGCAACAGCAGGGACCTCCCTCCTTGGGCTGATCTGGGTACTGTGGTTTATGGAAAAGAGGGATCCGCTCACCCCTATTTCTCTCAGGATAGGTGCTCCAATCCAAAATTTGAGTCACCCCTCAAAAATTTCAAATATATGTGGAAAAGAGATAGATTGGTCACTCTTATATGGAAATATAGGATGTTTTATTTGACATACATATTACAATAAATGAATATTAAATGGATAAAAATAGAAGGGTAATAGAACATACAATAAAATCTTTCTATAAACTATTTGGCACACTGTCGTGTGCTTATTCTCTTATCACAATGTCATAGTTTCATTTCATAAAGAAAAGCATCAATATTAGGATAGGTACTGATAATGCCAAATGTCTCTCCCTCTATATCTTCACCTAGACTAGTACAGTCTTAGGTGTAGTAGAATGACTGGTTGTGGTTGGGGAGACAAATTAGCGTAGGCAGTATCTATCTAATAAATAAACATGTATCAAATTAATAAAAATGACATAACATCCAATATTTGGTTTAAAATTGGGTTAGACCATGCGGTGGGCCATTCTCTGGATATTAGGTCTTTTCTTACACAAATCTATCCAAGGGTCTGTGTCAGGGATTCCAACTTTTTTGCAAGCAGGTAATGGATTGAATCAGCTTTCCAGCTACTAATTATCCCAATGCTTTAGCGTACAGCTAGGTTGCCGCAGAGAACCTTCACTTAAGTGGCCAATGCAGTTTATTTGTATCGTAACGTCTGTATCAAATAAAGCACTCCAGCCGCCACAAGTTGGTACTAGATTGTATCCAACTACTAACTCCCGTAGTACATTTGTATGTAGCTGTAGTGAAGATTGTCGCTTCAGTGGCCGAAACAGTTCATTCAATTATTGTTCAACAAGGTATTTCTTATTGTTGTACCCACTGTTGTGGGCTTACCTTTACTTGCGCCGTCGGGTAAATCAGGACTTAGTTTCGAGCCCTTGCTCCGTTGAGTCGGCCGGCGTCCCGGCTATTGAGCCGCTCGCGTCCCACGTGTCTCTCACAGATGATGTAGATTCAATGTGAGGATCACGGACCTTTCTCTATTGGCGCTGCTGAATGACGTGTTGCGGTCTTCTAATGCTGGATCCAAAGGTTCCTTTTCTTTAAAGTGCACTTGGTAGAGAGAGGGGTATTCGTCCAAATCTGGGTACTGTTGTCAGACTGCTGGGTGGCGGCCGTTGCTACCTCCTCTTCCTCCTCCAATATCAAGAATGGCTGCACATTGGTAAGGTCTGAGAATGAATGGGAAAATAATTCCTCTGACTTGAGTGGAGGGGCTATGGTGGTGGTGGTAGTGGTGGGGGTGTATTTTGGGGTGCACACAGCAGTGAGTGAAGAGGGTGCAGATACAGAGGACGAGGAGGGTGCAGAACGGAAGGGTGAGTGAGCCACTCAACCAATTCTGGTGCACCCTTTGAAGTAATCGCACATGCCTTCTCCAACTTCCCACTTAGGCTCTGGCCTGGTGCACCTGCCCGACATCTACCACCCATGCCTTTCCTCTGCCTGTCATTTTCAAAATGACCCTGTGCCTAATTCCCTAGAGAAAAGCAGTATTTGTGGAAGCAGGTATATCGCACGCCTCAATCAATATTTGGTGGAAACAGGTATATAAAACCCCTTAATCAGTATTTTTGTGGAAGCAGGTATATCGCAGCCCTCAATCAGTATTTTGTGGAAGCAGGTATATAAAACACCTTAATCAGTATTTTGTGGAAGCAGGTATATCGCAGGCCTCAATTAATATTTGGTGGAAACAGGTATATCGATCCCCTTCATCAATATTTTGTGGAAGCAGGTATATTGCAGCCCTCAATCAGTATTTTGTGGAAGCAGGGATATCAAACCCCTTAACCACTATTTTGTGGAAGCAGGTATATCGCAGCCCTCAATCAATATTTGGTGAAAGCAGTTATATCAAACCCCTTAATCAGTATTTTGTGGAAGCAGGTATATCGCAGCCCTCAATCAGTATTTTGTGAAAGCAGGTATATAGCACCCCTTAATCAATATTTGGTGGAAACAGGTATATCGAACCCCTTAATCAATATTTTGTGGAAGCAGGTATATCGCAGCCCTCAATCAGCATTTTGTGGAAGCAGGCATATCAAACCCCTTAATCAGTATTTTGTGAAAACAGGTATATCACAGGCCTTAATCAATATTTGACGGAAACAGGTATATCGAACCCCTTAATCAGTATTTTGGGGAAGCAGGTATATCACACCCCTCTAACTTTTTTTGCCACAACAGTTATATCACACCACCTTGTTTATTTGGGGCAACAGGTATATCGCAGCTCTCAATCAGTATTTTGTGAAAGAAAGTATATCACATTCCTCAAACAATAGTTTTCCTCAAACAATAGTACCACATTATTAGAGGCCTTTTTTTTGTTTTAATACTTAAATTTTTTTTAATAAAAACTGAAAATAAAATTTTCTTTGCATTGCTATATTCTGACCCATTACTTTTTTATATTTACATCTACGGAGCTGTGTAAGGGCTCTTTTTTAGGGGGGCAGGGGGAAAGCTGTAGTTTTTATTGATACCATTATTGGGTGTGTATGACATTTTGATAATTGATTAATCGATTTTTTAGAAGGTGAAGTGACTAAAAATGGCAAATTGGCCATTTTGATTTGTTTTCCGTTACACCGTTCACTATAGAAGATAAATACTTTTATAGTTTAATACTTGCAGTTTGGCATAAGGCGATAGAAATTATCTTTAATTTTTTATTGTCTATTTTCATTTTTTAAATGGTGAAGGGGGCTGATTTGAAGCAGGATTCCCTGTTTCTCCATGTCCTGTGTATGAGGAGACATGAAACCAGTTAGTCTCCACCCACAATTACAGACAGTTTGAACAAGGAAAAACTGCTAAAAAATAGGGAGCTAAACTGAACTAGCATCTGCCCTTAATAGCTGGCAGAGCTAAACCTGAAGTGGCTAGATTCCTCCTCCCTCTGGGAAGGCAATATTAGCTTCTTTCCTCTGAGTTAGGGAATAATTAACCCCTTAAAGGGGTTTTCCAAGTTATATAAAAAAGAAAGCACTATAAATCTGATGGTCAGCAATATATACATAAGCTAAGCAAGTTTTAGCCAAAAAAAACAATTTCCTCATTTCCCTAGTTGTGTTCTGGCCCCTTTATTGGTATGCAGTTGCAGAGCTGTGGGGGGAAGGGGGTGTAACAACAATCTCTGAGGTTTTCCTCATGAATATTTGTGGGTGTCAACAAAGAATGCCTCCCCCCTTCCTCTTCCTGCCCTGCAAAGGGAGTGAATAAAATTTCTGCCCTGCCTGCAGTCTGACTTCTGGGATACTCATATTGTATGTGTGGGACTACAAGTCCCAGCTGTACAGTACAATGACATTGCTGATACATGCAGGATCTTCCCTCCTACCTGTTTTTGTGTGATGCTTTGCAGACACTTCCTCACAGCCAGCAGAAGAGTACAGAGGATAGAATTCCTGCAGTCTTTGTCAGCTCTGTGTTTGCAAGGTGAGGAGGGAGGAAGGATCCTGTGCACAGCATTTATCTCCTCAGTGCCTGGAAAAGAGGAGAAGAGCAAACCCTGCAGCTGCTATGTACCTGAGGCAGAACCTCCAGCCCTGAGTCTGTGCTACGGATGGTAGAAGGGTTAAACTGTACTGAAGAATCCAGTGGGACGAGATACAGTGCACTCAGCCTGCAGAGCTGGCAGTGCAGGGGGCATGGCCAGCAGATCAGGGAGTGCAGGGGCCGTGGCTTGTTGCTCCAATCAGTACAGCCATCACAGTGACGTTCCATTCACAGAGGCAGACCTGCTCCCTCAGTCTTGTGCACGGAACGTCATCAGATCAGAGAAAGAAGCAGAGGTCACAGATCATGTGATCTCAGCTAACTAGGAGATGAAGATGACTGTAGATGAAGTGAATTGAAAACCCCTTAAATTTGCTTAGTTAGAAACATACAAAAAACAAAAAAATTACTTGGATAACCTAATAACTTGTATAGTTTTTCTTGGTTTTTAATACTAAAAAAGAAAACTTTGGAAAAAAATTCTGTACTTTTCATTGATACCATTTTGAAGTGTGTATGACTTTTTTATCACTTTTTATTCCATTTTTTGAAGGAGGCAAAGTGATCAAAAACAGCGAATTGCCCATTTAGACTTTTTTTCCCATTTGCTGTATAGGATAAATATTTTTATATTATATATATTAATAGTAGAGATGTGCGAATTTCCGCTTATGAAATTCGTTCACACTCTGGTGGTAAAAGGTGAATTGCGTTATGGATTCCGTTACCAAGGACCATAACGCAATTCTATGACGGAATGCCTAACAGAATGCCTTTAGAGGCATTCCTTTATTCATGGCAATACATGGCATATTACGCCTTCCTTCCAACCCATTTAAACAACAGTATTAAAACATAACATTAATAAACACACCGACTAAAGAGTGGAGGTAAAAAATTGGCCAAGGCCTGATTTATTAAACCAACCATTAACAATCTTACTGAACAATTTAAGAGTCTAGTCATAAACTCAGACTCCATTAACTATAAAATATATCTATCAGAGTCCATCCCATCACGGGATGACTATCCTTCCATCACCCTTCCCCAGGCCGTGGCCAAACATAACCATAAAAAAAGGGGGGTGGGCGGGAGGGGCATGAAGGATCCGGCTCCACGGGCAGTTACAGATCAAAGGCAAGAACAGCCCACGGAGCTCGGATAGTTATAGCCCGTTCTCCCCCTCATCCACCAATCAAGCCTTGTTACCAGGGCTCAGGTAAACTCACCTGAGACCCTGGGACATCATAGGCTACTTGTCCAGACCAATTAAGCACAAATCACCAGGCAAAGTTAAACTTCTGCCCAGTGATCCCACAAAGAGCGGGAAACCTTTTCCCTCCAAATCACCAGCATCTAAAAATACCCCTCCTGTCACCGGGCAGAAAACTATCCCAGCCCAGGGACAAAAGCAAGCATCAGGCAATGCCAGTATGGCCATGCGTACCCCTCCATAATGTCCGGGGTACTTTCATTCTGTCATAATAGAAGTCTATGGGCTGCAAAACGGATCCGTCGCGTTTCCGTTATGCAGGGCCCCGATTCTGGGCTACTGCCCATACACCAAATGCACAAGTGTCTCCAGGAACTATTCTGCACTAGAGATGTCCCGAACTATTCGCCGGCGAACATCGCTTGTTCGCGTTTGCCGCGGCGGGCGAACATATACGTCATCATTGAGGAAAATTTGACCCTGTACCTCACAGTCAGCAGACACAATCCAGCTATCAGCATACCTCCCTCCCAGACCCTCCCACCTCCTATCAAAAAGCAAGGACAGCATCCATCTTAGATTCATTCTGAAGCTGCAGTGTTAGTTAGAGCAGGGAGAGTGCTGCTGCTGCTGAATTAATAGGGAAATCGTTAGCTAGGCCAGTGTTCTGTGTCCACTCCAGTCCTCAAAGACTCATCTGCTGTAAGGACAGCATCCTGACAGCACCCCAAAAAGCCCTTTTTAGGGCTGGTACATCAGTCTTCTTTTTTTAATTTTTTTATATATATATATATATATATATATATATATACACTGCTCAAAAAAATAAAGGGAACACAAAAATAACACATCCTAGATCTGAATTCATTAAATATTCTCCTGAAATACTTTGTTCTTTACATAGTTGAATGTGCTGACAACAAAATCACACAAAAATAAAAAAATGGAGATCAAATTTTTCAACCCATGGAGGTCTGGATTTGGAGTCACCCTCAAAATTAAAGTGGAAAAACACACTACAGGCTGATCCAACTTTGATGTAATGTCCTTAAACAAGTCAAAATGAGGCTCAGTAGTGTGTGTGGCCTCCACATGCCTGTATGACCTCCCTACAACGCCTTTGCATGCTCCTGATGAGGTGGCGGACGGTCTCCTGAGGGATCTCTTTCCAGACCTGGACTAAAGCATCTGACAACTCCTGGACAGTCTGTGGTGCAAAGTGACGTTGGTGGATAGACATGATGTCCCAGATGTGCTCAATTGGATTCAGGTCTGGGGGGAATGGGCGGGCCAGTCCAGAGCATCAATGCCTTCGTCTTGCAGGAACTGCTGACACACTCCAGCCACATGAGGTCTAGCATTGTCTTGCATTAGGAGGAACCCAGGGCCAACCGCACCAGCATATGGTCTCACAAGGGGTCTGAGGATCTCATCTCGGTACCTAATGGCAGTCAGGCTACCTCTGGCGAGCACATGGAGGGCTGTGCGGCCCTCCAAAGAAATGCCACCCCACACCATTACTGACCCAATGCCAAACCGGTCATGCTGGAGGATGTCGCAGAACGTTCTCCACGGCGTCTCAAGACTCTGTCACGTCTGTCACATGTGCTCAGTGTGAACCTGCTTTCATCTGTGAAGAGCACAGGGCACCAGTGGCGAATTTGCCAATATTGGTGTTCTCTGGCAAATGCCAAACGTCCTGCACGGTGTTGGACTGTAAGCACAACCCCCACCTGTGGACGTCGGGCCCTCATATCACCCTCATGGAGTCTGTTTCTGCCCGTTTGAGCAGACACATGCACATTTGTGGCCTGCTGGAGGTCATTTTGCAGGGCTCTGGCAGTGCTCCTCCTGTTCCTCCTTGCACAAAGGCGGAGGTAGCGGTCCTGCTGCTGAGTTGTTGCCCTCCTACGGCCTCCTCCACGTCTCCTGATGTACTGGCCTGTCTCCTGGTAGCGCCTCCATGCTCTGGACACTATGCTGACAGACACAGCAAACCTTCTTGCCACAGCTCGCATTGATGTGCCATCCTGGATAAGCTGCACTACCTGAGCCACTTGTGTGGGTTGTAGACTCCGTCTCATGCTACCACTAGAGTGAAAGCACCGCCAGCATTCAAAAGTGACCAAAACATCAGCCAGGAAGCATAGGAACTGAGAAGTGATCTGTGGTCACCACCTGCAGAACCACTCCTTTATTGGGGGTGTCTTGCTAATTGCCTATAATTTCCACCTGTTGTCTATCCCATTTGCACAACAGCATGTGAAATTGATTGTCACTCAGTGTTGCTTCCTAAGTGGACAGTTTGATTTCACAGAAGTGTGATTGACTTGGAGTTACATTGTGTTGTTTAAGCGTTCCCTTTATTTTTTTGAGCAGTGTATATTGCAGTAGCCTGCCCGTGTGTAAGAGGCCACAGGCCCACAGACTGTACTGTGTGCACACCACTCATATCGGGTGGCACAGTACCTTGCAGATAAAAAAGTCATTACATTTTTACCCTTTAATATAATTGCAGTTGCCTGCCAGTGTGTGTCAGGCCCACAGACTGTACGCGCCGTGCCCCAAATTGGAAGTAAGAGGACCGACCAACAATCTTTTTCCATCTCCCGGTTCCTAAAATCTATTCCATACACCGGCCTCCGTTAGGGGACGTAACAGGGATTAAACTGATAGGAATAGTACTACTTAACACACCACTCATATAGGGTGGCACAGTACATTGCATGGCGCACACGCAGTGCCCCAAATTGGAAGTAAGAGGACCGACCAACCATCTTTTTCCATCTCCTGGTTCCTAAAATCTATTCCATACACCGACCCCTGATAGGGGACGTAACAGGAATTAAACTGATAGGAATAGTGCTACTTAACACACCACTCATATAGGGTGGCACAGTACATTGCACGGCGCACGCGCAGTGCCCCAAATTGGAAGTAAGAGGACCGACCAACCATCTTTTTCCATCTCCTGGTTCCTAAAATCTATTCCATACACCGGCCCCTGATAGGGGACGTAACAGGGATTAAACTGATAGGAATAGTACTACTTAACACACCACTCATATAGGGTGGCACAGTATATTGCACGGCGCACACGCAGTGCCCCAAATTGGAAGTAAGTGGACCGACCAACCATCTTTTTCCATCTCCCGGTTCCTAAAATCTATTCCATACACCGGCCCCTGATAGGGGACAAAACAGAGATTAAACTGGTAAGAACAGATTTTTTTAATAAAAAAAAAAGAGGACAGCCTCTGTGGAGCGGGGTATTTTTTGGCCGCGTTACTGAACGCTCATGCACAATGGCTGTAGGCTCATGCGTCCTTTTGCGGAGGTGACAAACCTGGTCAGTCAAACCCAAGACAACATCATCGACCTCATCCCATATGCGTTTTTTCTGGAGCGTGCCCTGCGAAGAGTGCTGGATCAGGCCGTAGATGAGCATGAAGAGGAAGAGTTGTGGTCACCATCACCACCAGAAGCAGCCTTGTCGTCGTCGATTGCTGGACCTGCGGCAACGCAGAGAGAGGAGTCTGAAGAAGAGGAGTCAGAGGAGGAAGGTGGCTTAGAGGAGGTGGAAGACCAACCACAGCAGGCGTCCCAGGGGGCTTGTTGTCACCTTTCGGGGACCCTTGGTGTTGTACGTGGCTGGGTGGAGGAAGAGACCTTCAATGACGTTAGTGAGGACAAGGAACGGGACATGGCTAGCTTGGTATCCAACCTTGTGCAAATGGGGAGTTTGCGTTTGTGCAAATGGCGGTTGTTTGCGGTGCGTTAAACGGGGAGTTTGGTCTGTCAGAGTTTGGTCTGTCACTGTGAAGCGGGCGTAACCCTTACACTACCTGATCGATACAACATCATACCTGATCGTATACACACACTGGATGTTTTAAAGCATGTTATTCCAAACAATTTAGGAATGTTAGGTGATTTATGCCCTTTATGGATTAAAACCTGACTCTGCGTCAACTACGTAATTTTCCATGGGAGTTTTGCCATGGATCCCCATTCAGCATGCCACAGTCCAGGTGTTAGTCCCCTTGAAACAACTTTTCCATCACTATTGTGGCCAGAAAGAGTCCCTGTGGGTTTTAAAATTCGCCTGCCTATAGAAGTCTATGGCGGTTCGCCCGGTTCGCCCGTTCACGAACATTTGCGGAAATTTGCATTCGCCATTCGCGAACGGAAAATTTTATGTTCGCGACATCTCTATATACCAATAGTTTTCAATGCTGATTTGTGTAGTAACATGCCTAGATATGCGTGTCTGCCCTGTTGCTCTCATCCAAGACTCCAGAATCATAAATAGGCTTTCCTTCACAAAGATTCAATTCACTGCATAGCCCCGTACCTAAATTCCCAGGCTTGATGGGGCCCAACCTTGGCACCTAACACAGGGACCCACTCCCTGCCAGCATTCCATCCTCTTACTCAGTGTCTCACAACTGATAGGTGTTACACGCTGCAGTTCATTCTTCCTGACTAGCAAAAAACGCTGGCATCAGAACGTTTTATTTGGGCCTGGAATTCCCGTTCTTCTGGAGTAGCAAGGAAACCTGGCATCAGGACATTGTATTAGGGCTTGGGACTCCCCTCTAAGAGCTAAAACTGAGAGCTGCTTTGTATGAGCATTCCTGACTCATACAAACTTAGGTCACCCTTCTATTACAGGGACAGCCATTCATCTGAAATGAAATACCTGGCTGGATGTGGATGGTCGAGGCTTCCCCCAGCAAAATCATCTGTTTTCTGGAGATGTTGAGAGAACATCAGCTGATGTGATGACTCCAGCGGCCACATTTTCAGTGAACAAGGAGTGAAGGAGTGACAGCTCCTTTAACTTAGGGGTTTGCTACAAGGTCTGAAATAATTTAGGGTTCTGGTCAGAGGTTAGAATGCATGTTTTGGCTTGGTTTGGGTCTGTATTAATTCAGAGGTCAGGTCTGGGGTCTCAATTACATATACAGCAAGCTGTAATGCACAGTGTGCTCTGACTGCTTTTTTCCTGCTTCCAGTACATCAACTTCAAGAACTGAATGTTCACTTGTCATCTTATATGTATAATCCACAATTGATATTGACACAATATAATGTTATTCACTTCACCTATGGTATGTGGTTCCAATGTTATGGCTGATCGGTGTGTAATGTACTGTGCACCGCAGTTGGGCAGCCATATAGCACAGCAGGTTTTCATTGCAGCTTTAATTCTGATGCCCTTTACTTAGGTTTGGCCATCAGTGCTTGATTTCTTGGAGTCTGCCATGTCCCCTTCATAGTATACACAGGCACAATGCACAGCCCCTTTCTGCAGACCATGCACAATTCTAATAGGCCACACATCCTTTTCATGACATGGCACTGCCCCCTCGGTGTACATTTGCATCTGATCCCACACACAGGTTCATGGAGGACTGTAGTACGGGAAGTGCCAGAATGCTTCCGTGATGCCCAGACGATTTGCCTACTCATGCAATAGATCTCTCTATTTTTCAGGAGCCTCCTGGATATTCTTCTTTTTTCTTTTCTTTTTGCTTTTTATCCCAAATACAGAATTAAATTAAACATATCGCAAAAAAAGTTAAATACAAAAGCAGAGAAATCAAAAATTAGAAAATTTTGAAAAGAGTCTCTTAATGGCTTGGATAATTAAAGCATCCCAAAGTGTTGAGGGAAGGGACATATTCAGGTGTGCATGTGTATATATATATATATATATATATATATATATGTATATATATATATATGTATATGTATGTATATATGTATATATAGGCCCTTCTTCTGGGCCCGTCCAGTTGTGATGTGTTGCACACATAGAGATGTATGTGTGCCCCCTGGGCGGCATGCATCTCTATGTGTGTAAGCCATATGGGTACATATATATCTATGGATGTGGCCCAGACATCTATGGATGTATATGGGCCCCTATAATATAGGAGGGCTTATTCCTGCCCCTATGTTAATATAATGTCCGTTCATATATGCGTATAGCTGTGCCCCAAGCATCTATACGCATATATGCCGGAATCCCGCCGAAGTGCGCCTGCCAGGTGGGTGGAGGAGACCGACAGTTGGACAATTATGTCCAGCGTCGGCCTCTACAAAGGACAGAGGATCAATAAGATCCTCTGCCCTTTGTCACCATCTCCGGCCGCGCCGGAGATGGTGCGCCTAACAGAGACATGGGAACAAAGAGTTCCCATGCCCCTGTGAGTGGCTGACCTCCGGCGCTGTAATTACAGCGCCGGAGGTAAGCGTCCGCTTCACAGGCGGGAGGATCAAAGGATCCCCCCCCTGGAAGCGCGCTCCGAGATCCTCGGGCCGGCGCGGTGACGTCACATCACCACGCCGGCCCACGGTTTAAGGCGGCGGTGCGCATGCGCACGGCGCCAAGAGGAGGACTGCGAGCGGGCGCCGCAAAGTTTAAATAGACCGGCGGCGCTCCGCTCTGCAGTCGGGTTAGTCCAGCACCACCACCAGCAAGCGAGGCATCCCCTGGACAACGAGCCCCCCTGGACAACGAGCATATTACCGCTAAGTATATCCCCCTCCCTATACCACCAACGAT
Source organism: Bufo bufo (assembly GCF_905171765.1). Classification (NCBI taxonomy): domain Eukaryota; kingdom Metazoa; phylum Chordata; class Amphibia; order Anura; family Bufonidae; genus Bufo; species Bufo bufo. The sequence goes on along the minus strand of NC_053392.1, from coordinate 103,231,427 downwards.
ATATATATATATATATATATATATATGTACAACATATATAGATATATATATATATATATATTATCCCCTGCCATATAACCCCTTATACCACCAACGATCCCCTGTCCCTGATTAACCCCTCATATCCCCTGATTCCCTTGCAGTCCCTGTAGTCCCCTAAGTAACCCCTTATACCACCAACGATCCCCTGCCCCTGATTAACCCCTTATAGCCCCTAACCCTCAACCCACCAACTTCTGTGTTCCCCTATAGCCCTGGTTTCCCCATAACCCCTGGTACCTTCCCCTGCCCTGAGCCTAATCCCACTGTGTTCCCCCAGGATCCGACCCCTGACTCCCCTTCCCGACTGCCCTGCTTATCCCAGACGCAACAGTGTCTGGATTTACCCCTTGTTATTCCCGTAGGGAGAGTATATTGATAGGATTGGGTGGGCTTCTGGTAAATGTATGTATGTGTATTATAGTTAGATACTGGGGAGGAATTGGGATTGTGTTAGCGTAGAAAGAACCGTATTAGTGTGTGTACTTACCTTGCTGTGGGTTGCCATAAACTATATATACCTATTCCCTTTGATATAGATATATATAGTTGGAAACATAAATCCGTCTTAGTAGTAAGGCGCGACAGCCATAGCTGTAGTGTATTGTTGGTATTAGTGTATTATGTGTGTTATGTTCAGTAAGGATTAATAAATACTGTCATATTTATACCTATTGTGTAACGTGTGGTTACTAGCGGTAGTTAGTAAGGCGCATGCAGCTAGTTTAGTGGTTAGTGTAAGGCAACCAGTAGCGATTTGTTGTTACGTAAGGCATAAATAGGCGGAGTTATCATAAGACGACCCACCCCTATTTATGAATATTAATTATTGAGATTTGCATAAATACCAATAATTAATATCCCCTTTAACACAAAGTTACAGATTTTTAAAACTAGGCTCTGTCAGGAAGGTGAAAAATAACAGGAACGGGATAAAATCCATCTAGTGGGATTAATAATAATGCTTATTTACGGCATAGTGAAATAAATAAAAATGTTTTCTTTTAACCATATGTACCTTGCTATAAACAAAAAAGTTTAGGTATTTCAGGGGAAAAAGAGCAAAAGTATGGACACTAATGGGAAATTTTATTTGCATCAACCCTACCAACACTTTGCTATGGGGGTAATAATTGGTCCACCTCGCAGTCACACATCAGTTGTGCTGCACTCAGGGCTCGGGCTGTTGTGTGCTCCTCCAGTCCCAGGCTGTAGAGAACAGAGAGCTGCTGATTGGTGGATTAGAATCTGATCAACCAATCAGCACTTCCCCTCAGAAACATGAATGATGATTGCTGTTACAAACTGTCATTCCTGGTTGCCGGCTGCAGGAGGAGAAAGATGTCTCCCAGCTCTGCTGCATCACCCCCTTCCCCCCCCCCACTCTGTCTGCAAGAGAGAAAAGCATCCGTGTGTCTGTAGTGAGGTCTGCGACCCCTCTTTAGATCATGGTAAGTTCTCAGTCAGACATTGCAGGAGGGGGATCATTACTGTACCAGGGAACTGTATGGGATGATTTATGTGGATGAAGAGGTTCATCTTAACCTCTGCATAAGACGAGTGGAGTTTGTTCATAGCAGCCAATAAGGTTCCAATGCCTTTGGTTCATCTATTCACTGCCCCCTTCATCGTACTGGTCACTTCCCGCCCTAATTTACAGATCACTGCCTTATCTTACAATTCACTTCCATATATTACTGGTCACTTTCCTAACTCACTGGTTATTACCCTACCTTACTGGTCTCTATCCGCCCTATTTTACTGCTAACTGTCCTATCTTCAATTCACTGAGATTGATAATATAGAACACCAAAGAAGATATGTTGGGAATTATGGGTTATCTCAATGTCCTGTTTTTGGGTATGGTCATGAATCAGTAAAATCAGTTTTTTGATACTACAATTGGGGTTTATGGATGATATTTATTGTGGGTGACTCTCACAACTTACCCATTATTAATTACTGTATCGCCCATTATCGTATGTATCAGTGGTCTTAATAATCTGACATTTCCACTGTCCTGTCTTACTGGTCATTACCCTATCTTACTGGTTATTATTCATCCTATCTTACTGGTCTCTGTCCTATCTTACTGCTTACTATCTCCCCTATCTTCCTGGATGCTGATCTATCTTACTGGTCAATGTTCCCCCGATTTCACTGGTCACTGTCACTGGTCACACAAACAACAGCAACCATGATCATGGGCGTCCGCAGAAATTTTTCCGGGGGGGGGGGCATAATTTTATAGACCTCCATGCTCTGCTTGTTTCTGAGAATGTAATGAAGGGGAGGGGGGCATATTCATTATCACAAAGTATAATAACGCATGAGCTGTGCAACGTGATGGAAAAGCTTAAATGGATATTATAAGTGCCAGAAATACAAGGTTGTATCCACATTGTCATATGTAACTTACAAGCAGATGGTCTGCAGAATACCAGGCCTACCACCAGTATTACCCCTTCATATACCGCCTGCCTGCCTGGTCACCCTGACCAGGAGGGCAGGCGGTATATGATTGAAGGGGCAATACTGCCTGGTATATGGACAGCAGAGATGGCATCCTCTGGGCAGTCTATGGCCATCATTCAACAGCACCCTGACTGCCACCTGCTTGGCCTGGCTCTCATGGCACTTCACTGCCTGCTGCTTGGCTATCAGTGACTCGCCCCACACCTAACACTCCGGGTCAGTGAGTGACTCCGTAGTCCCACTGTGACACTGACTGACTGTCACTCACTGATAGCCAAGCAGGTGGCAGTCAGGGTGCTTGTTAAGGATGAATTGACCATAGACAGTACTGCCCAGAGGATGCCATATCTGCTGTCCATATAATACCAGTATTGCCCCTTCATATACTGCCTGGTCACCCCACACCTAACACTCAGGGAGTACTCTCATCAATAAAAACAATAATAGGTTTAATCGTGGCTGCCCACACAGCTGGTTCATCAATCAGTCTGGAGATTTAATTTGTGGGCGTTCATACAGAAGAAACTGTATATTGTGTGGCACAGTGTAGGCTATATGTGTATAACAAACATTTCACATGAAAACTTACAATAACTTGCCTTGGCCCTTGGGGATCTCGGACACCACTTTAACACTTTGGCCGGGGGCTCGGCGGAGCTGATGTTGTGCTTTATCCTAACGAGAAAGATTTCATAATAAGGATTTGGAGAAGGGGCAGAGGGATAGCAGAGCAAAGAGAGGCTGGTGCGGCTACTAGGGGGTCATACCATGGGGGAGTAATAAAGCCCACCATAATGCCCCCCAGTAGAAATAATTCTCCTAATAATGTGACAGTGCAAAAAATTCCCCCTTGTAATGCCTCCAGTTGAGGTAATGTCCCCATAGTGCCCCCATAATGTGCCAGTATAAAATACCCCTATATAGTGCCCCCAGTAAATGCCGCATAGTGCTCCTCTCCCCCCTTCCTCCTAGTGCCCCCATAATGTACCAGTATAAAATGCCCCATATATAGTGCCCCAGTAGATGCCCTCAGTGTCCCTTGTAATTTGCAAGCATAAAATACCCCTTCTTAGTGCCCCCTGTAGATGACCCCATAGTATTCCTCTCCCCCTTCCACATAGTACCCACCATAATGTGTCCCAGTATAAAATACTACTGTACAGAGCCCTCCATATAACATACCACTTCTTTGTAGCCTCGCCCTCAGTAGATGCCCCTATAGTGCCCACCAATAATGTGTTGGCAAGAAGTGCCCCCATAGTGCCTCCCAATAATGTGCCAGTAAGAAGTGACCCCATAGTGCAACCTAATAATGTGCCAGTAAAAAGTGCCCCCAATGATGTTCCCCGGGGCCCCGACCTTAAAGTCACATTTCTCCCCCTCCATGTCACGTGACCCGTCATCACCCCCTTCTTTTTACATCACCCCCTTCTTTTTACATCACCCCCTTCGCGTCACATTATTTCTCCCCCCCCCCTCCATCATGGCAGCACACTTCCCACCCATGATGGATCCCATGTCTGCCACTGGTCTGGCCCATGAGATGGAGTGGGAGAAATGTGCCTGGGGGGGGGTGAGAGATGTGTTGCTGACACTGCCATCATCCACCATGTCATCATGATCCATCCACTTGTTCTTATGTACTTATGGTATGATTTATCTTTCTTTTTCTTTGTACAATATAAATTCCTGTAATAACGTTAACTTACTACTTCTGTGACTGTTGGACAGTTGGAATAGGAAACTTCACTTGGAACTTGTTGTTGAAACCGTTACCGAACTTGGCTCAGAGTCAGTGACAGGCAGGCTCTACTCTGGGGGCGGAGCTCACTTGCAACATCACGTTCACGTCACGTGCCTGTGCTGTGCGGCAGCTGCGAGCCTGCGGCACTCTCCAGCAGCCACTGTCTGCAGAGTCTAGAGACAGGCAGGCCAGGCAGCGGAGCTCAGAGCGGCCGCGGGCCCCGCCCCCTCCTCACTCTTTCAGGCCGGGCGTGCGCTTTCACTCAGTCAGTGCTGTTGTTAGTCGGCTGGCGGCCGCCCGCAACAACATAGTAGTAACTTACTTAAATAGTACTGGGTTAGTTTGCGGCGCCAAGGGGGGCTCTTGCCCCCCCTTGCCCCCCCTGCGGATACCCATGACCATGATAACACCAAGGTAAGGAGAGGCGATGATTAAGGCTACTTTGAAACTGGCGTTTTTGCTTTCCGTTTGTGAGATCCGTTCAGGGCTCTCACAAGCAGTCCAAAACTGATCAGTTTTGCCCTAATGCATTCTGAATGAAAAGGATCCGATCAGAATGCATCAGTTTGCCTCAGTTTGCCTTGGTTCCATCTCCATTCCGCTTTGGTGTCTGTCTGACGAAACTGAGCCACAATGTAAGTCAATGGGGACGGATCCGTTTTCTATGACACAATCTGGCACAATAGAAAATGGATCCGTCCTCCATTGACTTTCAATGGTGTTCAAGACGGATCCGTCTTGGCTATGTTAAAGATAATACAAATGGATCCGTTCAGAACGGATGCAGACGGTTGTATTATCTGAACGGATCCATCTGTGCAGATCCATGACGGATCCGCACCAAACACGAGTGTGAAAGTAGCCTAATTCTTATGTCCACTGCTTTTGGTAGTTCACAGCACAAGCAGAGATTTATCATTCCTGTACACCAGAAAATTGATAAACAAAAGTTGCAAATTCTGTTTAAAATGTTTGTAAATGGCGTTTTACTGCCAGCCTCTCCATTTTTTGAAAGAGGTGGGCTTGGACATCAGCCCCAGAAGATTTACTTGATGTATGCCAGTTTTCTGCTGTAAATGATGACTGAAATCTATGGCAGCTGTGAGCTGGCCAAGAATTCATTCAGGGCGCATAGACTGTCAGATGATGCACTTAATTTTTAACCAGGCATGAACTTCATGATAAATGAAATGCATCCCCCCTGCTCTTGATAAATTTCCCCTGAGATGTTTGGTGAGTGGAAAACAACTCCAAACATGTTCTGACAGTTGCTGGCTATTATGGGATGATGGGAGTTGTATTTCTACAGCAGCACTTGCTGAGCCAGAGGTTGGAGACCATTGTTCTAGAAAATGAAATAATTTCTTGCATCAATCGTTATCAGGGTTTTGGTTTATTTCTAGTTTACATCAAATTTAATATTTCTCCTCTATTGCCTCCACAATTGCCTGGAAATGATTTATATGTTGTATTCTTCCTTGCAGGTGTGCACATGTCCATTTTGTAGGAAGGATGACATCACAGCTACCGAGTTGACCGTCTGATAGCCTTGCTCGACTGCCCACCTCTTCTGAAGACCCCTCAGTCGAGTGGAGGACATTATCTCTGAAAGAGGATCCCACAGATGCATCCTAGCAGTTTGACCACCACTCCTACAAGAGTCAATGCCCTGAGTGATTTCACTGGGGAATTACTCCAGGGTGGTACTTGTGTTGGGATTCACCTCTGGCTGAATATAATCATTCTATAAGATAATGATGTAGGTGTGTGCTGTCAATAACCCCATCAAGATTTGTGAATGTTTAGATGAAATGGCTACTATCAGACAACCAGGAATGGATGTCTAACATCCCATGATCTATGCAGCTTATCTGGATATTTCATGCAGTACGGGAAGTCTAAGTGGCCATTTATGGACAGGTAGGAAAGATAGTTAGCTAACAAATCAATGAGAAATGCATATATGAGTGATAATGTAATGATCAAAAGAAGAGAAAATGTGAAAGGAAAGAATTAACTCTGATTTCTTGTATCAATCATTATCAGGGTTTTGGTTCATGTCTGGTTTCTTTCCACTTTCCTGCTTCTCCTCTATTGATATAACATTCAATTATTGCCTGGAAATGATTAATATGTTATATTCCTAGTTGAGGGCGTGGATATGTCCATTTTGTAGGAAGGGTGACATCACAGCTACAGAGTTGACCGTCTGATAGCCCAGCTCGACTGCTCACCTCTCCTGAAGACCCCTCAGCTTTTTGAGAGTTGGGTGGAGGACATCATCTCTGAAAGAGGGTCCCACAGATGCACCCTAGCAGTTTGAGCACCACTCTTACAAGAAGAGTCAATGCCCTAAAAGCGTGATTTCACCGGGGATTACTCCGGGGTGGTCCTTGTGTTGGGATGCACCTCTGGCTGGCTGTCATCATCCTTTTAGGTAGATAATGAAGTGAGTGCTGTCAATAACCCCATAAAGAAGCGGGAATGTTCAGATGAAATGGCAACTATGAGGTGGTCAGGAAGGGATATCCAACATCCCATGATGTATGCAGCTTATCTAGATACTTCATGCAGTACATGCAATTTAATGGGCCTTTTCTAGACAGCTAGAATAGATGGTTAGCTTACAAATCAATGAGAAATGCATATATGAGTGATAATGTAATGATCAAAAGAGGAGAAAATGTGAAAGGAAAGATGTAACTCTGATTTCTTGTATCAATCATTATCAGGGTTTGGGCTCATGTCTGGTTTCTTTCCACTTTCCTGCTTCTCCTCTATTGATATAACATTCAATAATTACCTGGAAATGATTAATATGTTATATTCCTAGTTGAGGGCGTGGACATGTCCATTTTGTAGGAAGGATGACATCACAGCTACAGAGTTGACCGTCTGATAGCCCAGCTCGACTGCCCACCTCTCCTGAAGACCCTTCAGCTTTTTGAGAGTTGGGTGGAGGACATCATCTCTGAAAGAGGGTCCCACAGATGCACCCTAGCAGTTTGAGCACCACTCCTACAAGAAGAGTCAATGCCCTAAAAGCGTGATTTCACCGGGGATTACTCCGGGGTGGTCCTTGTGTTGGGATGCACCTATGGATGTCTGTCGTCATCCTTTTAGTTAGATAATTATGTGTGTGTGTGTGTGTGTGTGTGTGTGTGTTGTCAACAACTCCATAAAGATGTGTGAATGTTCAGATGAAATGGCTACTATGAGGTGGCCAGGAATGGATGTCTAACATCCCATGATCTATGCAGCTTATCTGTATACTTCATGCAGTACAGGCAGTCTAAGGAGCCTTTTCTAGACAGGTACTGTAGGATAGATAGTTAGCTAATAAATCAATGAGAAATACATATGTGTGATAATGCAATGATCAAAATGATGAAAAACATTAAAGAAATAAATTATTTCTGATACCCTACCTGCCTGTAAACTAATTTTGTTCATATTAATAATATATTCTGTTGTGCTTGAGAAAATTATACTTATATACGCATAAAAACTTTTTTAACAAGAAGACCTCATATCTTGAGGACCCGTCAAGCCAACCATCAACATTCCCACATTCCAAGAAGACAGAAGACAAGGACACATATCTCTGGAATATGACTGCTCGCATTCTAATTAGTTGTTTTCCATGTTTAATACTACATGCTCTTTGCATGCTGTATGTGACTATATTCTAATCTTACAATATATTGTCATATTACTTTATTGTAATCCTCTGAGGGGACCCTTAAAATGAGTGGAGAGGCAATTCTACTTGAACTAGATGATCGTGTTAATTGTCTTAGGAAGAATGCCTTCATTAAAAGTGGGCAACGTTAACCAGTTGTTGACTGCCCATTTATATACATCTGGGGGGTGTTGCATTTAACTCCACAAGGACATTTCTGAGTGTCCTTGCAGAGTTAGGATACTTTCACATCTGCGCTTTCACTTTCAGCTATTGAGATCCGTCATAGGATCTCAAAAGTGGGGAAAATGCTTCAGTTTTGTCCCCATTCATTGTCAATGTGGACAAAACTGAACTGAAGGGAACAGAGTGCACAAAAATGCATTCAGTTCCATTTCATTGTGTTCCAATGACGCACACAAAAACACTGCAAGCAGAGCTTTTGAGTACGTCCTGGGATGCAGAGCAAGATGGATAGTAAATAAATGGTGGCATGCACTCGGCTGGGATCCGGCTTTTGCGGATCCGCCATTTACAGACAATAAAACACTTATGACCGTGTACATGAGCCCTAATATGTATATTTACTCATATTCCTATGTAGTCCTACAGCCTGTCCAACTCATGCTGTGAGTAGAGACTTTATCTCTAGACCTCCATACATTTCCATGGGATTGACTGATTTGTTTGTGTGAAGATTGGTGCTTATCTTATTAAACAATACCACAAGGGCATAGTTGACCCAACATCTGGTAGTAGCATAATTGAATTGGATGAAAAAATAGATGTTTCTACCACCACACAGCCTCCCAGATTCAGCGGAGCCGAAAGTCATCCTTTATCAAATACAGAAGGATCAGAACAATATGGGTTCCAAACTGAGGTTTTACCAATGCCTGGATCTTGGCTCCAAGAGTTCGCGGAAGGAAAAAGCAGGCGGCAGACTGCCGATCCATCCCAGCAGGGGCCATACATCCTGGGCCAGAGGTTTAAAACTGTGTTTAAATGTGTCTTGCAAACATTTAGTAAGCTTACCATGTCAATTCATTTGAAGACCATTGGCCGGGATTCCCAACTTTCTGCCTGGCCCTCAAGGACTTGGTGGTGGGCTTAGTTACCCCACAGTGGGCTTCATATTCCTCCCAGAAGCTCAATCTTCCTTCCTGGGGCTTCATCTCCACCCCGGGAAGTTCACCAGTAATGACAGTAAAATCTGTAATTCTGCACAATCCACCTTTCCCAATCCCCATGCCACATTTACATCAGCCAGTTGCGCTCACCCAGGTGCTTTTGCTCTACAGGCACATCAGATATACCAAGTGGACTAACATGCAGGCTTTCTCCGACTGCACCCAATCATTCCAAAGAGAACCAGGATCTTTTTCATTAGCCTCTCAGCGTATTTGACTGGCCAGGTGTAGCACTCATTATACTATTATTCATTTATGCCTTTAATAAGGCCTGAGGGCATTATTATAAATATTACATCCCAATTCTGTAGAAATACTCACCAACTTCCGTTTGCTAGTCATCTTTTAAATGCCCAATAGATAAGGGCCTGTCTAGTGAAGTGTTCATATTAGAGGCTTTTGTAGACCCACAAAAACCCACCCATGTTTGAATTTGTTAGGGCAAGAAGAGTCTCCAGTGAAGAGTCTGCATTTAAAAGGAAATGTGAACACATCATGATCAGATTGAGCAACCGCAAGTATAATGTCAATCATTTAAGTGGGGCCAAAGAAAGGGCTGCTGCTTGAAGAACCCGTGTACACAACAAGAAGATCATCTCAAGATAGATGTGCCTCTACATGTGACAAATTTACCATTAGTACACATTTCAGCCATATCTGTAAGTATATTGTGGCAATCATCTGCAAATCCATACTTGTCCTGTGTAAGGATGCTGACCTACGTTTCATTTTACAAAAGAAAGTTACATATATATAAAAAAGAGCTGTTACAGAGGGAATTTTTATTTTCCCCACAGCATTTAAAGGGGTTGTCCCACAGAAAATATTCTACAGTTTTCAAACCAGCACCTGGGTCTGAATACTTTTGTATTTATATGTAATTTTAAATTTTGCATAGCCACAGAGTTATTCAATAAAATGTTTCTGTGTAGCGCGACCTGCTGTTCTTTTTTCTTATTTCTTTGACCTGCTCACTGAGATGGCCGCACATGCTCAGTTTCATCCTTCAACTGCCTTCTGAGCTGTGATAGGGAGAGATGAGACACGCCCCCTTAGCTGCAGCAGAAAATACACTCCCTTTGAGCCACCAGCTTGATATAAATCTAGCAGAGCATTGAATGGGGAGATTTCTGGATACATGTGAGGTAAAGGGCTGGTTCTAGCTTTGTTAGAAATAGGTTGTCATGTACTATATGATGTTTGATTAAATTTTTTTACATTAGTCATGGGATAACCCCTTTAAAGATAAAACAGGGTCAGTGTCTACCTGCTTCCACCTCAGATGATCACACAAATGTGTTTACAGTCACTCCAATAACTGTAGAATGGTAGAATATGTCCGATTCTCTTACGTTTTGTGGACAAGGATTGGACATTTCTACAGAAGTTAAAAAATAAATGGTGGCATGCACTCGGCTGGGATCCGGTTTTTGCGGATCCGCCATTTACAGACAATAAAACACTTACGACCGTGTACATGAGCCCTAATATGTATATTTACTCATATTCCTATGTAGTCCTACAGCCTGTCCACCTCATGCTGTGAGTAGAGACTTTATCTCTAGATCTCCATACATTTCCATGGGATTGACTGATTTTCTTGTGTGAAGATTGGTGCTTATCTTATTAAACAATACCACAAGGGCCCAGTTGACCCACTCATCTGGTAGCATAATTAAATTGGATGAAAAAATAGATGTTCCTACCACCACACAGCCTCCCAGATTCAGCGGAGCCGAAAGTCATCCTTTATTAAATACAGAAGGATCAGAACAATATGGGTTCCAAACTGAGGTTTTACCAATGTCTGGATCTTGGCTCCTAGAGTTTGCAGAAGGAAAAAGCAGGCGGTAGACTGCTGATCTATCCCAGCAGGGGCCATACATCCTGGGCCAGAGGTTTAAAACTGTGTTTAAATGGGTCTTGCAAACATTTAGTAAGCTTACCATGTCAACTCATTTGAAGACCATTGGCCGGGATTCCCAACTTTCTGCCTGGCCCTCATGGACTCGGTGGTGGGATTAGTTACCCCCCAGTGGGCTTCATATTCCTCCCAGATGCTCAATCTTCCTTCCTGGGGCTTCATCTCCACCCCGGAAAGCTTCACCATCTGTAGAGGGAGGAAGGGGACGCCCGCCTAGCCAGCCAGATCAGCCCAATCCACCTAGCCAGTCAGATCAGCCCTATCCGCCTATCCATTTCCATGTGATTGACAGATTTTCTTGTGTGAAGATTGGTGCTTATCTTATTAAACAATACCACAAGGGCCCAGTTGACCCAACATCTGGTAGTAGCATAATTAAATTGGATGAAAAAATAGATGTTCCTACCACCACACAGCCTCCCAGATTCAGCGGAGCCGAAAGTCATCCTTTATCAAATACAGAAGGATCAGAACAATATGGGTTCCAAACTGAGGTTTTACCAATGCCTGGATCTTGGCTCCTAGAGTTTGCGGAAGGAAAAAGCAGGCGGTAGACTGCCAATCTATCCCAGCAGGGGCCATACATCCTGGGCCAGAGGTTTAAAACTGTGTTTAAATGGGTCTTGCAAACATTTAGTAAGCTTACCATGTCAATTCATTTGAAGACCATTGGCCGGGATTCCCAACTTTCTGCCTGGCCCTCAAGCACTTGGTGGTGGGCTTAGTTACCCACAGTGGGCTTCATATTCCTCCCAGAAGCTCAATCTTTCTTCCTGGGGCTTCATCTCCACCCCGGAAAGTTCACCAGTAAGGATAGTAAAATATGTCATTCTGCACAATCCACCTTTCCCAATCCCCATGCCACATTTACATCAGCCAGTTGCGCTCTTATTAAACAATACCACAAGGGCCCATTTGACCCAACATCTGGTATTAGCATAATTGAATTGGATGAAAAAATAGATGTTCCTATCACCACACAGCCTCCCAGATTCAGCAGAGCCGAAAGTCATCGTTTATCAAATACAGAAGGATCAGAACAATATGGGATACAACTCACACAATAAGATATATAATACACGCTACAAGATAGGCCGTCTATCTATTGCAGGTCCGATTCTACCTAACTGGTCAGAAATTTCCATACTGGATGAATAAACTCAACCCGAATTCAAAGTCATCCAACTGTCCTGAAAATTCTTAGTTGACACTTAACCAGTTCTGTTTCAAAATGAAAGTCATAGCTTACTTCAGTGTAAGTGGTCAACCAGCAGGATACTTTTATTTGAGCTCCTTATCACATAGAGAAATAAACATAAGACACGGTTATCCATTTCAAAATCATTTATTAAAAACAGAATCCCTGCAGAGAAAAATTGTGATCCAAAAGAAGGCAAAAACCTGGACACATTTGGCCAGTTTGTGTAATAGGGAAAAAAATCCTTCTTGACCCTGAGAAAAGGCCATCGGTCGGAAGACCCTGGATCAGAGCCATTGATAATTCCACCTGGTTGGGGTCTACTTACTTGTATATCTTACTTACCTATTGTGAAGGATGGAAATATATTGAAATGTGCCCATCTGACCTCCATGTTGGATGTGCACACAGAGACGAAGACTGTTGTGATCTCTGTTGACTCTTGGTTTCTTCATCTGGGAGGCTGGTCTGGGGCTTGTATCCTGAAAGCTTCTTGCCTTAACTATTAGCCTGGCGTCCACCGGCATGCCACGCAGATAGGAAGACTGTTGTAACCGTCTCTGTGTGGTTGGTGATTGAACCTGCTTGGTCGCTGCATCATAAATTTTGGTGATGCTATGACTGCTGTGTGTTTAATCCATAAAGTCGAGTTCCTATAGAAGCACAGAAAAGCAAAGTAAATATGTGGTTGGAAACCAACTGTTTCAGATTGATAGACAAAACCTGCTCTGCGGGGTAAAATATCTGCCCATTAACGGCATATCCATATAAAAAATGTCACATCCGAAAAGAGCAGAGCTCGTCTACTTGGCTATTTTCTTAAGCCCCACTAAAGTGAAAGGAGAGAGCAGCACAACGTCGGCAGGGACCTGTTCTTGAGACAGCAGCAGGTGTCAGAGGTAGGAACCTAGACACTGTAACCTGGGAATGTGCCATAAATTTCCAGATAGAACAAGCCCTTTAATAACAGAGGACACAGCAGGGCTGGTAGGACATACGCACGTGCACTACCAGTTCTGGCTGCTATGGCATGGCCACATGGGGAAGATTGCCTAACATGGAAATTTTACTGCAGATTTTGCTGACATTCCACAGTGGATTTCGGTGTGGATTTACCAAAGATCTAACCCTACGCATTGCAAACTGTGAAATATACAGTGGAAATCTGTAGCATAAATTAAACCAATCAGATTCCATCTTTTATTTTGGACAGCTCCTTTGGAAAATGAAATGAGGAATCTGATTGGTTGCTATGGGCAACTAAGCGAGTTCTACTTTACAACAGTTTGATAAATGACCCCCTTAATTCTTCTCTGTACCAATCATGATTCCTATTCGTTTTGAATGTGTACTCTTTGTGGAAGCTTCCATGCTGATTTCTTTTTAGCTGAGGTATTGGTCATTTCAAAGACAATGTATAAGAAACTGGTTATACTAAAATCTTGTTAATGTGATAGTTTGGTAGATCGCTACTTATTGGTACCAAAAGAAAAGTCCAATGGAATCTGTGTAAATTCAGATGTAGCAAATGGACTTGAGGGCATGGATGTGCATATTACACCTTAAATCTGTCATTACACTCCCTAACTTACTATTGTTAGGGCAGCTTTTAAATGCCATAGTGATTAGGGGCCTTTCTAGTGACAAGTACATTGTAGAGTCTCCAGTCAGCCAAGAAATGGTTAATACTTGGGACCACTGTGGCTGACTTCATAGTTAAAGTGCATGAGGTAGGTATCAATAATAAGCCTCTGTGGTAACTATGGCAACTGTGCTGCTGATGTCATAGATGCATAAGTATATGACATAAAGAACCCACACATGAAGGTTCCATAACAGAAGGACAAACGGCCATTTGCAGAGCCATGCTTGATGTGTCTGGAGACCTGGAGCTTCACCATCTGTAGAGGGAGGAAGGGGACGCCCGCCTAGCCAGCCAGATCAGCCCTATCGCCTAGCCAGCCAGATCAGCCCAATCCACCTAGCCAGCCAGATCAGCCCAATCCACCTAGCCAGTCAGATCAGCCCTATCCGCCTAGCCAGCCAGATCATCCAAATTAGCTCTAGCCATCAATCGGTCGACAGATGCTGCAGCCAGATCTCCCTCACAACCAGCGCCAGCTGCTGAAAATTTACGTGTGAGGCCAGGAGTGGTCGAATTTGGCTATCTCCGTAAGAGGCTGGCACATAGTGTTTAATATTGTGTAACTGCTTACCAATCAGTTTCTTTAACTCTTTAACATGTATGACTATTTGATGTCCTTTCTGTCATATCTTTAATGAATTTCTATCATGTCTCATTGAAAATGTACACCTTCTGATAAAATATCTTGTTCAATTTTGGCATTAACCTTCTAAGCCCAAGGGAAGGACAACCCTCCAGCCATGGTTCCCTAGAGGTTTCCCCCACAGGGGTTTTTCCTCTCCTGAGTGCGGGGGGGGGTGACTCTTCGTGAGTCAGGATTGTGCCATGTTCAGTGCCCTATTCATAGCGATTGGCATGAGAATAAATTTGTGGCACTGAATAAAAATAAAGTAATTTGATGTTAAATAAATTCTCTCTATTTTACACCCAAATTAAGTGTTTTGTGCACTTCTTTCATAATCTTTGGTTTGGGTGGTATTGCTTCGGAGTGAGCGTTCATTAAATATTGCATAGCGACAAAGCCAGATATCCAGTGGTGCGTTTTTAAACCTGTGCAGCAAGAGGATGGAGCAGAGATGACAAGCTTTTCAGCTATGACAAATTTATCAAAAAGGAACTCGTGTCATGATAAAGTTGATGTGCAGCGCCCTGGCTCATAGGAAAGGCACCAGGTGAGGAGAGAGGAGAGGGTAGGAGCGGTGACTGAGGCAGTGAGGGTGGCTGTGGTCCTCAAGGTGCCTGACACTGTGAGCCTTTGGCTTTATTTTCCAGCTAAGTGCATAATCTTCAACCCTGGTAGTTGAACGGACATGGCCACTCATTGTGTCCTGACCACAGTTCCATGGCCCCGGGTACTGACCTCCCATTCTCTTGTTGCGTGGACCTCAGGTACTGAAGGATGCTAGCTCCAACTCAATAGAGGTCAGTCATGTCGAGAAGACTGCTTCATCTTCCTCCCTGGTGATTAAAGGGTTTGTGTAGGTGCTATACATTGATGAGTTATCCACTGAATAGGTCATCAATATCTGAGCCGTGGGGGTCCGACACCAGGCACCCCGACCGATCAGCTGTTTGAACAGGAGACGGTGCTCCACTGCCCGTGGCCTCGGAAGTGAAGTGTAATCACAAGTACTCGCTCTATTCACTTGACTGCCACCACTGCAAAGGAGACGCCGCCGAGTGTAATGAAGAGGAAGCAGCTCTCGCATGGAGCGTCACCTCTTCAAACCGCTGATCAGCTGGGTTGTCAGACCCCCGCCCATCAGATATTGATGACCTGTCCTGAGGATAGGTCATCAATATATTCCTTCTGCACAAAACCTGTAATCTTCTCCTGGAAATGTAATGGGACCTTAGCAGTCGCTGAGCCCACACCAGAGTTCCTTGTCTCTGGGAACCAGTGGCGCTTTTCCCCCAGTGACCCAGAATAGGTGGGGATTGGACCATGGAGGGGGACGGTGCTTGGGAACTGTCTCCTCATAGCAGGGCACATGTTGATTTTTGAAGCAAACTCAAAGAGGTAAGGTTCGAATTTGCCATCAGAGGAGGAAATCTTAAATTGCTCCCTTATGGAGCATCAGCAGACGCTGTGTCTAGGGCAGAGTTTTGCATCCTCGGGTTCCAAACTGAGGTTTTACCAATGCCTGTATCTTGGCTACTAGAGTTTGTGGAAGGAAAAAGCAGGCGGTAGACTGCAGATCCATCCCAGCAGGGGCCATACATCCTTGTCCTGAGGTTTAAAACTGTGTTTAAATGGGTCTTGCAAACATTTAGTAATCTTGCCATGTCAATTAATTTGAAGACCATTGGCCAGGATACCCAACTTTCTGCCTGGCCCTCAAGTACTCGGTTGTGGGCTTAGTTACCCCACAGTGGGCTTCATATTCCTCCCAGACGCTCAATCTTCCTTACTGGGGCTTCATCTCCACCCTGGGAAGTTCACTAGTAATGACAGTAAAATATGTCATTCTGCACAATCCACCTTTCCCCATCCCCATGCCACATTTACATCAGCCAGTTGCGCTCACCCAGGTGCTTTTGCTCTACAGGCACATCAGATATACCAAGTGGACTGACATGCAGGCTTTCTCCGACTGCACCCAATCATTCCGAAGAGAACCAGGATCTTTTTCATCAGCCTCTCAGTGTATTTGACTGGCCAGGTGTAGCACTCATTATCCTATTATTAATTTATGCCTTTAATAAGGCCTGAGGGCATTATTATACATATTACATCCCAATTCTGTAGAAATACTCACCAACTTCCGTTTGCTAGTCATTTTTTAAATGCCCAATTGATAAAGGCCTGTCTAGTGACGTGTTCATATTAGAGGCTTTTGTAGACCCACAAAAATCCACACATGGGTGAATTTGTTAGGGCAAGAAGAGTTTCTAGTGAAGAGTCTGCATTTGACTGATCAGATTGAGCAACCGTGGGTATAATGTCAATAATTTAAGTGGGGCCAAAGAAAGGGCTGCTGCTTGAAGAACCCGTGTACACAACAAGAAGATCATCTCAAGATAGATGTGCCTCTACATGTGACAAATTTACCATTAGTACACATTTCAGCCATATCTGTAAGGATATTGTGGCAATCATCTGCAAATCCATACTTGTCCTGTGTAAGGATGCTGACCTACTTTTCACTTTACAAAAGAAAGTTACGTTTATATGAAAAAGAGCTGAAACATTCCCCCCCCCCCCCCCCACACAGCATTTAAAGGGGTTGTCCCACAGAAAATACTCTACAGTTTTCAAACCAGGACCTGAGATGGCCGCAGACGCTCAGTTTCATCCTTCAACTGGCTCCTGAGCTGTGATAGGGAGAGCATGCACATGCCCCCTTAGCTACAGCAGAAAAGACACTCCCTTTGAGCTGCCAGATTTCATAAGGACAAAAGGGATGTCATTCTACTGTCCAAAATTCACAGTAACGGCATCACCCCTGTCCCTGTGCGAGGTACCGCGGCAACGGTCCTCAAGCCCGATTGTATAGTCGACTACAATCGGTATATAGGAGGAGTTGATCTCTCTGATAAAGTCCTCAAGCCATATAACGCCATGCGCAAAACCCGGGCATGGTACAAAAACATTGTGGTCTACTTGGTACAGATTGCCTTGTACAACTCTTTTGTGCTGTCCCGGGGCGCTGGTAGCACAGGGTTCTATGAGGCAGTCCTCAAGGCCCTGATCTTTTCTGACAGGGAAAGAGCAGACCAGAGTACCTCGGGAACTGGAGGCGCCCGGATCGTCCCTGGCTAACACTTTCCAGGTGTGGTCCCCCATACTGGAAAGACGGGACGGACCCAAAAAAGGTGTAGAGTGTGTCACATGAGGGGGATACGGAAGGACACCACCACTCAGTGTGACTCTTGCCCCGATCATCCGGGCCTCTGCATTATTGGTTGCTTCAGGGAGTACCACACTTCCATGGAGTACTAAATTTATAAATCCCTTCCCCAATTTTAATTCCATTTAGCCACTGACAATTGAAAAAAAACTATGGGTCTCAGACTTGAGACACCAAAAAAAATACTTTTTTTCAAAAATGATATTTTGTAAAACTAAAATAAATAAAAAATTTGACATATTAGGAATCGCCGCGTCCGTAAGAATCTGCTCTATAAAAATACCCCATGACTTAAACCCTCAGATGAACACGGTCAACAACAAAATATCAGGGCAATAAATATTGCTTTGTTACTGAAAAAAATTGATTAAAATGAAAAATTTGCCAAAAAATCGAAATTCAGAAATGTTATCTCCATTTGCCATTAACTCTTGTGGAACAACTAAAGGGTTAACGACGTTTTGAATACCTTGAGGGATGTAGTTTCTTGAATGGGGTCATTATTGTGTGGTTTCTATTATGTAAGCCTCACAAAGTGACTTCAGACCTGAACTGGTCCTTAAAAAGTGGGTTTTTGAAAATTTCTCTGGAAATGTACAAATTTTTCAAAATTTTGGGTAAATTTGGTATTTTTTTATAAATAAAAATGCATTTTATTTTTTACTCCATTTTACCAGTGTCATGAAGTACAATATGTGACAAAAAACTATCTCAGAATGGCCTGGATAAGTAAAAGCGTTTTAAAGTTATTCACACATAAAGTGACACTGGTCAGATTTCCAAAAAATGGCCTGGTCCTTAAGGTGAAAACGAGCCCAATCCATAAGGGGTTAAAAGACAAAAGAAAGGACTGATTTCCTAAAAAGTCCTAATGATATTTTACACCGCATAATACAGTGCCAGCAAAGTGAATGAAATATGACACATCTCATGTACTCAGGACGTACCGGTACGTCCTAACTTTAAAACGCGATAGCGGCGTGGCGGGGGTTAATCGGAACAGGATGTCCGCTGAAATCATTCTCCCGGAGCTCCTCTCTCCCCTCCTCTTCCTGCTGCTGCACCTGCACCATCCAGCACCGTCCAGCACCAGCTCCTGCGATCCCCCCGTCGGCACCCATCAATCTCCTGCACCCATCACCCTCCAGGTAGGTTAGGGTCAGTGAGGGAGAGGCACCATTAGGCAGGGATAGAAGGGAATAGTTAGTTAGGGGGAAAAAAAAAACCACTTTATCTGATTTATTGTTTCTGGTGGTTGGGGTTCACAGCACTTAGCTGTGAGACCCTAGACCCACCCCTGCCACTTGCCCGTCCCCCCCCCCCGCAGGCCTACGTACCTGGAAGAGAGGTCGCGGTTGATGAGTCTCTCGTTGCGTTCAAGGGGAGACTCAGTTTCCGCCAATACATTCCCACTATGCAAGCGAGGTATGGCGTGAAAATGTACAAAATTTGTGAGAGTACCTCAGGGTACACTTACAAATTTTGTGTGTACGAGGGGCGAGATTCCCAAATTGAACCCCCAGAATGTCCCCCCACTCTGGGTGTTAGCGGGAAACTCGTGTGGGACCTTTTGCACCCACTGCTAGATAAGGGTTACCACCTATACGTGGATAACTTTTATACTAGTATCCCCTTGTTCAGGTCCCTTGCCGCCAGATCCACGTCCGCTTGTGGGACGGTGCGGAAAAATCAACGCGGCCTCCCTACCCACCCCCTCCAGGTACCTATCCCCAGGGGTGAGACCCGTGCCCTTACCAGTGGAAACCTGTTGCTGGTCAGGTATAAGGACAAGAGGGATGTCCTTATACTGTCCACAATCCACGGTAACAGCATCACCCCTGTCCCTGTGCGAGGTACCGTGGCAACAGTCCTCAAGCCCGATTGTATCGTCGACTACAATCGGTATATGGGAGGAGTTGATCTCTCTGATCAAGTCCTGAAGCCATATAATGCCATGCGCAAAACCTGGGCATGGTACAAAAAAGTTGCGTTCTACTTGGTACAGGTTGCCTTGTACAACGCTTTTGTACTATCCCGAAGCGCTGGCAGCACAGGGATATTCCTCCAATTCTATGAGGCAGTCCTCAAGGCCCTGATCTTTTCAGACCGGGAAAGAGCAGGCCGGAGTACCTCAGAAATTGGAGGCACCTGGATCGTCCCTGACCAACATTTTCCAGGTGTGGTCCCCCATACTGGAAAAAAGGGACGAACCCAAAAAAAGTGCAGAGTGTGTCACAGGAGGGGGATACGGAAGTACACCACCACTCAATGTGACACGTGCCCCGATCATCCGGGCCTCTGCGTTATCGATTGCTTCAGGGAGTATCACAATTCCATGGAGTACTACATTTTTATAATCCCCAACAGTCCCCTAGAGAACATAAAAAACTATGGCTCTCAGACTTTGGACACCCGGAAACAAATTTTTCTCCCAAAAATATTAGTTTTAGTGCAGGCATCCTCAAACTGCGGCCCTCCAGATGTTGTAAAACTATAACTCCCAGCATGCCCAGACAACCTACAGCTATCAGCAGGGCATGGTGGGAATTGTAGTTTTACAACATCTGGAGGGCCGCAGTTTGAGGATCCCTGCTTAGTGTCTCCAAAGTCTGTGAGCCATACATATTGGGCATCGCCGCGTCCGTAAAAATCTTCTCTATAAAAATAACCCCGGGATGAACAGCGTTAAAAAAAAAAAAAACGTGTAAAAAAAAAAGCCATTTTTTGTCACCTAACATCACAAAAAGTGTAATAGCGATCGATCAAAATGTCATATGCACCCCCAATTAGTGCCAATAAAACCGCCATCTCATCCCGCAAAAAATTAGTCCCTGCATTAGATAGTCGCCCAACAAAAAAAAATAAATGTAGCTCCCAGGCTATGGAGATACTAAAATAATATTTTTTTGTTCCTAAAATGATAATATAGTGTAAAATCTAAATAAATTTTAAAATGTAGACATATTAGGTATCGCCGCGTCCGTAAGAATCTGCCCTATAAAAATAACATTTGACCAAACCCCTCGGATGAACAGCGTTAGAAAGATAAAATAAAAACCGTGCCAAACAGTCATTTTTGGGCAAAATTTCCATTTGAATCCTTTTTTTCTGGTAATAAAGCAAGGGTTAACAGCCAAACAAAACTAAATATTTATTGCCCTGATTCTGTAGTTTGCAGAAACACCCCATATGTGGTCGTAAATGGCTATATAGCCACACGGCAGGGCATAGAACGAAGGGAACGCCATATGGTTTCTGGAAGGCAGATTTTGATGGACTGGTTTATTTACACCATGTCCCATTAGAAGCCCCCCTGATGTAGCCTAGACTAGAAACTCCACCCATCAAGGTATTCAAAAGTTACTTTACAAACTTTGTTAACCCTTTAGGTGTTCCACAAAACTTAATAGCGAATGTAGAAACAATTTTAGAATTTACTTTTTTTGTTACCTTGCCTCAACAAAGTGTAATATAGAGCAACCAAAAATCATATTTACCCTAAAATAGTCCCAAAACAACAACCACCTTATCCCGTAATTTCCTAGATGGGGTCACTTTTATGGAGTTTCTACTCTAGGGGTGCATCAGGGGGCTTGAAAGGGTACATGGTATAAACAAAACCAGTCTTTCAAAGTCTGCCTTCCAAAACCCATATGGCGTTCCCCTCCTATGTCCTCCTGTTTGGCCAAACAGTAGTTTAGGACCACATATGGGGTGTTTTTGCAAACTACAGAATCAGGGCAACCCATATTGAGTTTAGTTTGGCAGTTAACCCTTACTTTATTACTGGAAAAAAATGGGTTAAAATGGAAAATTTTCCAAAAATAGAAATTCCAAAATTGTTTCTCCATCTGCCATTAACTCTTGTGGAACACCTAAAGGGTTAACAAAGTTTGTAAACCCAGTTTTGAATACCTTGATGGGTGTACTTTCTTAGATGGAGTCACTTTTTTGGAATTTCTATTCTAGGGGTGCAACGGGGGGCTTGAAATGGGACATGGTATAAACAAAACCAGTCCTGCAAAATCTGCCTTGCAAAAACCATATGGCGTTCCCCTCCTCCTATGTCCTCCCGTTTGGCCAAACTGTAGTTTAGGACCACATATGGGGTGTTTCTGCAAACTACAGAATCAGGGCAACCCATATTGAGTTTTGTTAACCCCTGCTTTGTTCCTGGAAAAAATGGATTATATTGGAAAATTTTCCAAAAAAATCGAAATTCTTAAATTTTATGTCCATTTGCCATGAAGTCTTGTGGAAGACCTAAAGGGTTAACAAGGTTAGTAAAATCAGTTTTGAATACCTTGAGGGGTGTAGTTTCTAAAATGGGGTCATTTTTGGGTGGTTTCTATTACGTAAGCCTCACAAAGTGACAAGTGGGATTTGGAAAATTTCTGAAAAAGTTCAAAATTTGCTTCTAAACTTCTAAGCTATGTAACATCCCTAAAAAATAAAATGGCATTCCCAAAATGATACAAACATGAAGTAGACATATGGGGAATGTAAAGTCATCACAATTTTTTGGTGGTATTACTATGTATTACAGAAGTAGAGAAACTGGAATTTTTGGTAAATTTGGTATTTTTTTCTGAATTTTTTTTTACTTTTTTGACCCAATTTTAGCAGTGTCATAAAGTACAATATGTGACGAAAAAACCATCTCAGAACGGCCTGTGTAAGTCAAAGCATTTGAAAGTTTTCAGCACTCAAAGTGACACTGGTCAGATTTGCAAAAAATGGGCAAGTCCTTAAGGTGAAATAGGGCTGAGTCCTTAAGGGGTTAAAAGACAGCTGGGTTCATGCAGAGGGGATCTCTGTATTGGGATCTGACGGTTGTGCCGGGGAGGAGGGCTGAGACCCTATGTGAGGGGAAACAGGCCGACTAAAGCCTGCTGATGGACTCTTGTTGGCAGAACAGGCCGCATGGTGTGAACTGACACCAATCCTGCAAGGTGACATTTTTGCTTGAAAGTGTTTTTTTGTTCTATGAACTTTCTAACGTGTGAATAAAGACTGAACTTTTGGTTTACAAACTGGTTGGTGCTTCTATACTGCGTCCGCTTATCCTGTTTACCAGAGCGAATCCCCACAGTACATAGAAATAAAATAGGTACATATGAGATTGTAGATATTATAGACATGAAAATGATTGATTGATTGATTGATTGATTGATTGATTGACATAGAGGGATGGATGGATAGATATAAGAGATAAATAGATACAGTATGAGAATGATAGATAGATAGATAGATAGATAGATAGATAGATAGATAGATAGATAGATAGACAGACATATAGACAGACTGACCTAGAGGGATGCATGGATAGATATGAGAGATAAATAGTTACAGTATGAGGATATGTAACACCCCAGAGTGATGTTACCACTTCTTCACCTTGCTTTTATCTTTTATGGTCTAACCTGTATGTCACCTATATATTTATTTCCAGGTCCCTCAACATTGTGCATTTATAATAATGTTATGTAACTGTTCATTTCATGTCCCTGCAAGAGGAAGGGTGTGAAGGGGCATGTTTTTTCCTGCCAGTTTAATGCTAAATCCTGCTGCAACCAAGACAAAGCCTGTGAACTGTTTGAAGAAACGTTTATTCAAAGTAAAGCTGCCATTAAACTTCATCTGAAGGTCTGGACTCAAGTTCTTTCCAACCCCTTAATTGCTCCCCCTTTTCATTGCTTCGGAGCCAAAGCCTGGGGTCCAGCAGTATCCACGTAGTAGCACCGTGACACATAAAGAGACATTTAGGCCCCACTACACCACTCGGCATTTCCTACATCTGGGACGCGTTATAGGAGGGCCCTGGTGGGAGGTGCCCGTTGCAGATAGATCGATAGACTGACATAGAGGTATGGATGGATAGATGTGAGAGATAAATAGTTACAGTATGATGATAGATAGATAGATAGATAGATAGATAGATAGATAGATAGATAGATAGATAGATAGATAGATAGATAGATATCTTACTTGTATCTTAGTGCTTTTAGTGGGGTGCTGCTACTTTTTTTGTATATACATAGCTCGCTAGCATAGCATGGTAGCTTGCACCTGCTATTACCCCTGGAGGTGCTGGTTCATTCTTTGATTATGTAGATAGATAGATCGATAGAAAGAGGTAGATATAGACAGACTCACCACTTGAAGCCTTTGTAGTAACTTAGTGAAGCATGTCAGGGACAGCACCAGCAGGTCATCTCTGTGGGGTTAGAAAACAAGTAATGCCATCCCAGCATATAGACACTATCACTGTCAGGTGAGTCCATGACATTGTCTGTTTGTTATGACACTAGGCTATGTTTAACTGTGGATAGGTCGGTATACACTCCATCTACAATATATTCTATATTTTATATGAGGACCTTTGTACCTGTTGGTCCACCCCTGTCCCCCTTTATGCCATTAGTGCTGAGGACTCACCCCAGAATTTATAAAGATGGCATACATCTGATTGATGAATTTTCGATTATACATGTATTTTATTGGTGTTTAGTGGTCTATTGTATGCCGGGATGGTGTTTTTTCGGTCCCTTCTCCCCTTTTTAACGGTAATATATGTAACATTTATTATGTAACAATAAAGTATTTTTTCATAATTGGTTGTTTAGCAGCTCAAGTCTTCTTTTGTTTTTCTCATCTCTGTGGGGTGTCCGGACGAGGTGCACAGTGCACCACACAAACTGCTCCCAACAAAACAGCATGTGGGAGGAAGCAGTTGTTGCTTTCCTTCTCAAGAGACTTCACAGCTCACAGAAAACTCAGGGGCCGTCACAGTTGTTAGGTCAGAGCTGATGACGGGGAAGGAGGGATGGAGCAAGGTGAAAATGAATAGCTTCATTGCCTTTGGGAAAGTTGCTCTGGCAATGCACCCTGTTTTGCCACACTGGTTGCACAACCCTAAGGCCGGCCCTGCTTTCAGCTCCTGCAGTGCATCCTGGTCAGTAGTCACCCTTGTATTTTCACTATCTGTGGACCAGCTGAGCAGGGGGCCCGGTGCAAATAATTCAGTATGGTAGCGCTGCAGTGCAGGGATTCAATTGTACAGTCATATGGGTCCAGCAGGCAGTAGATTCAGGCCTAGGACAAAACATCCAGGGCTGAAGCCCTGAATGTTTTTACTTACTGACGCCTATGTAACCCCAGTGGCGTTGCTACGGCTGATATCATCCGGTGCGGTAGAAAATGGTGTCACCCCCCTCGGGATGAGTCACGTAGGGGATGTCCATCAAGCTCCGCCCTGCCGCCACGGCTCCGCTGACGTCCCATCACGTCCTTCACTGAGCCTGCCGACTGACCCAAAAGGTAACGGGAGGCGGGGGAAGGGGGGGGTTTGGATAGTAAACAGACCGCTGACATGGAGGGGGGATAAGCAGACAGATCACCGATGGGGGGGGGTCAGGGGTTTGATTAAAAATGTTAAGAACAGGTTCCCTACTCAACGGAGGACGCGCGGTGTCACGACACATACACCATATATATCCGACACACATACACATAAATACTTCATATACATGGTACACATACATAAATACACTATATATACAGCCCCAATGAATATGGCCCAATTCTCTAAGTCCCCCCCCCCCTCCCCCAGCATTTTGCTGTACTTGATATACAGCAGCACGTACCTCTCACATCCAGGGCCTCCCAGGTGAAGTCTCCTCCAATGTAGATCTTCTCTGTCATCATCTTCTCCATTTGGTTCAGACACTTCTTCCAGCCGCTCCTCGTCTCTGCAGAGTGTGACACACAGACATCTTAGTGTCCTCACTTTTCTATCATCATCCCCCAACCTGGAATCCCCACCGTGTTATCCTGCTGCTCACTGTGCCTTGGCCCCAATACAACAAATACTATCCTGAAGAAATAATAGTGCCCCATAGTAATAGTGCTCCACCTTGTCCCACCAATAGTAATTCCCTTCTAGAATGCCCTCATTAGTAATACTGTCCCTACACTGCCCCACATTAAGTAATATGCCCCCTACACTGCCCCACATTAAGTAATATGCCCCCCACACTGCCCCACATTATGTAATTTGCCCCCACACTGCTTCACATTATGTAATTTGCCCCCCACACTGCCCCACATCATGTAATTTGCCCCCACACTGCCCCACATTATGTAATTTCCCCCCACCCTGCCCCACATTAAGTAATTTGCCCTCCACACTGACTCACATTAAATAATTTGCCCCCCACATTATGTTCTTTGCCCCCCACACTGCCCTCCATTATGTAATTTGCTTATAAACTTCTAAGCCTTGTAACGTCCCCAAAAAATAAAATGGCATTCCCAAAATGATCCAGACATAAAGTAGACATATGGAGATTGTAAATTAATAACTATTTTGGAGGTATTACTATGTATTATAAAAGTAGAGAAATAGAAATTTGGAAATTAGCTAATTTTTCCAAATTTTTGGTAAATTTTGATTATTTGTATAAATACAATTTTTTTTTTTTCACTCCATTTTACCAGTGTCATGAAGTAGAATATGTGATGAAAAAAAAAATCTCAGAATGGCCTGGATAAGTAAAAGCATTTTAAAGTTATTCACACATAAAGTGACACTGGTCAGATTTCCAAAAAATGACCTGGTCCTTAAGGTGAAAATGAGCCCGGTCCATAAGGGGTTAAAGGAGGGAAAAGAAAAAAAAGTCTGTTTTCACGTTTTTTTTATTCAATATGACAAAAGTCATATATTACGTAGACAAAATTAATGAATAGGCACTTACTAATGTATTGTGATTGTCTATATTGCTTCCTTTGCTGGCTTGATTCAATTTTCAATCACATTATACACTGCTCCTATCCAGGCGTCATGACCACCCTGCAATTCATCAGCGGTGGTCGTGCTTGCACACCATAGGAAAAAGTGTCAGCCTCTCTGGTGGTTGGGACCGGGGAAATACTTACAGAAACACTTAAGAAAATATGAAAACAGATTATTTTTTCTTTTTTCATTTTTCCAAAAAAACTGAATTTTTTTTTTATCAGGAGGAGAAAACAGAACTGGATTGCACATCCACAATGCTATGCTTTGATCTAAGTAAACTCGCTACTCAGCACCATATTGAAGTGTACAGCCCCCATACTACATGCTGTACAAGAGGCATTAGTGTACATTTTGATCAAAAAGCATAAGCCCACTCACCACACCTACAGTTGTGTTCAAAATTATTCAACCCCCACTGAAATTGAGTGTTTTGGCCGGTTTGACATTGATTTTGATCATTTCAGTCATCTTGTTTACAATTAAATCAAAGAGGCACTTGTAAGTCAGACAAATATAACATAACATTTATAATGAAATAACCACAAATGTCTTTTCTGTGCTCACATCATTATCAGTTTTATTTAACCCCCAAATGACATTCAATCTTAGTACTTAGTACAACATCCTTTTCCAGTTATAACAGCTTTTAAACGTGAAGCATAGCTTGACACAAGTGTCTTGCAGCGATCTATGGGTATCTTCACCCATTCTTCATGGGCAAAAGCCTCCAGTTCAGTCACATTCTTAGGCTTGCGCGCTGCAACTGCTTTCTTTAAGTCCCACCAGAGGTTCTCAATCGGATTTAAGTCTGGTGACTGCGATGGCCACTTCAAAATGTTCCAGCCTTTAATCTGCAACCATGCTCTAGTGGACTTGGAGGTATGCTTGGGATCATTGTCCTGTTGAAAGGTCCAACGTCTCACAAGCCTCAGGTTTGTGACGGACTGCATCACATTTTCATCCAATATCTCCTGGTACTGAAGAGAATTCATGGTACCTTGCACACGCTGAAGCTTCCCTGTACCTGTAGAAGCAAAACAGCCCCAAAGCATGTTTGACCCCCCGCCAGGCTTCACAGTAGGCAAGGTGTTCTTTTCTTCATAGGCCTTGTTCTTCCTCCTTCAAACATAGCGTTGATCCATGGGCCCAAACAGTTCTAATTTTGTTTCATCAGTCCACAGAACACTATCCCAAAACTTTTGTGGTTTGTCCACATGACTTTTGGCATACTGCAGTCGACTCTTCTTATTCTTTGGAGACAGCAAGGGGGTGCGCCTGGGAGTTCTGGCATGGAGGCCTTCATTACGCAGTGTGCGCCTTATTGTCTGAGCTGAAACTTCAGTACCCACATCTGACAAATCTTTTTTCAGTTCCTCAGCAGTCACACGGGGACTTTTCTCCACTTTGCGCTTCAGGTAGCGCACAGCAGTCGAAGTCAGCATCTTCTTTCTGCCACGACCAGGTAGCGTTTCAACAGTGCCCCTTGCCTTGAATTTGCGAATGATGCTTCCTATGGTGTCTCTTGGTATGTTTAACATCTTTGCAATCTTCTTATAGCCATTGCCCTTCCTGTGAAGAGAAATCACCTCTTCTCTTGTCTTCCTGGACCATTCTCTTGACTTCACCATGTTTGTAAACCCACCAGTAAATGTCTAGAAGGAGCTGAGTATCACAGTCCTTTTAAATCTGCCTAATTGGTGCTTATTATGCTTGATTGCTGCTCCTTGACATCCACAGGTGTTTTCAATAGCTGATCGAAAACACTTGAATGAACCTCTGTTCTTAAGAGTGGTAGTCTTTAAGGGGTTGAATAATTGAGTCAATGAAGAAATCACAAAAAAACCCATTTAATACTGTATTACAAAAACAATTGATGTCATTTTAGTTGCATTTGGTTCTTTAACCCCTTAGTGACCAAGCCTGTTTGGGCCTTTATGACCAAGCGTTTTTCTTTCTTTTTTTATGGTCTCGTTCCAAGAGCTATAACTTTTTTATTTTTTCATCTATATAGCTTTATGAGGGCTTGTTTTTTACGGGACAAGTTGTAGTTTTTAATGGCGCCATTTTGGGGTACACATAACTTTCTGATTAACTTTTATTAACTCTTTCTGGGAGGGAGATGGGGAAAAATAGCAATACTGCCACTGCGTTTTTACATTATACATTTTTTGGCGTTCATTTTTCGGTACAAATAACATAATATCTTTATTCTCTGGGTCAGTACGATTACAGTGATACTAAATACTTATAATTTTGTTTACGTTTTACTACTTTTTTTGCAATAAAACACCTTTTATTAACCAAAAAAATTATTTTGCATTGCCACTTCACAAGACCCATAACTTTTTTTTTGTTTTTTATATGGAATTGTGTGAAGGCTTGATTTTTGAAAGACAACTTGTATTTTTCATTGGTATGATTTTGGAGTAAATTCCGCTTTTTGATCGCTTGTTATTACGTTTTTTTTCGGTGGAAACTAAGAATAAATTCGAAATTCTGTCTTTTTTTATTTTTTATTTTTTACGGCGTTCACCATAGGGGATAATTTATGTAATATTTATGTAGTCCCGGTCGTTACGGACGCGGCAATACCAAACATATGGGGGATATTTTCTTTTTGCAATTTTTTTCATTGAAAAGCGTATTTTCAATGGAAAAAAAAGCCTATTTTTTTATTTTATGGAATTTTTTTTATTTAATAAATGTGTATTTTTTTTCTATTTTTTTCACTACTTAATAGTCCCACAAGGGGACTATAATATACAGTATTTTGATTGCTTTTAAAATGTAATGCATTATCTCTATAATGCATTGCATTTCAAAAGCAATGCTATTCGAACATTGACCAGCAGGCTGCGCCAGAGAGGCACAGCCTGCTGGAAGTAACTGAAGACAGGCTCGGGGCCCTGATCGGAAGTGAGGTAAGCTTCCTAGTACATCAGCACCCCGCGATCGCATTTTCGGGGTGCTGATGGGAGACAGAGGGAGTCCGCTCCCTCTGTCACCACTTTACATGCGGCGGGCGCCATTGCGCCCGGCATGTAAAGGGTTAAACAGCCCGGATCGGCACTCCTGCCGTTCCGGGCTGTTAGAGCAGGGACCCGGCTCTCATGTGAGAGCCAGGTCCGCGCTCCCCGCTGCACGGGGGAGCCGTGCAGCGCTTAAACTGGGCCGCCGTAAAAACGCGGCGGCCCAGCCTAAGGCCCCTTAGTGACCGCCGTAAAAACACGTATGGGTGGTCACTAAGGGGTTAAAAAGTCCTTGTAAGATTTCATTCTGAACACAATTACAAATCTACACTAAATTCCCTAAAACCCTTTACAGCATTGGGGGTTGAATAATTTTGAACACAACTGTAGGTCGCTTCTTTGAGTGGGAACTACTCTGACAAAAAGGCGCAGCACAATGCGTGACAAAGTGGCACTTCCCTAGTAGGCGGCGGGACCCAGGAGTCAAACAAAGAAATGTGTCAGCCTCTCTGATGGTTGGGACCGTGGGAATACTTACAGAAACACTTAAGAAAATATGAAAACAGACTATTTTTTTCTTTCTTAATTTTCCCAAAAACAAAAAATAATAAAAATGACATAAAATGTCTCACTTATCACAAAAAACCTTTAAAAAAACGCACACGTTATCTAAATGACCAAATAGGAAAAGAAAAGTTATGGCATTTAAAGACACATGTACTAAATAATTGGAAGATGTGTCTGTTAGGGAAGGGGGGGGGGGGGGGGTAAATGGTCTTGAATTAGTCAAAAATTATTGTCATTTACTTAGAGAAGATTAAAATCGAAAGAAAATTGCATTTCTCTGTAAGCAGAGGGAGCTGTTCCCTGACTATAAACTTCAAGCACATTTGGCCACAGGACAGCAAAACCATCGTTCTACCAATAGAGATGTCCCGAACTATTCACCGGCGAACAGTTCCCGGTGAACATCGCTTGTTCACGTTCGCCGCGGCGGGCGAACATATGCGATGTTCGGTCCGCTCCCTATACGTCATCATTGAGCAAATTTTGACCCTGTACCTCACAGTCAGCAGACACATTCCAGCCAATCAGCATACCCTCCCTCCCAGACCCTCCCACCTCCTATCAAAAAGCAAGGACAGCATCCATCTTAGATTCATTCTGAAGCTGCAGTGTTAGTTAGAGCAGGGAGAGTGCTGCTGCTGCTGAATTAATAGGGAAATCGTTAGCTAGGCCAGTGTTCTGTGTCCACTCCAGTCCTCAAAGACTCATCCGCTGTAAGGACAGCGTCCTGACAGCACCCCAAAAAGCCCTTTTTAGGGCTGGTACATCAGTCTGCTTTTATTTTTTATATATATATATATATATATATATATATTGCAGTTGCCTGCCCGTGTGTGAGAGGCCACAGGCCCACAGACTGTACTGTGTGCACACCACTCATATCGGGTGGCACAGTACCTTGCAGATAAAAAAGTCATTAAATTTTTTCTCTGTAATATAATTGCAGTTGCCTGCCAGTGTGTGTCAGGCCCACTGACTGTACTGTGCCCACTGCCAGTGCCCACCACTCATATCGGGTGGCACAATACCTTGCAGATATAAAAGTCATTTAATTTTTTCTCTGTAATATAATTGCAGTTGCCTGCCAGTGAGTGTCAGGCCCACAGACTGTACTGTGCCCACTGCCCACCACTCATATCGGGTGGCACAGTACCTTGCAGATAAAAAAGTCATTTAATTTTTACCCTTTAATATAATTGCAGTTGCCTGCCAGTGTGTGTCAGGCCCACTGACTGTACTGTGCCCACTTCCAGTGCCCACCACTCATATCGGGTGGCACAGTACCTTGCAGATAAAAAAGTCATTTAATTTTTTCTCTCTAATATAATTGCAGTTGCCTGCCAGTGTGTGTCAGGCCCACTGACTGTACTGTGCCCACTGCCAGTGCCCACCACTCATATCGGGTGGCACAGTGCCTTGAAGATAAAAAAGTCATTTCATTTTTTCTCTGTAATATAATTGCAGTTGCCCGCCAGTGTGTGTCAGGCCCACAGACTGTACTGTGCCCATTGCCCTCCACTCATATAGGGTGGCACAGTACATTGCACGGCGCACGCGCAGTGCCCCAAATTGGAAGTAAGAGGACCCACCAACCATCTTTTTCCATCTCACGGTTCCTAATATCTATTCCATACACCGGCCCCTGATAGGGGACAAAACAGAGATTAAACTGGTAAGAACAGATTTTTTTAATTTAAAAAAAAGAGGACAGCCTCTGCGGAGCTGGGTATTTTTTGGCCGCGTTACTGAACGCTCATGCACAATGGCTGTAGGCTCATGCGTCCTTTTGCGGAGGTGACAAACCTGGTCAGTCAAACCCAAGGCAACATCATCGACCTCATCCCATATGCGTTTTTTCTGGAGCGTGCCCTGCGAAGAGTGCTGGATCAGGCCGTAGATGAGCATGAAGAGGAAAAGTTGTGGTCACCATCACCACCAGAAGCAGCCTTGTCGTCGTCGATTGCTGGACCTGCGGCAACGCAGAGAGAGGAGTCTGAAGAAGAGGAGTCAGAGGATTAAGGTGGCTTTGAGGAAGTGAAAGACCAACCACAGCAGGCGTCCCAGGGGGCTTGTTGTCACCTTTCGGGGACCCTTGGTGTTGTACATGGCTGGGTGGAGGAAGAGACCTTCAATGATGTCAGTGAGGACAAGGAACGGGACATGGCTAGCTTGGTATCCAACCTTGTGCAAATGGGGAGTTTGCGGTTGTGCAAATGGACTGTTTGCGGTTGTTTGCGGTGCGTTAAACGGGGAGTTTGGTCTGTCAGAGTTTGGTCTGTCACTGTGAAGCGGGCGTAACTCTTACACTACCTGATCGTATACACACACTGGATGTTTTAAAGCACGTTATTCCAAACAATTTAGGAATGTTCGGTGATTTATGCCCTTTATGGATTAAAACCAGACTCTGCGTCAGCTACGTAATTTTCCATAGGAGTTTTGCCATGGATCCCCTTCCGGCATGCCACAGTCCAGGTGTTAGTCCCCTTGAAACGACTTTTCCATCACTATTGTGGCCAGAAAGAGTCCCTGTGGGTTTTGAAATTCGCCTGCCTATTGAAGTCTATGGCGGTTCGCCCAGTTCGCCCGTTCGCGAACATTTGCGGAAATTCGCGTTCGCAAACGGAAAATTTTATGTTCGCGACATCTCTACTCTGCACATATGTGCACAGCCTGGTCCTGTGACCAGAGGTCTTTCAACAGCTTCTGCTAACATCTCTAGGTTACTCTGTGAAGTGCTGAAATAAGGTAGCCTAAATGTGTACAATCCCTTTGATGGGATTTAGAGACCTCAGTTTTCAAGTTAATAAGAGAAGGTCCCCCATTTGGAACTCCACTGATCACTAGAATGTGGTACCCTAGCCCCCAACGTATGTTAAACATGGGTCAAAAAACGTGATATGAAGACAGACATACAGGGAGTGCAGAATTATTAGGCAAGTTGTATTTTTGAGGATTAATTTTATTATTGAACAACAACCATGTTCTCAATGAACCCAAAAAACTCATTAATATCAAAGCTGAATATTTTTAGAAGTAGTTTTTAGTTTGTTTTTAGTTTTATCTATTTTAGGGGGCTATCTGTGTGTGCAGGTGACTATTACTGTGCATAATTATTAGGCAACTTAACAAAAAACAAATATATACCCATTTCAATTATTTATTTTTACCAGTGAAACCAATATAACATCTCAACATTCACAAATATACATTTCTGACATTCAAAAACAAAACAAAAACAAATCAGTGACCAATATAGCCACCTTTCTTTGCAAGGACACTCAAAAGCCTGCCATCCATGGATTCTGTCAGTGTTTTGATCTGTTCACCATCAACATTGCGTGCAGCAGCAACCACAGCCTCCCAGACACTGTTCAGAGAGGTGTACTGTTTTCCTTCCTTGTAAATCTCACATTTGATGATGGACCACGGGTTCTCAATGGGGTTTAGATCAGGTGAACAAGGAGGCCATGTCATTAGATTTTCTTCTTTTATACCCTTTCTTGCCAGCCACGCTGTCGAGTACTTGGACGCGTGTGATGGAGCATTGTCCTGCATGAAAATCATGTTTTTCTTGAAGGATGCAGACTTCTTTCTGTACCACTGCTTGAAGAAGGTGTCTTCCAGAAACTGGCAGTAGGACTGGGAGTTGAGCTTGACTCCATCCTCAACCCGAAAAGGCCCCACAAGCTCATCTTTGATGATACCAGCCCAAACCAGTACTCCACCTCCACCTTGCTGGCGTCTGAGTCGGACTGGAGCTCTCTGCCCTTTACCAATCCAGCCACGGGCCCATCCATCTGGCCCATCAAGACTCACTCTCATTTCATCAGTCCATAAAATCTTAGAAAAATCAGTCTTGAGATATTTCTTGGCCCAGTCTTGACGTTTCAGCTTGTGTTTCTTGTTCAGTGGTGGTCGTCTTTCAGCCTTTCTTACCTTGGCGATGTCTCTGAGTATTGCACACCTTGTGCTTTTGGGCACTCCAGTGATGTTGCAGCTCTGAAATATGGCCAAACTGGTGGCAAGTGGCATCTTGGCAGCTGCACGCTTGACTTTTCTCAGTTCATGGGCAGTTATTTTGCGCCTTGGTTTTTCCACACGCTTCTTGCGACCCTGTTGACTATTTTGAATGAAATGCTTGATTGTTCGATGATCACACTTCAGAAGCTTTGCAATTTTAAGAGTGCTGCATCCCTCTGCAAGATATCTCACTATTTTTGACTTTTCTGAGCCTGTCAAGTCCTTATTTTGACCCATTTTGCCAAAGGAAAGGAAGTTGCCTAATAATTATGCACACCTAATATAGGGTGTTGATGTCATTAGACCACACCCCTTCTCATTACAGAGATGCACATCACCTAATATGCTTAATTGGTAGTAGGCTTTCGAGCCTATACAGCTTGGAGTAAGACAACATGCATAAAGAGGATGATGTGGTCAAAATACTCATTTGCCTAATAATTCTGCACTCCCTGTAGATGTATTGGAGGTCAGCATATGTCAACAATTTGACCACAGGCAAGAATGATTACAAAAGCCAGATTTGTTGGGATACCCACCCTGGCAAAGTCTTACTGAAGCTCCCAGTAAGGCCTCCTGCACACGAACGTATTTTTTTGCGGTCCGCAAAAACGGGTCCCGTTTTCCCGTGATCCGTGACCGTTTTTTCGTCCGTGGGTCTTCCTTGATTTTTGGAGGATCCACGGACATGAAAAAAAAGTCGTTTTGGTGTCCGCCTGGCCGTGCGGAGCCAAACGGATCCGTCCTGAATTACAATGCAAGTCAATGGGGACGGATCCGTTTGACGTAGACACAATATGGTGCCATTTCAAACGGATCCGTCCCCATTGACTTTCAATGTAAAGTCTGGAGTCCCTTTTATACCATCGGATCGGAGTTTTCTCCAATCCGATGGTATATTTTAACTTGAAGCGTCCCCATCACCATGGGAACGCCCCTATGTTAGAATATACTGTCGGATATGAGTTAGATCGTGAAACCTCATTTCCGACAGTATATTCTAACACAGAGGCGTTCCCATGGTGATGGGGACGCTTCTAGTTAGAATATACTACAAACTGTGTACATGACTGCCCCCTGCTGCCTAGCAGCATCCGATCTCTTACAGGGGGCCGTGATCAGCACAATTAACCCCTCAAGTGCCGCACCTGAAGGGGTTAATTGTACTATCATATCCCCCTGTAAGAGATCAGGGCTGCCAGGCAGCAGGGGGCAGACCCCCCCCCCTCCCCAGTTTGAATATCATTGGTGGCCAGTGCGCCCCTTCCTCCCTCTATTGTAATAATTCGTTGGTGGCACAGTGTGCCCCCCCCCCGCCCCCCCCTTCCTCCCTCTATTGTAATAATTCGTTGGTGGCACAGTGTGCCCCCCCCCGGCCCCCCCTTCCTCCCTCTATTGTAATAATTCGTTGGTGGCACAGTGTGCGCCCCCCCCCCCCCCCCCTTCCTCCCTCTATTGTAATAAATCGTTAGTGGCACAGTGTGCCCCCCCCCGCCCCCCCCCTTCCTCCCTCTA
Source organism: Bufo bufo (assembly GCF_905171765.1). Classification (NCBI taxonomy): domain Eukaryota; kingdom Metazoa; phylum Chordata; class Amphibia; order Anura; family Bufonidae; genus Bufo; species Bufo bufo. Next base: position 103,195,808 of record NC_053392.1, on the reverse strand, counting down.
TTGTAATAATTCGTTGGTGGCACAGTGTGCGCCCCCCCCTTCCTCCCTCTATTGTAATAAATCGTTGGTGGCACAGTGTGCGCCCCCCCCCTCCCTCCCTCTATTGTAATAATTTGTTGGTGGCACAGTGTGCGCCCCCCATCGGCCCCCCCCTCCCTCTATAGCATTAACAACATTGGTGGCCAGTGTGCGGCCTCCCATCTCCCCCCCCCGATCATTGGTGGCAGCGGGTTACTAGCAATAGTACAATAGTAGAAGATTCATACTTACCTGGGAGCTGCGATGTTCGTGTCCGGCCGGGAGCTCCTCCTACTGGTAAGTGACAGTTCATTTAGCAATGCGCCGCACAGACCTGAGGCTGTCACTTACCAGTAGGTGGAGCTCCCGGCCGGACACGAACATCGCAGCAGCCGGTAAGTATGAATCTTCTACTATTGTACTATTGCTATGTAACCATGGCAACCAGGACTGTAGTAGCATCCTGGTTGCCATGGTTACCGATCGGAGCCCCAGCGATTAAACTGGGACTCCGATCGGAACTCCGCTGCCACCAATGATGATGGGGGGGGGGGGGAGATGGGAGGCCGCACACTGGCCACCAATGTTGTTAATGCTATAGAGGGAGGGGGGCCGATGGGGGGCGCACACTGTGCCACCAACGAATTATTACAATAGAGGGAGGGAGGGGGGGCGCACACTGTGCCACCAACGAATAATTACAATAGAGGGGGGGGGGGGGCCGCACTGGCCATCAATAATATTCAAACTGGGGAGGGGGGGGGGGTCTGCCCCCTGCTGCCTGGCAACCCTGATCTCTTACAGGGGGATATGATAGTACAATTAACCCTTTCAGGTGCCGCACCTGAAGGGGTTAATTGTGCTGATCACGGCCCCCTGTAAGAGATCAGATGCTGCCAGGCAGCAGGGGGCAGTCTTGTACACAGTTTGTAGTGTATTCTAACTAGAAGCGTCCCCATCACCATGGGAACGCTTCTGTGTTAGAATATACTGTCGGTTCAGAGTTTTCACGAAGTGAAAACTCAGCTTTGAAAAAGCTTTATGCAGACGGATCTTCGGATCCGTCTGTATAAAAACTAACCTACGGCCACGGATCACGGACACGGATGCCAATCTTGTGTGCATCCGTGTTCTTTCACGGACCCATTGACTTGAATGGGTCCGTGAACCGTTGGCCGTGAAAAAAATAGGACAGGTCATATTTTTTTCACGGCCATGAAACACGGATCACGGATGCGGCTGCAAAACGGTGCATTTTCCGTTTTTTCCACGGACCCATTGAAAGTCAATGGGTCCGCGAAAAAAAACGGAAAACGGCACAACGGCCACGGGTGCACACAACGGTCGTGTGCAGGAGGCCTAAGTCTGTAGGAATATGTGGAACTTATGTAAAGTTGGGTAAAACATGAAGGCTCCAGAAGTGCTTTGTCTTAAAAGGGTTATCCTGTGGCTGATGTAAAAAAAATGAAAATCAGACATAATGTAGTACTCTTTCAAACAAAGTAAAACCAGCCCTGTACTTCAAATGGATCTAGAATCCCTTTAATATATTGCACCAATTGTTCTCCCAGATATATTTCAAGCAGCTCATGGAGCGTGTATTTTCTTAGGGGGTCATGCCCTGTTTGCTGCAGCTGGTGGCAGTTGAAGGATGGGGCTGAGCGTGTGTGTCCATCTCAGTCAGGTTGACAGAGAAATAAGGAAAAGAACAAACAGCAGGTGGCGCCATACAGAAACATTTTATTAAATACCTCAGTGGCTATGCTACATTTTTAATTACAAGCAATCACAAAACTATTCAGATCCAGGTGCTGTTTTGAAAAATGTTGAATTTTTTTTTATGGGAAATCCCCTTTAGGTGAATACTGGGGGAACTGTACTATACTGTACTATTGTGTCTTATAATATGACACAAGGAATCTCAATATGCTTAGTTTCCAGGACTATGATGGCATGAGTGGATAACTGTAAATTATAGGTCTTTTTTTGCCAAGATATGAGGATAATTTACTGGCAGTTCTGGAGAATCTCTCTTTGTTTAATTTCTTGCACTTCTCCAACCTTACTTAATAGCTCAAGTGGATGTTATCCAGTTGATTTTATGTGCTCCCCGTAGGACTATTAATAGTAAAAATGAGTAAATTACAAGGAAATCGGTCAGATTCACCTTGTACTGAGTCCTAAGAAGGGAATTTATGATAAAGCAACAGTTTACAATTCACGTTGATGACTTTATATTTAATTAATCTTTTTGGTTGGGAGATGGGGGGTGTTTGGTGAGTACAGGATTAAGACTTGTATTCACTTAAAGGGGTTTCCAAATTCCAAGTGTTTTTTTGAACAACATCCACAGCCAGCAAGACCTGTCAAGGGAAGCATAATTACTGTATCCCAGATGACGTATCAGTGGGTCTACCTGTGTCTTCACTGCACTGCGGTCCTCACGAGTAAATTTGTCACTAGTGCCGCTGCATCCAATAGCTGGCTACAGTGAGGACATGTCCCCCATTGGACGTGGCATATAACCACAGTGTCATGCCACTTGGGGCCACATCATTTCCATCCATGCAGTGATCAAAGAGCATTGAAGACAGTTATGCACCCACGGAGCAGGCACCGAGTGTTGGGAAGCAGGTAGGTATGCTTCCTTTGGCAGGATGCAGACACAAATAAGCATCCAGCAAGACAAGGGAAGCATTGGTTCCCTGCCCCCCATGATGGTACTTTTCAGTTATGTAGGCGCCTGCGATGTTCCTTAGAAGCAGACCCGCCAGAAGAGGTCAGGCCTGCATTGCTGAAGTGTGGCACCACAAACAGATGAATTTAATACATTGTGTACTATACATAAGGGGGGAAATATACATAAAGGGGGTGGAGTACCTCATACCTTAGGGTATTTGAAAATGTTTTGCCATGTTATGTATTGTTAACGTTATGTTTTTGCTACTCCCAATAAACCAGCATGAGAGGTATGGGTGGCAGGGACAGGGTTAATCACCCTGTTCCTCCCCTCTTGGTGGGAGTGGGCTGGTCCTACTTTCTGCCAGGAGGGTAAGTGCTAGTCCAAGCAGAGTGGTGGAAGGAAGGACATGCTTGAGGTCCTTCTCAATGGGACCCTATCCAGTTCTCCTGTGAGACCACTACTTCAAAGAGATTCACAGAACTCTACTTCTAAAAGCTACAGCATCTCTAGTTAGCAGAGTCATCAGCAAACACAGCGTAACAGACCCTGCTGTAGGTGAGGAAAATACTGTTCAGACAGCCATCACCTAAACAACATCCGGGCCAGTCTAACGCCAAGCCAGTATCACACAGTGGACAACTATGTATCTCTACAAGTGCTAGCAAACTGCTGTTATCCAGAATTACAAGAAAGAGACATCAGCAAGAAAGCACATCTCAAGTGCCATTTATTTGTCACTTACACAGCCACCATACATCATCATCTGGTGGCAGAATCTGCACTTTGTACTTACTACTGCTGTATGTACCACAAGTTACATTTTAGAAGACTTTTATACTTTTACTTCTTCAAACCCCCTTTCCACTGCACCACTCTCCTGGGACCAATGGCCTGAGGGAGTACACATCTCATGGAGGCAAATGACCCACTTCCCTCTCAACCATATGTGATTATATAAATAAAAACACTGACAACATATTTCTTAGTGGAATAGAAATGGCCGAAGTGCTTTATTAAGGGTAACCAAAATTAAAACCAATAAATAATTTAATAAATTAATAAATAATTAAAACCATCAACCATAACAATAAATACCAATTTCAAACCATCCATATAGACCAAGATCCACTCAGCATCAGCTGAGCGATACAGCCCCACAAGCCACGCCTAGCATAGGCGAGGCCCCCCAAAGCACCTCAGCCATTTCTCAATTATATTTTGAAGGCCCAAATTAAATACATCAATTCCTACATCCGAAAGATGGACATTGTCCGATCTATAGAGCCCAGGAACGAGGCCCTCTAGGTCTATGTGTCTATAACTAAACCCGCCCACTATGGGAAGAAATTTCTCCAATGCCCTATTGACCCGTTTGCGAATTTTTTCAAGAAAAATACCTTCCTTACCTGACCATAATAAACGGGGGACTATTTCAGAAAAAACTAAAGTAGTATCTGGAAGCATATTTCGCAACAAAGACAAATCCCTCTTCATCACCCATAATAATTCGCAAGTTTTCAATCTCCCAATGTCATTACCACCAAGGTGAAGCACAAGGAGATTGGGAACAGGCCATTTAACTAATAGCTTACGGACTTCAGACAATACTCTCTTCCAACCCAACCCTCTAACACCCCACCAAAAAACATGCAGGTCAGCAGAATCAAAAGTTAAATTCTCAGAATATATTCTCTTCTCAGCTCGATTCTGAGCCCAGAAAATAAAGGAGTGACCCACAAACCAGACCACCAAGTGACTACCTGTGGAAATAGAAAAATATTCAGACTGGTAAAATTAAATCTGGCCTAACATATAACTTAACCCGATGAGAGTCCCACCGCCCAATCCTCTTAATAATTGACTCATCCAACCCGCGCCGCCTCTGTAGCCGCGCCAATCCTGAAGGAATGGGAGGAAATTTTACAAGAACCAAGATTCAATACAAACAAACATTTCTTTAATACAGAGCTAAATTGGAATCTAGTGAGCGGAAAACCATCTTCATGCACTAAAAACGGACCACTACACGCTGAGCGAACCTCCAGCCAAGACCTTACTACCGCCACTGGACATAACTCAGAACCTTCCCAAGCATTTAATCTAATAAATCTACCTCTCCCATATTGATCAGTTTTTGACCTCCTGAGAAAGATTTCAACTACATTACCCTTCAGGGAAATATCAGAGAAGTCCAAACCAGAACAAACTCTACGGCTGACCGCAACTAACTCGCTGATCCTTAAGGCCGCAAAAAATGCTAAAACGAAAGCAGTGCGAAAAAGTACAGACTCAAAACTATCAAAGCACACCCTAGGCAGTGTATTACATAATGCTCCTAACAATGGGATAGAAATTGGCCTCCTCCTATCTATGTTCGGCAGGCCCCTCCTATAGCCTTTAAGCATCTGTTTAACCTGAAAGTGAGATGACAACGGCCGACTACCATACAATTTCTGAAAAAACGAAACCCCTGCCACTATCCTAGCTACCGACGAGGGGGCCAAATTCCTCTTAAGCAAACTAGCAACAAAAAATAACCCACAACTTAAATCATCCCCTTTAACACTGACCTCAACTGAATTAACAAAGTTCAACCAGTCCTGCCATGCAGCAGCATACGCCGCCCATGTTCTTGGGGCCAAAGAATGTTTAATAGCATCACCTATTAGTCCCATATCAAATCCCATAGATGATGAGGGCACGGACTCCCTTCCATCTCCGCTTCTGGAGCTAGATCCCGAAACTTAAAAAACTGAAAACGAGATAAGGCATCAGCTAAAACATTAGATGAACCCACCACATACCTTGCTTTTATCCAAATATTATACTGCATACAAAAAAGAACTAAATGTCTCAACAATTTAACTACTACATCACACTTTGAAGAAAGAGTATTGATAGCAAAACAAACCCCTTTATTATCTGAATGTAACAAAATTCTTTTATTCTTAAAATAACCACCCCATAACACCACTGCTACAATCACTGTAAAAAGTTCCAACAGTACAATATTTCTTGTCAGACCATTGAGCACCCATGATGACGGCCACTCCTCAGCGGACCATTTACCATTCCAGAATGCCCCATAGCCACGGCTTCCAGCAGCGTCCGTAAACAGGCCCAAAGCATCAGATTCAACAAATTCTTCCTGCCAACAACTAGCACCATTAAAGTCCTGTAAAAATTCAAGCCAAATTAACATATCCTCTTTCAAACATTTAGTCAATCTAATATGAGAAGTTGGAGACACTAAACCCCTAGTAGAAAAATAAAGACGTCTGCAAAAAACCCTGCCTATGGGAATAACTCTACTAGCAAAATTCAGATAGCCTAACAAGGATTGCATTTCCTTCAAACTACATTTTTTCTTACCCAACAATAAAACTAATAAAGACCTAATTTTGACTATTTTCTCAACCGGCAGCCTGAAAACCATGTTCTCAGCATCAATGACTATCCCCAGAAATTCCAAGCATCCGCAAGGAGGAACAGTTTTTTCTGCTGCTACAGGAATGCCGAAACAAGAACAAATGTCTAAAAATCTAACTAACAAATCCGAACAGAGGTTAGAATCAGGAAAACCAATAAACAAGAAATCATCTAAGTAATGTAAAACCCCTCACCTTCTAACATCAAACTCAACAACCCACTGAATAAATGACGAAAAAGCCTCAAAATAATAGCAAGACAATGAAAACCCCATTGGGAGACATTTATCAAAATAAAAATAACCATCAAAATGAATTAAAACCTGATGGCAAAACCAGCAATAAACGAAAAGCGGACTTAATGTCCGCCTTTGCTAATAGCGCTCCATTACCAAAAGACCGTAACAACGCCAATGCATTATCAAATGAAGCATATGCCACTGAGACCTTAGACTTATCCACCATGTCATTTAAAGAGCTTTTTTCAGGATACGACAGGTGATGGATAATTCTAAAATCACCAGGCTCCTTCTTTGGCACAACGCCCAAAGGAGAAAGCCTAAAGTTCCCAAACGGAGGCTCTAAAAACGGACCAGCAATTCTATCCAACTCAAGCTCCTTCTGCAACTTATACCTAACCACCTCTTTATGTAGAGATACTGATTTCAGATTCTCCACCCAGCAGCAACCAACCCCCAGGAACTGAGGCACCTCAAAACCGTACTGAAATCCTTTAAAAAGCAATTCAGCTTTCTGACGATCTGGATAATGGACGAGCCACGGTAGCATTTCTGCTAACCTCACTGGACTCGATGCTTTTTGCAACAAGCTCCCTGGTATTCGGTTGCTGCTGGCCGGACTGTGAGTTCCTTTTGAAACAGCGAGACATGGGGTGGGTACCTCCACAAAAGGAACATTCATGCTTAAAACGACAGTTACTTAACCATTTGCAAGTGGCCTCGTTAAAGGCAAAACACACACCTTTTCTCATATTGGTCTGTGAAGGATTAGATGACTTAACTGGAGCTGCTTTCTGGGGCAACATCAAATTCACCCACAGACCAATATCCTTCACCCCCCATTTGAGAGACGGGTGCACCGCTAGCTTTTGACGGAATGTTTCGTCATACTGGAACCACGCCATTCCGCCAAAATTCCGGTATGCCTCTATAATTATATCCAGAGGCTGAAAAAGACCTGAACAGAGCTCAGGATGCTTCTCCCCAAGAACTGCTGAATAAACACAAAAGGCTTGCAGCCAGTTATTAAAAGACCTGGGGAGAAAACGCTTCCTTTCTTCATCCACTCTATCATTCTTTTTAACAACCTGCTCCTTTGCTGACGGCAATAATGACATTAATTCTACATACTCCAACCGCCACACACGCTCTTTAACATTACTACTCAGATGAAAACCCAGCGGTGAAACCTCACAAGCTAGAGCTTCTTTAAAACAAGTCTCTTTTACTCCAACACCTTTTTCAATATTAGGTAAAACACTGGCACAATCGACCCCAGGCAACCTAGCCTGCTCAGAACTAGAGCTCCAGACATCTGAAGCTGAATTAACCTTTCGCCTACCAGTGACATCCACTAGCAGCTTAACCAAACCAGCTACCAATGCTGAATCAGACGTAGACAAAACATTGAGGATCTCACCAACAGGACGTCCCTCCTGGACTGGACCAGAGGCTGCAGCTGACTGTTGTGGGGATCTGCTTAAGGGGCCTGGAGACAGCTCAACCACAGGAGGTGGGAGCCTCTCAACAGGGGGCCCTAAATCTTCTTGCAGGAAGCTTTGAGAAGCACAAGCCTGTGCTGGCAGACTTCCACTGGCCGCTTGCTGATGATGTCTTCTAGGACTCGCCGCTTGCAGATGACGTATCTCTGGGAAAGTCGGATGCTGATGATGCTGCCCTCTGCTGGCGCTGGAACTTGCCGCACCAAGCGGAACGACGCTCTGTCCTCTTGACACGCCGCTCTTAGAAGACCTACGGCTCCCACTAGAGGCCGTACTATCGACCCTGCTGCTGCGCCGGCGCCCTGCTTGTGGAGGGGGAGGAGTATAAGCGCTCCTAGTTTTGCGAGCTCTTTTGCGAGGCAGCGCAGACAACTCCTCCTCCCGGCACAGGGCGACTAATGGCTCTTCTTCTTGCAGCTCTGGAACAGGTCCCCTTCCTTCTGGCTCCCTCACTTCCTCAGCAGGTAACCGGGGCAGCGGCGACGTCGTCCTCAGCGGCGATGGCGGTGGCAGTAGAGACGGCGGCATCAGCAGGCAGGTCTTCAGCAACTCTTCTCCTCCGGCAGACTCCGCTCTTACGATCAGCTGGCGCAGCAAATCCTCCATCCTGGTCCGGCGCTGTCCAGATCCGCGACGACTGCCCTGAGGTAGCGGCGAACCTGGAAATATAAAGGGGACAAATTTCCCGCCTTGCAGGCAGGAACAAATCACAGAGCTGGAAATCTCCCCCAGCAACAGGGTAGCAGCCAATTAACAGCTCGGCTTCAGTTGCTATCCAGAAAATCAAACATAAACAAAACCAGCTGTAACCGGAATCTTCTTGAGGTAAATTCACCTGAAAAATAAGGCAGGAAGGGGAAGAAAATGGGGAGAAAAGGGGGGGGGGGGGGGGGTAGAGAACACAAACTCCCTAATAATTTTGTCATAAAATATGGGGTCATTGCCCCCATGTGTCCCCCAAGCTAAACGCTCTGGTGGGCCCTTACATTAGGGCCACTACCACTTCCATGCTCTGCACCGGCTCTTTAGGGGATCACTGCAGGGACATACTGTATATAAGAGGCACTATACATAAAGCAGGCACATATAAGAGGCGCTATATATAGTGTCTGGCAGAAATATTGTCAGGGGACACTACATCTGACAGAAATAATGTCAGGGGGGCACTACATCTGACAGAAATATTGTCAGGGGACGCTATATCTGTCCTAAATATGGCCAGGGGGTGCTATATTTGGCAGAAACAATGTCAGAAGCGCTATATCAGCTATATATATAGTTCAGACATTTTAGAGGGTGATACCTATTATGTCTTTTATTGTTTAATTTTATATCTAAAATTGGGGTGTTTTGAGTTTTTATGTTTTTTATTTATTATTTTACTGTCATTTTTAGCATCTATTTTGACACGTGGCACGTGACTGCTGCAGCCAATGACCCCAAAACTGACTTCACTGACTCATGCTGAAGGCCTCAGTATGAAGCTGCTAGGCAGCCATTGCAACCTCTGCCCACTCCTTCCTGTCAGCCTCCTGTATTATAGCATGCAGTACATGGCAACCTCCCCTCTCTGCCCCTGCTGCTCCGTCATGTACTAGTGCTTATTATGGCACACTTACATATGCACGCACATGACGCCAGGACTAGGTGTGTGTATGTAAGTGTACTGCCATGTACTATGTGCTATATAGTACAGGAGGCTGGCAGAGGAAGGACTGGGTAGAAGTTGGGATGGCTTGACTTACAGCTGTACCTGGCCCCACTAACACATATCTCACTTCTTCCATGTTTCCTGGGTGGGCGCTGCATAAGTCACTCAAACGCATGGTGTGGTACCGGCCCAGGGATCGGGGAACAAGGAAGACAAGCCAGTGGTGCTCTCCAATATATTATAGGGGCTGGTGAGCTCCCTGCTGCGGGCAGCGGGCCTTTCTTTTGATTAATTAATGCAGCCAGACCTCAATGTTAACGCATGTTAAAGGGACCTGGCCTGACAATAAAATCATTTAGTACCCCTTCTGGTCGCCTTCTGAGTTCGGGCACCATAGCAGCAGCTTCATCTGCTTCCACGATAGCTACAACACTGGAAAGAACCAAGAAGGTCCAGAATCTGCATGGCCGAGAATAGGAGTCAGTCAGTCAGTAAGGTATTCTGCTATTCAAAGATTATATATAAAATGTAACAGCTGGGCACTCACTGACATATAGGCTTATTGATACAAATAGACAAATAAAACAATAAAAACAATAGAGGATGAATGGTTATGGAGATTGTGCAAAAATCATGCTATGCAAAGCTGGATAAACGGTAGCAGCAATCCTATAACATAAAGTCCTCCAACAATCAAGAAAGGCAATCCTCTAAAAACGCACAGTGACCGTATATCCTGCAATGTTAAAATCCTTTAACAGTGCATAGAAGCGATCCTCAAATAATAAAGCACACAGGTTCTTCATATGTGGCCGTACATACAAGTATAATTCATGCCAGACCCATACAGTTCCTGGTACAATAGATGTATAGGGAACTGTTCCGTAGTAAGTGATCGGCGTCCCGCTACACTAGATATACAAGCGGCGTCCCGCTTCGCAGAAATTCCCTTGACAGAGCTCTATTGCTGGTCTTACAACTTATACAGCATAAGGTAAAGTTCTTACCAAGATGTCATACATTTGCGCCGTATAGTGAAACGTGTTGTGTCTTTAGCATTGGTAATGAGGGTCTTCTTATCCTTTCATAGGAGAATGGTACCAGACGCGTTTCGGGACTGCTAACGGTTCCTTCCTACCACTGAGGAAGGGACCGGAGGCTGGCGCAGACTTCAGATTTAATTTACATCAGTTTCTTGTGTAAGTTATAGTTAATCCGTCAGGCTGTGTCAAACCCCACCTTCTCCCTCTAAGCCCTGCCCCCTTTCTCGCCACTTTAAAAAAAATGTCAAGAACCTGTAAAAGTCACTAATTTTGGCGTAAATATGGAATGTGCCATAATTTGCAACATTTTTACGCTATTATTGCTAGGTAAAGACATTGATAAATGTTCCCAATGGCGTAATTTTGAACCAGTATACCTAACGTAAGAATTCTCATCTTTTTGTCTTCTGCAGCCAGCATGAGTTCACCTACATTGCAGGCTGCAGACAGCTCTCTCCTTATTTCTAGTCTCCTGAACAATCTTTTTACACTGACAACTTTTTGATTGAAGTTTATTTTACTTGATTAAAAAGATGGCTGATGTAAAGAGAATTGGTCTGGCTTAGCTACTGAGATGAGCCAGCCCCATTACACATGACACAGGGGTGTGCTGACATTGGAAATTCTGTCCTGTGTCAAGCACAAACAGGAAGTGGATCTGGGATTGGAGGGAATAGCTGAAGATCGGGGCAATTTCAATAAATTGCCTTTTTGGAACATTTAAGCAGATTTTCTTTAACTGGAGAAACCATTAAAACTATGTTTAATTTACATTATATTTAAACTTAATTACATTTAAATGATTCATTTAGGTAATTATGTTTGGCGCTGTTATTTAGGCAAAGTAGTGCTTTCGATAGAGCTCTGTTTCATGTTTTTTTTTGTATGGGAGGGGGCACCAACAGAAGGTATTGCACAGATGATCTTCAAATGTAGGGGTTCATTAATACAGTCTAAGGCACAAGTAAAGATGCCTCCAAACACCAAACAAATTGCAGTTTGTTGGCAGTTAGGGATGAGCGATTCGACTTCGGATGAAACATCCGAAGTCGATTTGCATAAACCTTTGTTCCAATAAAACTCCTGCTCCGTACAGTATTAGGGTACTTTCACACTTGCGTTGTTGGATTCCGTCGCCGGAACTGCCTGCCGGCAATCTGTATGCAAACGTAAACATTTGTATTCGGATCCGGATGCGGATCCGTCTGACAAATGCATTGCAATACTGGATCCGTCTCTCCTGTTGTCATCCAGAAAAATTGATCCGGTATTTATCTTTTTCACATTTTGCGCAGACCGCAAAACCGGATCCGTTTTTCCAGAATACTTGGGGCCGGATCTAGCATTAATGCATTTCAATGGAAAATAATGCCGGATCCGGCATTCCGGCAAGTGTTCCGGAATTTTCTCCGTCCAAAAAAACCCCATACAGTGACTGAACTCAAGACATCCTGATGCATACTGAACGGATTGCTCTCCATTCAGAATGCATTAGGATAAAACTGATCAGTTTTTTTTCCGGTATTGAGCTCCTAGGACGGAACTCAATACCGGAAAAATTTAAGGCAAGTGTGAAAGTATCCTTAGAATGTATTGGCTACGATGAACCGAAGTTATTGCTTCGCGAAGTCGTAATAACTTCAGAAATTTATTTGTACTGTAAAAAACCATTTCCCGAACTCGGATTCAGTTCCAAATGGTACCTTGGAACCGAACCCGAGTTCAGGAAATTGTTTTTACAGTACAAATTAATTTATGAAGTTATTACGCAAGGTCTCACAAGACTTTGCGAAGCAATAACTTTGGCTCATCGTACAGTATTGTAACAAAGTTTTATGCAAATCGACTTTGGATGTTTTTCTCATTAGTGTTGGGCGCGAATATTCGAATCGCAAATTTTAATTGCATATATCGCCACTTCGAGAATTCGCTAAGATTTAGAATATAGTGCTATGTATTCGTATTCTAGATTATAATTCTAGATTTTTTTTCATCAGTAACCTCCCTTCTTGCTTGTGAGCCAATGAGAAGGCTGCAATATATTTGTCTGAGCTTAGCAACATCCCTAGCAACCAATAGGAAAGTTGCCTACCCCTTACTATATGAGAACCTTCCTACCAGCCATTTTCTGTAGTTTTATGGAGTTCTGAGAGAGAGAGCAGTGTCATTGCTGTGCTCTGTGCTTTACTGTTAGATTACAATAGATAGTTAGTTAGCTCATATATATAATACAGATAGTAAGTGGGAGATAGTCAGTGTAGGTTATATCCTGATATAGTGTAGCTGATAGGTTCCAGTGCAGGGTGTTAGGTAGTGTGACAATACTTAGTGCACCAATCTGTAATATGTAGTCAGACCTGCTAAAATGTGAAGTTGCACGTATTGCGCAAAAATATGCGTATCATTAATTGCCAATTTGCGCAATCGCAAATATATTGAAGCACTCTATCTGCATATAAAGCTATTGTAATGTTCTGCCGTGCCAACCATTTTCTCCAGTCTCAGGAAACTTCTAGCAGCTTGAAAAATGTAGCAACAGTGACCCATGCCTGTATTGCGTGCGGAATACACGCATATTACATTACCGATTTTTGCAATCAAGGAAATAATATGACGAATATTCGCCCAAATATTCGCGAAATATCGCAGTCAATCTCTCTATAACAGGGATATGCTGTCAAGAAACTATGGAACTGTATGGGGATGAACAATCGAAGTAACTAGAAATAAGCAACTTTTGAAAAATTCGATTTGGCAATATCGCCAAAGTTTGCCAAGAAATTCAATTTGTTACAAATTAATTCATTATGAATCGCTATAAATCAGGTATACACAGGCCACTCTGCCGTAGGGTACGGCCACATGGATCGGCCGTGCTGCGGGCAGGTTGCGGCCATGCTGCAGTGAAGAGCCGCGCAGTCAATTAGCTTCCTTTCATGTAATAATGAAGACCGGACTGTATATTCCTTCTTCATTGTTAATGGACATGGCAACTTTAAACAGGGGCTGTTTCTGGTATGAGGTTTGGCCGGTCAGGTGGGGGACAATATGCATATTATTGCTGTTCTGGCCTGCAATCTCCTGCAGGTTGATAGTAAACACTATATATTAATTAGCTCTGGCATACCTACTTCTCCACCCCAGCGCTCTCCTGCCCTAGAGGTGGGAGCCATTCTTCTGCCATCTGCTTTTCTTCCTTTTCCACATCAACTATTAGTAATGAGATTATGTCATCAGGAATATCCAGCTCCTCCTCTCTCTGCATCTTGCTGACTTTTCTAGGACATGGAGACTTTGAAGGATGATTTGGAAGAAGTAAAGCCAGCAAAATATGAGGATGTAATCATTAAGACCTGGACCACCTAAGGGATGGTATTGGTTGGCATGCTGGTAGTGGAATAATAAACTGAATTACATATTTTTGTTTATGGGCGATATAGGAATAAGTAAATGTAGGAATAAATAAATAAAACTGATGCAGCATAAGTCTCCCTGCACTATCCCTGCAATCTCTTTGCAGTCTCCCTGCACTCTCCCTTCTCCAGTATTCTTCTAATAATCTTCTATTAATTTTCAGCAACACTGTCCCTAGCGCATGCTACGTGCCAAGTCTCTCCCTATGCTTAGCCCACAGGACAGTGGCGGAGACCGCGTGGGATCGCAGGGGATGGCTATCTGTGGATTGGCTGGCTGCACAGCATTGTGGGTGATCTTGGTTTCTGGGGCTTGTCTCCTCTACTTAGTTTCACTTTGTAACACGAGCAGCTGCCGTTTTAGGAAACCTTGATTTATTACCGTGAAGCGCCCAAAAAATCTGATTAGTTTCAAATTAAACTCTTCCTAAACTCTAGACTGAATTCCGCTTCGACACTAGTAGTAACGCTCATTTATCCCCATACAGAGGAGATGATAGCTCCATGTAAATCCAGCCATTGAATGGCCAATGATTGGGAACTTCTCCATTAACGATCGCTGCCCTCTCTACCGACCCGTGCAATAGGTCCCTAAGACCGGCCCTCCATGCAACTCCACAATATAAAAGTCTTTATTTATGTAGTGTAATTTATTGTAGAACTACCAGTCGCATCATGCCAATCACCATACTAGAAACGTAATATTCTTGAGCGCTGCCAGCTTGCAGATCACAATGACATATCCCCCAGTGCTGAGTTATGCCTTGAAAATAAGAATACGCGGTAACCGGCGGTGCGAGTGTGAGCCTGGCATTATAACAAGCCTCCTTTAGAAGCCAGAAGCAGAGACGGCCTGAAATATTTAAATCTATCCAGCCATTTGAGCATCACTCATTGCTTGCAAATGAGCTCCACGCGCTCTCTTCATCTCACTCTGAAATTAGCATGTCGAGAAAGTGACAGCTAGAAAAATCAATCCCTTTCTAGCTGCAGATTTCGCTCTGCCTCCTAAACAGCTTAGTCTGCGTTGGGCTTGTTCACTACCTTAGTGTCGCTTTCTGGGTTTTATACTCCTGCTTCTACAAAACTGAAAGGTCAGAGATTGCAAATTACTGCTCTCGAATGAGAAATTGGATACTATAAAAATGCAAAACAGATAAACAGCTCTACAGAGCGAGTTACAGCGGGAAACACTCGGTTACTGCCCCGCTCAATCCCATTTCATGTGTGCCTTATTACATTAGAATATCTATGGCAGAAACAGAACAAATAGGGAACTCCTCCTCCTCCCGCCGCCGAGGCATTAATACATTATCCTACAGAGAAGATTCCATGTAAGAAAGAAGGTTCAGCAGGGGTCACATAATGGAGGTTATTTATAGTGAAAATGGGAAACCCCAGCCAAAAATTAGGTTCAATTATTCAATAGAGTCTTGATTGTTAGACTATTGGGGTCATATATCAAATTGGTGTAAAGTAGAACTGGCTTAGTTGCCCATAGCAACCAATCAGATTCCACCTTTCATTTTTGACAGCTCCTTTGGAAAATGAATATTGGGATCTGGTTGCTGTGGGCAACTAAGCCAGTTCTCCTTTACACACGTTTGATAAATGGCCCCCTATATTTTCATATGATAGGTAGATAGATATGAGAAATGATGATAGATATATAGATAGATAGCAAGGGTAGGTTTTAGGGTTTATCACCTTTCAAAAGAGTATCCCTGGACAAAAAACTGACCTTATTAATGCATGTACTCACTAATTTTCACGGGTAGCTCTCGCGTGATTTGCATTCACACAGGCGCACTGGTAACCCTAGTACGCCGACTTTGAGCCACATGGAATCCCGATTGAAGGGTGAGCGCACCACGGTTATCATTAGCCTATTTAAAATCTTTTTGATCAATTATGTTTTCACATGTGTATTTAATACAATCTGTTTAGGACAATTATACGATTTTTTTATTTTACACATTTATCATGCACACTGAATTACTTATCACCAATTATTGATGGACTATGGAATTTTGAAATATTTATTTGATACAGTTATATGGAATTCACAATGTAATTTTAATTTAATCATGTTTATTATTTGATTGAACTCCTAATCATGTACACTTTGCTGTTCAACTATTTAAATTCACATATGGCTCTGTTATCACTGCTTCACAAAGGCTCCATTGAGATGAGATGAAACGTTGCATTGGTGTAATAAAAGGATCCACTTTTTTCTTCAAAGACCAGAGTGCTGCCTTGTCACTTACCCTTGCTATTGTTTGGGGATTCTTTTTCCAGGATCTATACCGAGGATTGAGCACCTGGCATTTCAAGTGTGTGCTGCTATTTTACTATAGTTTTGCTGTCATAGATAGATAGATAGATAGATAGATAGATAGATAGATAGATAGATAGATAGATAGATAGATAGATAGATACATAGATACATAGATAGATAGAAAATAGATAGATAGATAGATAGATAGATAGATATGATAGGTCATGATGATGACAGATAGATTGATAGATAGATGATAGCTAGATCTAGATGATAGATAGCTAGATCTAGATGATAGATAGATAGATAGATAGATAGATAGATAGATAGATAGATAGATAGATCTTTCTGGCCAACTCCTGTGTCCCATGCTGCCTGGCTGCAACACCTTATCCTGTGTGTGTATTGGAGAAATTTCTCCCAGTATTAATGCAAGGGTTAATTTCCCTTTATGACTCTGTGCTCAGCTGGTTGACTAATGAGCTTATCAGTTCATTAGGTATCAATAGATCTGCCAGGTCTCTCTAGCTTCCTAGAGCTTGTAAAGAGATTTAATCTATTTGTCTGCCTGTGTACCTGACCTGTGCCTGTTTACTGTACTGATCCTGTGCCGCCGGCTCGGACCTTTGGACTGTTCCACAGATTTGCACAATCTCTGCCAGCCCTTACCTCTGTTTCCTGACTATGTGTATAGCCTGATCTCTCTGTGTCATGCACCGGTGTCTTTGACCACTGAGGGACAGCAACTAACCACTTCAGGACTATTCCAAGAGATAGTGGCCTGGCTGCTTCCCTGCAGCAAAGGCCAGATCCCTGTACAGAGGTTAAAGGGTGAAAACCAGATGACTGCCAGGACTAGCCCTAATATAAAACAGTTGGCTGGCACAGTGGCTCCACACTCACTGTTGGTAATAATAGGTATGAAATAGATATATATGAGATAGATAGATAGATAGATAGATAGATAGATAGATAGATAGATAGATAGATAGATATCACAGTGCATGCTGTAGTGAATACAATGTTTTGCATCCATTTGTGTCATGGCTTCCATCAAAAATAGTGAACACCAACATGTGTGATGGACCCCATTGGCTTATAATAGTCTGGCAGGACTTATCATGGTGCACAATGTTTTGCTGCAGGTGATTCCTGACCCTATGGCCAGTTTCACACAAGTGTGTTCAGTCTGGGTAATACACTCCATGTGATGGCTGCAGTTCCTGGACCGGTCCCTGCTCATCAGACCAAAGCGCACTGCCTTATAGTGATTTATAATGATATGAGTTTCTGCCCGACCGCGGGTCTACAGCCCTGTACACATAGCATTATTTGAGTATGGACAGTAGACCTGTGGTCAGGCAGATCATAGTATCATAAATCACTATGACGCAGTGAGTTTGGGTCAGACGAGCGAGCCCGAACATTTTCATCTGAAACTGACATGATAGGGCACACTGGCTGGGGCTATCTTCCCTGGTGGAAACAAATTTGCTCTAAAGATATTTGCATAATTGCCTCCTATTTTAAATTAGTAATTTGGGAAATGTGAGCTGATGAGTATCCAATTCCTTATATTTAATGCTTGCCTTAAATAACCTAATACATGCATGCAAGGCAAAACAGAGTTACCCTCACCATAAGGAGTTAACCTCGACTCCTGTCTGCTATACACAACACCTGACTACCTGATGAAATAGCCTAGCAATCCTTTTCATTGTATGCTTCATACTAATCCACGCTAGAATGGGCTCGAAGATGAGCGGCAGAAGAGCCGAAAGCTTGATCAGCCTCATCAGGAGCCCATAGAGGCCTCTAATCCTTTATTTTCTTTGAAGAATCCTGGGAAAGATCTCAATGGATTTAGAGGATAAATGGATGAGGATTACAAAACTGTGAAGGGTTTATTGGGAGCAATGAAGCTTTGTCAGTTGTGATGACATTTCGGGTACATCGATGAAAGGGAAAAAAGGTTAATACAACACCTTGGAGGTGATGTGCTCCAATCACGCTGACAGCTGTATATGTAGAGAACTGATACATGATCTGTACTACATGGCAGCATGCTGGTAATGAGACTTCATGTTTCTATATGTGCACTACCCAAGAGCAGGGGGTACTCGCAAATTCTTTTGTTCATTTACTTGCATGTTATGTCATTTTATGCATTGTATCCCCAGTATGGTAATGTATGGGCATGATTATGTCAACCAACTCGGCACAGCCCCTAGGGAAGCTGCGGTCTGGACTGTTTGCTCCACCCCTAGCTCTGGCTAGTCGAAGAGTGTCTAGAGTTTGCAGAGGAAGTGAGAAGTTGTGTTTTGCCTCACTAACGATCGCTGCATGATCTACTATAGGAGAATCTTTACACTGGATTACTCCTGGAGAAAGCAAAAGAAAGGAAATTCCAGAATCTGTAGCAGCCAGGGCCGTAGCTAAAGGCTCTTGGGCCCTAGTGCAAGAGTTAAGCTTGGCCCCCTTTCCCTCAGTGGTTTGTGGCCAGGGGCAGCGAAGCACATAGCCTTCATGCTGCCTGAGGCAAAAATTGAAATGGCACCCCCCATGACAAATTCTTGACCTAACCCCTTCCCTCCAGCCAGAGGTGTAACTTGACCAGCATGCACGTTCTATAATACTGGTGTCTTTTTATGCAGCACAAGAGTCTTTGGGCCCCCTCAGGTTCCTAGGCCCGGTAGCGACTGCTACCTCTGCACCCTCTAGAACAGCCCCTGGTAAAAGGCAATCAAACGGAGTCAGTAAGGAATGCTGCCATCAAAATCTCTAGACGTTACTGCTGTGAGACTGGTATGCAGTCAGGACAGTGCAGCATAGGCCTGGAGAAGACCAGGGAGTGGTGAGCACAGCCAGCACTACCAGCACTACAGTCACAGCTCCCAGCGCCTACAGCATATTAGTAAGTGCTTCCATAATAGAAGCGCTCACTAGTTCTCGCTTCATAAAACACAAGCGGTTGACCGGTGATGCTGTTTGTAGAAAGCAGTCATGTAGAAGTCATTGTTAGAGCCATACTGGTTTCATGCTTGTGTTCTAATTTCATACTGCGGCCACTACTGGTCATGCCAATCTACTATATAAAGCTGAGTGTATGTATGTGTGTATGTTTGCTAAAGGAATCCGCACCGTTGCATTTACATTTACAAAATTTGGCACACAGGTACATCAGGTGTCCGGGAAGGTTTTAGACCGGTCTCAGCTCTCTAGCTCGTACCGTTCCTGAGATATTCCCAAAAAATGCATTAGCCAATAGAAGCTTGGTCACATGACCATTATCAGCCAATAGAAGCTCGCAGGCCCTTAGTCTCCACATACACATAGCTTTACACCAGATTTCCATAACAACCCAGCCATTTTTCTTCACTGCTGTAGGTCAGTTTTAAAGGGGCAGGGAGCTGTGGATGACACTGTTAAGGGAGCGAAGTGCTGTGGAGGTCACAGTTAAGGGGGCAAAATACAGACTTGAAAAACCCAGCCCCCAGGTCCGCTAAGCCACTCCCCTGATCCGGTTAGGACAAGCACCCTCCCCAGCCGACGGGGATTGAAAAAATGAAGGTAAAAATCAACTTCTGTCAGCTGCAGGGGTGGGAGGGAGGGTAACTTTCTCCCTGCAGCTCACGCTCAGACAGCACAGTGCTGCTGTCTGAGAGTGAGCTCTTCAAAAGGACATCCCTATGTCCATTCAGGCTCTGCGCCGGACTGAGGACAGGGAGTCTAAAAGCCAGACTGTCCGGCCTGAAACCGGACCTCTGGCCACCCTAGGGGCAGGCTGCTTTGGAGGTCACTGTTAAGAGGGCGTGATGCTGTGGAGGTCACAGTTAAAGGGGCGGGTGCTGTGGAGGTCTCTGTTAAGGGGCAGATTGCTGTAGAGGCCACTGTTAAGGGGACAGGGTGCTGTGGAAATCACTGTTAAGGAGATGGGGTACTGTGGAGGTCACTAATAAAGGGGCGGCTACTGTGGAGGTCACTGTTAAAGGGGCGGGCTGCTGTGGAGATCACTGTTAAGGGGGCGTGATGCTGTGGAGGTCACAGTTAAAAGGGGGGGGTGCTGTGGAGGTCTCTGTTAAGGGGTAGGGAATGGTGGAGGTCACAGTTAAGGGGACGGTCCGCTATGGAGGTCAGTGTTAAGGGGTGGGGTGCTGTAGAGGTCACTGTTAAGAGTAGGGTGTTTAGGTCCCATTTTTTTCAGGGAATGGAGCTCTGCTGAGGTAACTGTTAAGGGAGCGGGTTCTTGTGGAATTCATTGTTAAGGAGATGGGGTACTGTGGAGGTCACTAATAAAGGGGAGGGCACTGTGGATGATACTGTTAAAGGGCAGGCCGCTGTGGAGGTCACTGTTAAAGGGGCGGGGTACTGTAGTGGATACTGTTGATATCTTTTAACGCCATACACAAACATTAATTGAAATAGATAAAATATACCCGTGCAAAGCCGGGTCCTTCTGCTAGTTGGTAATAAAGCACATTTGCTTCAAACTGATTTGGAAATGTGAAAATAAGGCCTCTTTCAGACGAGTGAATTGCAGACGTGTGCTGTCCGAGGTCTAGACCGATAGTACACGTATCCACTGACTTTGGTGTGTGTATTCACACATCAGTGGTTTTCACCATCGAACCATGACCTATTTTTGTCCATGAATCCCTCAAACAGACTATAGTTTATGGGTCTGTGAAAACCATGGGAGTCATCAGTGCTTGGTCCATGATTTTCCTGGACCGTTGGTAGGAGATGCTATGGAAATTAATTTTCAGTTTAGCAGAATCTGTGTTACACGGATGACACATGGAAGGCAAAAAACGGACACACAAACCAAACACAGATCCCTTACAGACATTTTTACAAATTAACCACTGACCATCTTGTCATGGACTTCATCAGGGACATGGACGCCTGAAAGAGGCCTAAATCTTTTTTTTCCTGTTGTATCAGCCACAAAATGAGTAAACCATGGAAAAAGTAAGGAATGGTTGCATAGTAAGGCACATCTGGTGAGCTGGAAGAAATGTCAGTGGCCACCAGGTTGAAGAGCACAAAGGCACCTAGTAGGGAATTCAGTGACCTTGTGGGAAAGAGTTTTTGTGTGGTTTAGGTTTACTTGTCAATTACATTCATATTAAGATACTTTCCCAATCCACAACCATCAAGTGACTCTTCTGCTACTTCAGGCTTAAAAAAATGACTTTGTACCACTGAGAATAAAAAAAATGGAGATGACAGAAGATTAGTGGAGAAAACAAAGTAGCATTTCAGGGAAATACACACATTTTCCTTGGTATATTTGAGTGAATGTCTCACGGTTTGAAATTATCCTGATAAACACTTTGATGTTGTGATCCCTCACAATTATCTTTGATCCAGAAAAATCAGATCAATAAAACCTAAAGAAACACATACACTCAAGATGTCAAAAGAGGCAATAAACATCTCATTAGAGAGGCTTTTATTTCCAGAAAAAAAGCATAAGACTCAGAAGTAATGAGCCTCATACAAAGTGATGTGTCACACTGCATTGATGGAGTGCACACCTGGATGCTACATTATGTTCATACTAGTAACTGAAAAACCAAAAGCAGCGCTCACCTGCATCCAGCAGTAAAGAAGCACGGAGACAGCCTGGACTCGGCTGCAACAAAATGCAGAAAAGAAAAAATGGTGTTGTAGTCCAGCTTCTAAAATAAAACACTTTATTCCAAGCAGTAAAATTTCCATACACAAGACACGGTACACGATCTACGTGTTTCGGACCTGATAATTGCGGTCCTTACTCATGACAAATGTACCATAAAATCCTAACCTATCCTTGGGTGCCAAATGTATAAATATGGCACCCAAGTTATGAATTACAATAATTGAATAATGGGAAAACCTTAAAACAATCTTTAATTCATCATGTGTTAAAATAATAGGCCCAATAAGTAATCAAACAAAACTATCACACAAGATAGTCATCTACTGCCAACCAGAGTGATATGGTGGAGAGTATAAGCAGCCACAAGGTGTGCTCACTGGCTTACTCAGAGGGTGAGTAGGAAACAAAGGGATACAATAAAAGAGGGAGACAGATGCTGGATCTCTTCCCCTGAAACATCCCTTAATCCTCACTCATGAACAAAAACACCCCTCTCTGTCTGTCCCTTGGTGTCCCTTGTAGGCAATATGGTGACTGCCCAGCTTCATCAGAGTTTAAAGACCAATCACACCCTGGGGCAAACAAACAAACATACAACATATATACTGTCCCGACGCGTTTCACTGGCAATGGGCCAGGTCATCAGGGGACCAATGAGTATCAATATCAAGAAATCAGTAAATACACATAGTGGGCGCTTCTCCGGCATCAGACACTACCAAATATGCCGGTGCCAGCAAGTAGAGAACAATGCTATTTAGTGAAATAGAGAGTACTTAGCTCGCCATGTGTATGGGATTCCTGGGTCCGCTCCTCTCCTGCGTATGGCAGTGGGGAGCGATTTCTTGTACTGGCGTTCTTTTTAAGCCAGCGCGGGTTTACTAAGACCGCCCCTAGGATCACATGATCGGTTATGCGGGTCGTGACGTAACTAGTCACAGGGTGCCCGCATCACAGCGCAAAATCACATGATCGGGATCGGTACCAACAGTATGTCAGTGCCGCCCATTCGCTGAGGCCAGCCTTCTACAGTAGGTCCAGCGCTGTGAGGGGGCGGATTAGAGATGGAGATGTGGAAACATCAAGATGGGCTGACTCAAGTTCACACGGACCACCATCTAGCCAGGCGAAGATCGCCAAATGAGGTCCGTCACTTCCATACAATCACGGGAGGCGCTATCAGGGTATTTACATAGCAGATTCAACAGGTAACAGATCAGTTACAGACAAAAATCAATGGACGTAATACATAGTGTATATTTTTGAAGCCAGTCAAACCCACAACTACACAAATTAAATGCACAGGTGAGTATAAGTGTTTCCAAGTAGATTGAAACTAATAGGGTCAGATACCTGTCCAACGACAGATCCAACAACAAAATGTATAGTAGTGGGGCAATTGCACTCGTATGGAGCACTATGGTAAAGAAAGGGGTTCAAAACACATATGTGGGCCATAACGCAGGCATCAAGCGTAAATGGATCCCAAAATATATGAACAGGACCCTGATAAGGTATTTACCTCCAGTACATGAGTTACATGGATTTCAGGGGAATTTTTTATTATTATTGATCGAGCACCAGTATGGGCATCATTCAAATCGTCAGTGGGGATACCGCAGAGGGAACAGGGCGATACCCGAAGTCATCGAGAAGACCTAGTTTCCTCAATGTAGCAGCCAAATGAAAGCTGCTCATTGAGGCCAGTGGGGTGGGAGGTCTTTAACTCAAATATCCACCATGTCTTCCTCTGCAGTATCCTCCTGTCCCAATTACCCCCTCTCTTCAGGGGAGGGATCAGTTCAATGCCCATAAAAGTCATACCCTTAAAATTTACGTTGTGACTCAGTTCTACGTGCTTAGCTAGTGGGGTCTCTCTATTGTGCCTAATGTCACCAAGATGTTCCCCCACCCTTCTTCGAAATTCACAAGTGGTTTTGCCCACATATTCAAGGCCACAGTGACAAGTTGCCTTATAAATTACTCCTCTGGATCTACAATTCAAAAAACGCTTGATAGAGTAGGTCTTGCCTGTTACATTGCTTCAGAAGTCACGACCCCTGATGATAAAGGGGCAGGCAATGCAACCACTGCAGCGAAAGCAGCCCTCCAGTGGTTTGCCACATTCCCACATGTTCGCTGGTCCTAGTGGCTGCGAACTAACCGGTCTCGTAGACTGTGGCCCCTGCGATATGCGATATGTGACCTGTGCAGTTGGTGCAACAATTCCTTTGATATCGGGATCCAAAAGTAGAATATTCCAATGTTTGGAGATGACATTACGCACTTCTCTTGCAGCACCATCAAAGGTGCCTATCAGGCGTATTTGATTATCCACCACATGTGTTTTATTAGGGTGGAGAAGTTCCGTTCGACTCCTCGAGCGGGCTCTCTGATAGGCCATTTTAAGAGTAGATTCGGGATACCCTTTTCCCTAAATCTATCACGTAAATCATCGGCCTGTTGTTTATACTCACTCAGTGTGGAACAGTTCCTCCTCATACGTAGGTACTGCCCCATGGGAATACCTTTTTTCAGAGGGAGGGGATGATGACTGTTCCAATTAAATAGAGAGTTTGTAGATGTTGGTTTCCTGTACGTTTTAGTCTGAAGTTCCCCCCTGATCACCTCTCATGATGACTATATCTAGGAAAGGGAGGGTGTCCTTTTAAATTTCCGAGGTAAATCTCAACCCCACATCATTGATGTTGAGCACCCCCACAAAGTGCTGTAGTTGTTCGGCTTCACCATTCCATAGTAGGAAAATATCATCGATGAATCTGACCCATGTGACCACTTACGCAGCCACATGGGTCAGAGACTCACCGAAGACAATGGTCTCCTCCCACCAGCCCAGGAACAAGTTGGCATACGATGGGGCACAAGGACTCCCCATCGCCGTGCCCCTGAGCTGGTGGTAAAAGACGCCACCAAAGAGAAAGTAATTGCAGGTGAGCATGAACTCCAGAAGTCTAAGTACTAAACAGTTATGAGCATGGAAATGGCATCCTCTGGTTCACAAAAACGTCTCCACTGCCCTCAATCCTAGATGGTGTGGGATTGAGGAGTAGAGTGCCTCCACGTCGATGGAGGCCAACCAGGTGTAATTTTCCACGGAGATGCCTTCCAACCGACCCAAGAGATCACCTGTGTCCCTAATGTAGGAGGGTAGAGTCAACGGAGCCAAGATGTGATCGATATAGATCCCCACATTTTGTCCTATGCTGTTCACCTCAGACACTATAGGTCTTCCCTTTAGAGGGCTAGTTCCCTTGTGAACCTTGGGAAGGCTATAGAAGGTTGGTATAGTAGGATATTTCTTGTAAAGAAAATCAAGTTCATCTTCAGAGATTAAACCTGATGATTTTGCCTCACCGAGAATTTTCAATTCTTTTTGATATCGAACAGCAGGGTCACTTTTTAATTTCTCATACGTGTCCCTATCACTCAAAAGATCAAGGCAACGTTTATTGTATTGTGGCGCATCTAGAACGACCACATTGCCTCCTTTGTCGGAGGATTTGATCGTGATGTTGTTATCGCGTTCCAGATTCTCAATTGCCTTATACTCTGCTTTGGAGCAGTTGAATTTAGGTTTTTCAAGAACCAAATGTTCTAATTCTCGGGAAACCGGATTCAAAAAAACATCAATACAAGAAGGGTCGTCTGCTGGTGGTATTCTTGTGCTTCTATTCTTGAGCGCAGTAAATGGCTCTTTCCCCTCTTGTACAGTGCTATCACTCAGATTAAATAAGAGTTTAACATCCTGTAAGATATCTGATGGAATACCCAATTCTCTACTTTCCCGTCTATTGGTCAAAGCAAAGTGTTTGTGCCATTTGAGTTTCCTGGCAAACAAACTCAAATCCTTGATCCAGTTAAACAGGTTAAAGAAAGATGTGGGTACAAATGATAGGCCTTTATTACGTATTGCCATTTCGGCCTGTTCAAGTCTCCTCGATGATAGATTTAGTATCTGCCCACACTGTTTTGTATTGGGGTCATGGGCAACGCAGGTTGATTGCAGGTTGAACCACTATTGTCATAGGACCCACGAGACCCTCTCCCCCTTCTACGTCCACGACCTCTTCCACGGTTCAATTGACCACCCTCTTTTTCGCTCTCAGAGGCATCAGTTTCACTTGACGAAATGTCAGAATCAGGTTTTTTTGTCTTATTGTGTTCCGCGATCAATAAGTGGTGTAGACTCGATTTTCTCTAAAGTCTTGTAAATCCCTTTTGAACTGGTGGTGCTTCCTCTCCTTCAAGTGAAACTGAAATCTCTCCTTTGTAGTTTTTAATTGTGCTTCCTTATTGACAAAATCAGGTTCCTGTTTTAATTTATTGGTAACCTCGATTTGTTCCTTTAGTTTAATATCTAATAGGGCCAAATTAGCTCTCTCTTCTTCCAGCAGCAGGGACATGAAGCGTAGGGAGCTTTTAGTTGCCTCCTCCTCCCATTTGGTCATTAAAGAAGAGCTCCTGTACCTGCTAGCTGGAGTAAGAGAAATCCTTAAGCTTCTAGGCACTATATGATGTTTGATATAGTTTTCAAGGGATTGGATTTCCCACCAGGAGCTAATTTGTTTCCTAAATGTTTTTTTAGTTCCTTAAAGGCAGCTTTAAAGGAAGGGGTGTATCTTTTCAAAGTGAGTGTCTTTTCTGAGAATACATCACTGGCCTCAGATAGCCATTGATTTCTATCCAGACCAGTAGCCAAGAATCCTGCCATACCCTATGAAATGCAAAACAAATAAATAACTTTGACCAGAATCGTTGCCGGTCACACCAAATGTATAAATATGGCACCCAAGTTATGAATAACAATAATTGAATAATGGGAAAACCTTAAAACAATCTTTAATTCACCATGTGTTAAAAAAAATAGGCCCAATAATTAATCAAACAATAATAATAGGCCCAATAATTGGGCCCAATAGGCCCAATAATTATTCAAACTCTCTATTGAATTGGAACAGTCATCATCCCCTCCCTCTGAAAAAAGGTATTCCCACGGGGCAGTACCTACGTATGAGGAGGAACTGTTCCACACTGAGTGAGTATAAACAACAGGCCGATGATTTACATGATAGATTTAGGGAAAAGGGGTATCCCGAATCTACTCTTAAAATAGCCTATCAGAGACTCCGCTCGAGGAGTCGAACGGAACTTCTCCACCCTAATAAAACACATGTGGTCGATAATCAAATACGCCTGATAGGCACCTTTGATGGTGCTGCAAGAGAAGTGCGTAATGTCATCTCCAAACATTGGAATATTCTACTTTTGGATCCCGATATCAAAGGAATTGTTGCACCAATTGCACAGGTCACATATCGCAGGGGCCGCAGTCTACGAGAGCGGTGAGTTCGCAGCCACTTCAGTGAGACCAGCCAACATGTGGGAATGTGGCTCAAACCACTGGAGGGCTGCTTTCGCTGCAGTGGTTGCGTGGCCTGCCCCTTTATCATCAGGGGTCGTGACTTCTGCAGCAATGTAACAGGCAAGACCTACTCTATCAAGCGTTTTTTGAATTGTAGATCCAGAGGAATAATCTATAAGGCAACTTGTCACTGTGGCCTTGAATATGTGGGCAAAACCACTCGTGAATTTTGAAGAAGGGTGGTGGAACATCTTGGTGACATTAGGCACAATAGAGACACCCCACTAGCTAAGCACGTAGAACTGAGTCACAACGTAAATTTTAAGGGTATGACTTTTATGGGAATTGAACTGATCCCTCCCCTGAAGAAAGGGGGTAATTGGGACAGGAGGATACTGCAGAGGGAGACATGGTGGATATTCGAGTTAAAGACCTCCCACCCCACTGGCCTCAATGAGCAGCTTTCATTTGGCTGCTACATTGAGGAAACTAGGTCTTCTCGATGACTTCGGGTATCGCCCTGTTCCCTCTGCGGTATCCCCACTGACGATTTGAATGATGCCCATACTGGTGCTCGATCAATAATAATAAAAAATTCCCCTGAAATCCATGTAACTCATGTACTGGAGGTAAATACCTTATCCAGGTCCTGTTCATATATTTTGGGATCCATTTACGTGTGATGCCTGCGTTATGGCCCATATATGTGTTATGATTTGAACCCCTTTCTTTACCATAGTGCTCCATACGAGTGCAATTGCCCCACTACTATACATTTTGTTGTTGGATCTGTCGTTGGACAGGTATCTGACCCTATTAGTTTCAATCTACTTGGAAACACTTATACTCACCTGTGCAGTTGTGGGTTTGACTGGCTTCAAAAATATACACTAAGTATTACGTCCATTGATTTTTGTCTGTAACTGATCTGTTACCTGTTGAATCTGCTATGTAAATACCCTGATAGCGCCTCCCGTGATTGTATGGAAGTGACGGACCTCATTTGGCGATCTTCGCCTGGCTAGATGGTGGTCCGTATGAACTTGAGTCAGCCCATCTTGATGTTTCCACATCTCCATCTCTAATCCGCCCAGTCACAGCGCTGGACTTACCTCCTACTGTAGAAGGCTGGCCTCAGCGAATGGGCGGCACTGACATACTGTTGGTACCGATCCCGATCATGTGATTTTGCGCTGTGACGCGGGCACCCTGTGACTAGTTACGTCACGACCCGCATGACCGATCATGTGATCCTAGGGGCGGTCTTAGTAAACCCGCGCTGGCTTAAAAAGAACGCCAGTACAAGAAATCGCTCCCCACTGCCATACGCAGGAGAGGAGCGGACCCAGGAATCCCATACACATGGCGAGCTAAGTACTCTCTATTTCACTAAATAGCATTGTTCTCTACTTGCTGGCGTCTGCATATTTGGTAGTGTCTGATGCCGGAGAAGCACCCACTATGTGTATTTACTGATTTCTTGATATTGATACTCATTGGTCCCCTGATGACCTGGCCCATTGCCAGTGAAACGCGTCGGGACAGTATATATGTTGTATGTTTGTTTGTTTGCCCCAGGGTGTGATTGGTCTTTAAACTCTGGTGAAGCTGGGCAGTCACCATATTGCCTACAAGGGACACCAAGGGACAGACAGAGAGGGGTGTTTTTGTTCATGAGTGAGGATTAAGGGATGTTTTAGTGGAAGAGACCCAGCATCTGTCTCCCTCTTTTATTGTATCCCTTTGTTTCCTACTCACCCTCTGAGTAAGCCAGTGAGCACACCTTGTGGCTGCTTATACTCTCCACCATATCACTCTGGTTGGCAGTAGATGACTATCTTGTGTGATAGTTTTGTTTGATTACTTATTGGGCCTATTATTTTAACACATGATGAATTAAAGATTGTTTTAAGGTTTTCCCATTATTCAATTATTGTTATTCATTTAAAACTAAACATAATAAACATAACGATCAAGCAGCAAGTCCATCAGAAATATTGCAAAAGTAGATCATATTTCTTATTGAGGCCAGTCGGGAAACAAGTTCTCAATTCAAACATCCAGTTATGCTTCTCGACTGAGAAGCTTTTTTCTGTGGTCTCCGCCTCTAACAGGTGAAGTAACTGTTTCTAATCCTTGAACTATTAGACTGGACGTAATGCCCTGATGGACTGTAGCAAAATGAAAACTCACTGCTGATACATTACGTGTTTTGTGATACGGGGTATCGGAGATATGTTTGCTCACTCTTGTCTTTATTGAATTAGTTGTACACCCCATGTCCTGCAGATTACAGGACATGCAGGTGATAAAGTAAATAGCAAAGTCTGTGTTACAATTTTGATATGTTTTGATGTTATACCTTTTATTGCTAGCCGTAGAATTAAAAGCGCCACCAATCAACATGTGGTCACAACAAATACATTTGCCGTGACCACATTTGTAACTGCCCTTATATCTGGGCCAAACAGGTTTGGTTATGGAACTTTCACAAAAAATGCTAGGGCTAACCATTTGGCCTATGGTGGGTGCTTTGCGGGCTGCACATCCTATACCCGCAGCCACTATAGCACTCCAATCCGGCAGATGAGACCTGTCTATCTTGCATATTTCCTGATATTCCTCACTATTTCCTGATATTCCTCACAATGTAACCTGTTCCTCACTATTCCTCACAATGTAACCTGTTCCCTTTTAATCTTAGTCTAAAAATCCTTTCTCTGTTCACCTTGCATTATACTAGTAAAAAACAGAAAATGCCTGTCCAAAGAGAATGTCTGATTGATAGCTCCTTGTATAGACTGTGCGGTATATTTCCTCTGATATAATCTATTGTTAATATCCTCCACTTCCATTAGAAAAGTATCCACACTGTAACAATTGCGTCTTGCTCTAATGAGCTCTCCCTTAGGTATGTTACGTATAACGTGTGAGGGATGACAAGAAGAAGCCAATAAGGTTGTATTACCTGATGTTTCTTTCCTGTATGTCGAAGTGTGTACTCGAGAACTCAAGACCTCCTCGACCAATTTTAAATCCAGGAAGGAAATGGACTCAGCACCATAATATGAACTAAAAGAAAGAGAACTCAAACAACTATTCAAGTATGTATGGAAGTCCGGAAGACCACACGAACAACAAATCATCTATTTACAGTCAGGTCCATAAATATTGGGACATCAACACAATTCTCACATTTTTGGCTCTATTCACCACCACAATGGATTTGAAATGAAACTAATAAGATGTACTTTAACTGCAGACTGTCAGCTTTAATTTGAGGGTATTTACATCCAAATCAGGTGAACGGTGTAGGAATTACAACTGTTTGCATATGTGACTCCCACTTGTTAAGGGACCAAAAGTAATGGTACATAATAATAATCAAAAGTCAAACTTTCACTTTTTAATACTTGGTTGCAAATCCTTTGCAGTCAATTACAGCCTGAAATCTGGAACGCATAGACATCACCAGACGCTGGGTTTCATCCCTGGTGATGCTCTGCCAGGCCTCTACTGCAACTGTCTTCAGTTCCTGTTTGTTCTTGGGGCATTTTCCCTTCAGTTTTGTCTTCAGCAAGTGAAATGCATGCTCAATCGGATTTAGGTCAGATGATTGACTTGGCTATTGCATAACATTCCACTTCTTTTCCTTAAAAAACTCTTTGGTTGCTTTTGCAGTATGCTTTGGGTCATTGTCCATCTGCACCGTGAAGCGCCGTCCAATGAGTTCGGAAGCATTTGGCTGAATATGAGCAGATAATAATGCCCGAAACACTTCAGAATTCATCCTGCTGCTTTTGTCAGCAGTCACATCATCAATAAATACAAGAGAACCAGTTCCATTGGCAGCCATACATGCTCACGCCATGACACTACCACCACCATGCTTCACTGATGAGGTGGCATGCTTAGGATCATGAGCAGTTCCTTTCCTTCTCCATACTCTTCT
Source organism: Bufo bufo (assembly GCF_905171765.1). Taxonomy (NCBI): domain Eukaryota; kingdom Metazoa; phylum Chordata; class Amphibia; order Anura; family Bufonidae; genus Bufo; species Bufo bufo. The sequence continues at coordinate 103,164,571 of NC_053392.1, read as the reverse complement.
CTTCCCATCACTCTGGTACAAGTTGATCTTGGTCTCATCTGTCCATAGGATGTTGTTCCAGAACTGTGAAGGCTTTTTTAGATGTCGTTTGGCAAACTCTAATCTGGCCTTCCTGTTTTCGAGGCTCACCAATGGTTTACATCTTGTGGTGAACCCTCTGTATTCACTCTGGTGAAGTCTTCTCTTGATTGTTGACTTTGACACACATACAACTACCTCCTGGAGAGTGTTCTTGATCTGGCCAACTGTTGTGAAGGGTGTTTTCTTCACCAGGGAAAGAATTCTTCGATCATCCACCACAGTTGTTTTCTGTGGTCTTCCGGGTCTTTTGGTGTTGCTGAGCTCACCGGTGCGTTCCTTCTTTTTAAGAATGTTCCAAACAGTTGTTTTGGCCACACCTAATGTTTTTGCTATCTCTCTGATGGCTTTGTTTTGTTTTTTCAGCCTAATGATGGCTTGCTTCACTGATAGTGACAGCTCTTTGGATCTCATCTTGAGAGTTGACAGATTACAAATGCAAATAGCACACTTGAAATGAACTCTGGACCTTTTATCTGCTCATTGTAATTGGGATAATGAGGGAATAACACACACCTGGCCAAGGAACAGCTGAGAAGCCAATTGTCCCATTACTTTTGGTCCTTTAACAAGTGGCAGGCACATATGCAAACTGTTGTAATTCCTACACCGTTCACCTGATTTGAATGTAAATACCCTCAAATTAAAGCTGACAGTCTGCAGTTAAAGCACATCTTGTTCGTTTCATGTCAAATCCATTGCGGTGGTGTATAGAGCCAAAAATGATGTTAGAATTGTGTCGATGTCCCAATATTTATGGACCTGACTGTATCTCCAATACCATCTGATGTCATAAAAATGTGGGTTAGAATCAGCAAACAAGAAGTGTTTCTCCCACCACGCCATAAAAATATTGGTGTCACGAGGGTATCGAGAACCACGCCTGACTCCGTTATACCCGGGGTCAGGAAGTCGCAGCGGTTGGCTGCACGCTCTATTTAAGATAGGGCTGTTTTCCTTATGGTAGCTTTCTGGGTTTGCTTTGCAAACCCTTTTGGCTCACTCAGGGATCCGTAGCTCCTTCTCCTCAGCTGTTCCTTGTCCAGCACTCCCAGACCTCCTTATATTCCTCTCTCACACTTCTCTGGTTGCCAGAGATAGAGCTTCCTGCCTGGACATCTATTCTGACCTTCTGGAGCTGTGTTGCTGCGTTCTCTGGTAGTTGGTCCAGAACGCTACCCTCCGGATCCCTGTTGGACCTTTTTGGTATATTGTGGTCGCCCACCTGGGTGTATGTGTTTGTCTGTTTTGTCTGTCCTCTCCCTGGTGTTTCCCTCTTAGTGATAGTGGTGCGGACTAGCGATCCCACCGGCCCGTTCACTATCTAGGGCTCATATTAGGGAAAGCCAGGGATTAGGCAAGTGATTGCCGCACGGGTGAGGAACCCGTCTAGGGACCCCAGGGCAGTCAGGTGCCAGCCGCAAGGTGAGTTAGGGGTCACCACCTTTCCCTCTCCCTTGGGCAGGGCTTTCCTTGTTTTCCTCCCTGTGTGTGACGTCGGTCATTACAATTGGCGATGGAAGGGAAGAACTTCGCTCCCATCGACACTCCAGAAATTTGAAAATAAAAATGTCCATTGAATGTCCATATAGATCACATGTAACCTTTCTCCTCGTGGATAAGTGGAATAGTGACATATACGGGTCAGGATTTTATGGTACATTTGTCATGAGTAAGGACCGCAATTATCAGGGCCGAAACGCGTAGATCGTGTACCGTGTATGGAAATTTTACCGCTTGGAATAAAGTGTTTAATTTTAGAAGCTGGACTACAACCCCTTTTTTCTTTTCTGCAATTATGTTCATACTGGTATATAGTCGTATAGTTTCTGCATACTAGACGTCTGCACAGGACGATGCTGGTGCCTGGTGGCTATGTCTAGCATATAGCTTTGGGAAGGGGCGTAGCTAAAGGGTCATGGGCCCTGGTGCAGGAGTTCAGCTTGGGCCCCCCACCACCACCTTCCCTCAGTGCTTTATGGCAAGGGGCAGGTGTGCACCTAGCCTTTCTGGTGCCTGAAGCAAAAATTAAAACATCCCCATGCCAAATTGTCAACCTAACCTATTCCCTCCAGTCCTACAAAGGGGTTGTCCTCTTTTTACTACTGAGAACCTATCCTAAAGATAGGTCATTAATATCAGACCAGCAGGGGTGTCGGGAGATCAGCTGTTTGAAGAGAGGGCAGTGCTGATATGAGAGCTGCTTTCTCTTCTCTGTTCACCTGCTCACCGCGGCAATTGCAGTGAAGGCAGCGCTCGTACGAAAAATAAAGTGGACAACCCCTTTAAAGACATACTTGGAAAACATTACATACAGCGCTACAAAACATACAGGATAATACAGCCCCACATATGTACCTCTTCCATCCAGTGATGTCTCCTCTGATGTAGATATTCTCTTTCCTCGTCTTCTCCTTCAGACCAGACCGCCATGGTAACTTCTTTAAGCTGCGTCTCGTCTCTGCAGAGTTTAACAAACAGACATCTTACTTTCCTACTTTTCCATCATCCTCCTCACCTTTTCAACACCCCATTCCCCTCCCCCAATCCTTTACTGTAGAAACAGTCCCCCTGAAAATACTGGTACCACACATAGTGTGCCAGTACAAAAAAATATCCCCTTACCTTTCAGATCAGACCCCCATATCAAACCCCAGATGAGACCCCCTATGTCAGACCAGACCCCCTTTAGATCTGTCAGACCACATATCCGACCCCCATTAGACCTCAATGTGGGACCCCGCTCCAATATCATACCTCAGATAAGACCCCCATTAGACCTCCAGACCCCGATGAAGACCCTTCTTAGACCTCCAGACCCCCATTAGACCTCAGACCAGACCTCCAGACCCCCATTTGACCTCCAAACTCCCATATCTGACCCCTATTAGACCTCTAGTCCCCCAATCAGACCCCCATTAGACTTCCAGACACCCTTTCAGACCCCCATTAGACCTCCAGACCCCCAATCGGACCCCCATTAGACCTCCAGACCCCCAATTGGACCCCCATTAGATCTCCAGACCTGCAGTCAGACCCTCATTAGACCTCCAGACCCTTATTAGACTTCTCTAGACCCCCAGTCAAACCCTTCAGACCCCCAATCGGACCCTTTAGACCCCCAATCAGATTCTTCAGACCCCTAATCAGACCCCCAATCAGACCCTTCCGACACCTAATCAGACCCTTTAGACCCCCAATCAGATATTTCAAACCCCCAATCAGACCCTTCAGGCCCCTATTCAGAACCTTCAGACCCCTAATTAGACCCCCAATCAGACTCTTCAGACCCCCATATCAGACCTCAGATCAGACTATAAAATAAATAAACAAACTTACCTCTCCTGCTGTGCCGCTCCTCTTGCGGTCAGGCTGTCTCCTGGGCTCTCATCTTTTCTCAGGTCCCGCTCTGCAATCACCTGACCTCCTGCAGCGTCAGGTCAGAGTGCGCTATGTATGTCCTGACGCTGCAGGCAGCCAGGACACAGCAGCACCGGCCCAGGAAGAGCAAGCAGGAGGAAGGGTAAGTACTGTACAGCGCTCACAGCGCTTCTCTCCCCCTCCTCCTGCAGACTAGTGAGAGCTTTCGTTATGGAAGCGCTCACTAGTATTCCCTTTATAAGATGCAGTGCATCTTATAAAGAGAAATATACAGCACCACTGGCAATGGAGGCCCTCTGGGCCCCCCTGGCTTAGGGGCCCGGTCTCAACTGCGACCGCTGCGACCCCTATAGTTACGCCAGTGGCTTTGGGGGGGATCTGAAATAAAAGATCAGAAAAATATCACAATAAATTAGTTCAAGGGATTGTCTCCTAAAGAAAATGTTTGCCCATATTCCTTTTTATGGATGTCATAGAAAGGGATTCCCTCGATCTGACAGTATGGTTACTTGGTTATAACAGCTGCAGCCAGGTGCCGGTCCTGCAGCGATCAGTTGTCTTTAGGCCATGTTCGCACAACTTCAATACATGTCAGATGTTTCCAAAATGTATTTGGCGTGGACTCCACACCAGAAATCCAAGGCTGACATTCAGATTTCTGCCACAGGTTTGCAGTTTGACCTGCCGTAGTTCTGCCCGTGTTTTTAGCCGCATTTAATAGGACTAATCCACATGGAAACCGCAGCAGAGAATAGACAGGCTGATGGTATCACAAACCCCAATAGCGACGACCAAACCATAGCTACCTAATGAAAGACAATACAGTATGCTTTGGATAAGTTAGGTTGATTAGTTTAATAAGGGTACGACCACACGGCAAGGTCGACCACACGTAAAACATTCCTGACCACTTGAGACTGCTGACCACATTTGTCATACAGTTGATCAGCCCCATAAGTACTGGGTGTAAAGGCAATGTTCCTAGAGACTCTGCTCTCTCTGCAACTGCTGCACTCTCTGCATTTTGATTGACAGGTCCAGGCAGTGTAAACGTCATCACACCTTGTCCTGTCAATCAAAGTGCACAGGGGACGCAGCAGTTACAGAGTGCAGAGCCTCTAGGTGTAACATCAATGCCCCCGTTGCTCCTAGAGGGTCATTTGCATATATGAAAACATAATTTTTCTCAGTAATGTGGGCACATATGAACATGGAACCAACACAGATGCCTTCAGCTTCCAAGCGCACATGGAACAGGTCAGCCAGTGTCATAGGTACAAATCTGCTGACAGATGCCCTTTAATAGTTCAGATCATTACAGATTTCAATTAAATGAGGTTGCCCAAGACCTAAATGTAGAGGTGGCTGGGTTAGGCTGAAAATATATATATTAAAAAAAAAATACTTACCTTGTCGCCTCCCAGTTCCAGTGTTGTGCCACTGCACCAAACCAAAAGAGTGACATGCTGTCTATCTGTATGTCACCAATGCTAATGAATAAGTGGCCTCAGCGGTGATGTGTCTGTAAAACCAAATGAATGCTGAGCCTCCAATAAGGTCAGTAGTGCTTTTTCTTTCAGCCCATGCCTGACCTTCTCCTAAAATTTGTTATGTATTGGACCACCCAATTAAGTATCCTTTTTTTATTTATTGACAATATTTTTTAATGAGGAAGGTGCTTATTTGTTTTTTTTTTCCCTTTTTAAAAAAAAATTATTAGTATTTTAAATATTTTAGTCCCACTAGAGGACTTCTACTTATCACTTCTGTATTGCTGTGTATTCTACCTGTCAGGTTTACACTTTTTTTTACTGTATATGTATGCTGCTTTTATTAGATTGCTTTTTATGACTACTTAATATGTATTAATAAAGTTTTTTGTACTAATAGTGATTGTGTTGTCATTTGCTGTTCAATTGGGGTGTTTTATTTGTTTTAACAACACATCGGTTTACACTTTGTGGAGCCGTTTATTGGTTGGAGATGTCATCATGCCTGGTAGCAATTATTAGCCTGCCATAGTTACTCAACTGATCTGGGTGTAAATCCCTCAAATCCCTTAGATGTGGTTACTATTGACCAGAGTATTGGCTGAATAGCCAGCATCCCATCCGTTGCAGCAAGACCTCTACAGCTAGGGTCCTACAGTGCTTAGAATGATGTACATGTACCACATTTTGCGTTAAGGGGTTAATAAATAATTGTTTTCCCAATAATCTAGAAATTGTGAAGTATCTTTCCTTATAACTCTGTGGTGGGCCATTCCTCTGTTATTCCTGCCATAAATGTATGAATGAATTAATAATTGGGTGTTACCAACTGTGGGTGGGTCCCTGCACGTACACTCTAACACTTTCCAATCAGTGATGATAATGCAACACCTAAGGAATACACCCCATTGACAAGGAAAATGGTAACACACAGTTGTCAATTTATTCATACATTTCTTGGAAGAATAAAAGAGGAACAGTGCAAGAGTTCTAAAAAAATTTGTTATTTCATGCAGAATAAAGTTTACTAAAACAGACATGTCAGGAGAGTGGACAGCTTCTGTTTAGGGCTCATTCAGACGGATGTATTTCTGGGACCGCATCCGTTACACAATTTTGCGGAAGGGGTGCGGACCCATTCATTTAAATGGGGCTGCAAAAGATGCTGACAACACACAGTGTGCTGTCTGCATCCGTTGTTCCGTTCTGTGGCCCCGCAAGAAAGATAGAGCATGTCCTATTCTTGGCCATAATCCCGGACAAGAATAGGCTTTCTCTCATAGGGCTGGCGTGTGCGTTCGTCAAAATGCAGAACGCACATGGCCGGTACCCGTGTTTTTAGCTGATCCGCAAAACACTTACGGTCGTGTGAATGTACCCTAAATGTATTATTAGCCATAGACCCCTAGTATACACATTACAGAATCTTCTGCTCCTTCAGACATTTCCATTTCATAATTATTATGCTTTGTCACGCAGCAGCTGGAGAACGTCTCTCTATAACAGATGCTTTGATGAATCTCTCATTCTCACCTTTTTTATTAATCATTAATGACACTTGTTTTAAATATAGATTACTTTAAAGGAATCTTAGTGTTACCCAAATCCTTCTCTCATGACCTATAACTGATTACAAAAAAGGGGTAATAAATCTCATTTTATTCTCCTGTCTCCTTCCCTTCTATTTTAAGTAACTAATAAATCATTTCTATCAGGCGTCCTTGTACTTTTATAAGTTTGATCAATATTTGATATATAATAACCTTTCGTAAGAAATAGTAAAACATTTAATTATATGGCATTTGGTAAGGCAGCCTGAACCACAGAAAATGTTTAGTAAAGCATATTGGTATAATACTGTATTAAACATATTTATAGACTAAAGTAAAAAAAAAAAATTGTTGAAATGTGTTTGGACATCCATTTGTTAGAAGGGTCTGTAACAAACTGTCCTACATTCATGAACTTTTTATCTCTCAAAAACTTTCCTTTCTGGGTCTCACAGAAACATGGCTGACACCCTCTGACACCTCCTCCCCTGCTGCACTCTCATATAGTGGATTTCAATTCACTCACACCCCCCGCCCCGGCTGCAAACATGGTGGAGGAGTTGGTCTTCTCCTATCAGACACCTGTTCCTACAGCCCAACTCCACTGCCCCCCTCCATTACGCTCACCTCATTTGAAGTACACTCTGTTCGCATCTACTCTCCCTCCAACCTTCAAGTAGCCGTCATTTACCGCCCCCCAGGCCCAGCCACCATCTTTCTTGACTACTTTAACACCTGGCTACTACACTTTCTTTCTGCCGACATCCCCACTATCATCATGGGTGACTTCAACATCCCTATTGACACCTGCCACTCAGCCGCCTCTAAACTTCTGTCACTCTCTTCCTCCTTCGGCCTATCACAGTGGTCTTCAGCTCCCACCCACAGAGATGGTCACACTCTGGATCTTATCTTTACCCGCCTCTGCTCCCTAGCTAACCTTTCTAATTTGCCTCTCCCCTTATCCGACCACAAACTACTCACTTTCTCTTCATTGGTCTCTTCTGCTGCTCCCCTGATCCACACACTAGCACACCCCCGCAGGAACCTTAAACATCTCGACTTTTGCTTGCTTTCTGATTCTCTTCCTCTCTACCATCTGTTCCCTCCAAGACCCAGATGCTGCCACCACCCTATATAACACCACAATAAGTACAGCTCTGAACACTGTTTCCCCCCTCACACACAACAAAACCCGAAAAATTAACAGACAACCCTGGCACACCAACCTGACAAAAAAACTCAGACAAGCTTCCAGGGCTGCTGAGCGGCGATGGAAGAAATCCCATTCTAAAGATCATTTCACCGCGTACAAGCAATCCCTCCTCATATTCAAATCCTCACTCACTGATGCAAAACAGGCCTACTTCTTATCTCTCATATCTTCCCTGGCTCACAGCCCTAAACAACTTTTTAACACTTTTAAATCCCTTCTCCGTCCCCCAGCACCCCCACCCTCTTCTCTCATCTCAGCTGAGGACTTTGCCAAGTACTTCAAACAAAAGATTGTCAACATCAGAGAAAGCTTCAGTACACAGTCCCCAAGGACCCTCAAACAACTGCTCGGTCCTCTTCTCCCAAAACCCACTTCTCCACCATTACAGAAGAAAAACTCTCCACTCTACTCTCCAGATCTCATCTGACCACCTGTGCACTTGACCCAATCCCATCCCACCTCATCCCTAACCTCACCACAGTGTTTATCCCAGCCCTAAATCATCTCTTCAACCTATCACTAACCTCTGGTATCTTCCCCTCTGCTTTTAAACATGTTACTATTACACCCATCCTCAAAAAGCCTTCACTTGACCCATCTTCCTTGTCCAGTTATTGCCCCATATCACTTCTTCCGTATGCCTCAAAGCTACTTGAACAACATGTCCATTCAAAACTGTCCTCTCACCTCTTCTCCTGCTCCCTCTTTGACCGCCTACAATCTGGCTTCCGACTCCACCACTCGACTGAGACTGCCCTTACCAAAGTCACCAATGACCTACTAACAGCCAAAACCAAGAAACAATACTCTGTCCTCCTTCTCCTTGACCTGTCCTCTGCCTTCGACACTGTTGACCACTCCCTTCTGTTGCAAACTCTCTCATCTCTTGGCATCACTGACCTGGCCCTCTCCTGGATCACATTTTACTTCACAGAACGGACATTTTGCGTCTCCCACTCCCGCACCACCTCCTCGTCTAATTCCCTCTCTGTTGGTGTCCCACAAGGCTCTGTCCTAGGACCCTGCTCTTCTCTATCAACACTTTTGGCTTAGGACAGCTCATAGAGTCCCATGGCTTTCAGTATCACTCTTATGCTGACGACACACAAATCTACCTCTCTGGTCCAGACATCACCACCTTACTATCAAGAATCCCACAATGTCTATTTTCTATATCAATCTTCTCCTTTCGCTTTCTAAAACTTAACATGGATAAAACAAAATTCATCATCTTTCCCCCAGCTTGCTCAACCCCCCCAACAGACCTATCTATCACGATCAATGGCTGCACACTATCCCCGGTCAACCTAGTCCGCTGCCTTGGAGTCACCTTGTATTCTGCCCTTTCCTTCCGACCGCACATCCAAGCCCATTCCACCACCTGCCGCCTCCAACTCAAAAACATCTCACGCATCCGCGCTTTCCTTAACTTTGAATATGCGAAAATGCTTGTACATGCCCTCATCATCTCCCACCTAGACTACTGCAACACTCTTCTCTGTGGCCTTCCATCTAGCACTCTCGCACCCCTCCAATCTATCCTCAACTCTGCTGCCCAACTAATCCACCTCTCACCCTATTACTCCTCTGCCTCTCCCCTCTGCCAATCCCTTCACTGGCTCTCCATTGCCCAGCGAATTCACTTCAAAATACTAACAAATACATACAATGCCGTCCATAACCTGTCCCATTTCTACATCTCTGAGCTACTTTCGCAATACATCCCCACACGCACTCTCCGATCCTCACAAGACCTCCTTCTCTCTACTCCTCTTTTCGCCTCTTCCCACAATCGCCTCAAAGATTTCTCCCATGAATCCCCCATACTCTGGAACTCGCTACCCCAACATATCAGACTCTCACCTACAGTGGAATCCTTCAAAAGAAACCTGAAAACCCACCTCTTCAGACAAGCCTACAACCAGTGACCCTGCTGCATCTATAACGCCATGACCAACTTAACCCGCACCTACTGTGTCCATCTCCCATACCATGTAGGTTGTAAGCCCTCATGGGCAGGGCCCTCTCTCATTCTGTACCAGTTTGTAACTCGTCTTGTTTATGATTAGTGCAATTGTCTGTATTATGTATGTATGCCTCTTCTCGTACAGCGCTATGGAATGAATGGCGCTTTAATAATAAATAATAATAATAATAAAAAGGGTCTTTTGGTGATAAGCTGATAGCAGGGCGTTCTTCTGCTGAAACCTCCAGTGATCGGCTATAATTTGTTGTAAGTCTTGCAAGTGCTCTATTCCTCTGCAGTGCCCCCGCAGGAGAAATGAACACAGTTCTCCTTATAAGCTATTAGGTCTTCTTATGATGCATGGAAATGCTGGGTCCTCCAGAAGATGAAATCCTCCTTTTAGACTCTGTCTACTTGGTAAGTAGATGAGGGACCGTCAAAAAATGCATAAAAATTATTTCATTCCATGCAATGTTCCATGTTTTAGAGCGAAGGTAAATTCTAAATTATATAAATTACCTGTTTTGACATACTCCACTGAAGAATTCATAGGAAGTTCCTTATTAAAAGGTGTGATGTCCTGCAAAAGAAAACAACCCTTAGATGGCATTCCTATGAATTTAAGAAATGCAATGTATGATTTGGGGAGTTTCACTCCCAGGACCCCTACTATTTAGCAGAAGTAAGGGGCAGCAGAACTCACTGAAGTCCCATGGCTCCTTCACTGCAGTACTGTTCAAAGTGACATCCATACTTATGTGGCTGTGCATGATACTGCAGCATGATTGGTCCTGATCTGCAGTATCAGAAACGTTTCGGTAGCTACCTCTAGACGGAGCTTACTGCATACTGTTTTACAATTGAGTTCAATGAATGAACAGTATGCCTAAGTTTCTTAGCTCCCCCTAGTGGTGGCTTCAGGTAGCCTGAATTTTATCATCTCACTCTACATCTATAACAATGATAGAAATGGCTGCAGCTCTCACCTCTGACTTTAATCCACGAAGCACGGAAAAAAGGCCAGAACTGGGCCTAATAGAATATCCAATAGAAAGAGAGAATCCAGCTTCTTGTGGAGTAAAAAATAGTTCTTTATTGGCTCATCGTATAAAATCCACCAAAATCACAGGAAAAAGGTGTACAGTAACATGTTTCGGGCTACAGAATTCAGCCCTTCATCAAGACATAACATACATATTAAAACCATTCCTTTTTATGTAGCACAAGGTCCAACCCCCTCTAATCAGCAGGTTTGGCAGAGGGGGGGGGGAGAATAGGGTGACCCAGTGCATCAAGTATCTTAATAACTGTACAGATTCCATCAAACTTACTTATATTAGCGATTCAGCTAAAATTGATTTTCTTGATATACATTTGGAATCGGACCTCTCTGAGGGATTGGTCACTACCTGTACCTTTAGGAAAAAGACATCTGGGAACACCATTCTTCTTGCTTCCTCCTGCCACCCACCGCATGTCATAAATAACATACCAAAGGGGGAAATGATTAGAGCTAGACGTAATTGTTCTACAGAGGGGTTGTTCTTAAAAGAAACAGAGATTATTACACAGAGACTCCTGAGCAGAGGCTATACACTCCAGAACAATAATAAAGGCGTTGAGTTTGCCAGATTGAAAGATAGGGAATCTCTGATCTTTCCTCAGACCTTGAAAAAATCCTATAGATGTCAAAAAGTCAAAAAAGTGAAGACCTTGCTGAGGAGGACAAAAAACCTACTGTTTTTATTAGTAACTACAGTAGAGAATATCCACACATATGCAGAATTATCCGTAAACATCTCCCTGTCCTCAATTACGATGAGGAGTGGAGAGATGTGGTGTCTGCGGGTATCAGGTGTATATCCAGGAAAGCACCTACGGTGGGAAAAAACTCAGCCCCAGCCTGTTTATTGATACCATTCCTCGGGCATGTTCCTGGCCAAAAACTACTGGCAATTATAAATGTGGAAGTAAGAAATGCATGCTGATACATGTGTGTCACTAAGGAGGTTACATCTACAGTGAATAACAACAGCTACACTCTAAAACAATATATCAATTGTAATACAGAGTTTGTTGTGTATGTTTTTACATGCAAAATTTGTAAAGTTCGATATGTTGGATGCACTGCAAATGAGCTGAAAATACGTATCAGAAAACATCTTAGTGATATTCCTCATTTTCAGACTCGCAGTGTATCGGCAGCGACTTTCCACTTCGCCACTGTTCACAGATACCTGCATGCCAAAGGGGTTAAATAGAAAACATGACCTCACTCTGCAATACAACTAAGATATGTTCATTATGTATATGTATGCATCACCTGTGAGGTTGGATCTCCTCCCCTGGACCGCTGTATGGTTCCCATTCCAGGCTCCAGGTACGGACACTTTGCTGATTAGAGGGGGTTGGACCTTGTGCTACATAAAAAGGAATGGTTTTAATATGTATGTTATGTCTTGATGAAGGGCTGGATTCTGTAGCCCGAAACATGTTACTGTACACCTTTTTCCTGTGATTTTGGTGGATTTTATACGATGAGCCAATAAAGAACTATTTTTTACTCCACAAGAAGCTGGATTCTCTCTTTCTATTGCACACTCTACATCTATGTAGGGAATTTGAATCTTTGTACTTAAAAAAATTGGGGTTTTGGATTATTTTTTAAAATACCCAATTTGAGGCAAATTAATTGTGATTTCATTGAACAGTGTTTTTTAGATAATAGATCCTGAGAAACAAGACCTAACCAGATATTGTATTGGATAGCTACGAGTACAGTGGTGCTGGAAAGTTTGTAAACACTTCAGAATTTTCTATAGTTCTGCATAATTTTGACCTAAAACTACATCAGATTTTCAGAAATGTCCTAAAAGTTATTAAAGATAACCAAATAAAAAACAGTGGCAACATTATGTAGACCTTTGCTTATAGCATATGTGACCCTCTTGTGCAGCAATAACTACAACTGAATATTTCTGGTAATTGTTAATTAGTCCTGCACATCAGCTTGGAGTAGAGACAAGTAAATTGATTCTAAATAGATGGAGGATTGAATGAAACTGGGCAGAAGTAGGGGGAGAGCTTGTCCTAATTAGCTCAGAGGCTTACAGACAGCCCGGATCAGTCAATCAGGGGCAGTATTTAGGAAGGTCTTTTGCTGCAACCATCATAGAACATACTTCTGTGTTCAGCTGGTGACCTGTTAGGATGTGCTGTGGCAATTGCAGAAATGAGCTAGTAATATAGCTGTACTAAGGACACTATAGGTATAGAATAGGGATATATAATTGGGTAGATTTTAAAGAATTTGATCAGGGAAAGCTTTGAGGAAGTGAGTGACTGGTCATCACTGGCAGACAGATTAAAAAAAAAAAAAAAAAGTTTTTACAGTTCATAGGCTTCTTGCCAGCACCCGAAAAAAACTTACTGAAAAAAGTGGCCTAAACGGGTGAAAATGCTCCAAACCCAGACACTGTAGCGTGTCTATAACTGGGTGAGCAATTCCTCCGCATGCGGTCCACAGACAACGGCAATCCCCAGCAACAAATGCGTACAATGGAGGATGCCGGCGTGGACCGCATGGACCACAAGAACATCTTACACAAAATGATACATTGTGCAGATGAAAAAATATACATACACAATTCACTGCAAAAAATGCTCCAAAATGATATGCAACTTACAATACTGGCTAATTCCTCAGGCCGATGTTAAAAGCTGAGAACTTTGCCAATATCTTCCAGTCAGGAACATATCGGAGCCCCTCATGCACCACATCAAAAGAATGCTACCAACAAAAGAATGTTACCAACAAAATGAAGTGGCACATTCCATACACATAAAGACAAAAAACTCACTGAAAAAAGTGGCCTAAACGGGTGAAAATGCTCCAAACCCAGACACTGTAGCGTGTCTATAACCGGATGAGCATTTATTTATTTTTTCTTGCCAGCACCCCAATAGCATACATTCTGCTCCAAACACTGATTGTGCTTTTTTCTTCTAAAACCCATTTTAACCCCTTCACGCCCAGCGCCGTACATGTACGATGCTGGGCGGGTGTTTAAAGATGGCGCTCTCTCTTTTTCCCGCCATGGGTGGCCGCCTGCTTCTTTTAGCAGACACCCGCTGCTCATGTCCGCAACCGGCAGTAATGCCGATCGCGGACATTTAACCCCTCAGATGCTGTGGTCAATCCTGACCACTGCATCTGAGTGCGCTGAAACCGTGGTGCTCCAGCTCCCTCGTGTGGCGATCGGAGGAGCCGGAGCATGTATGCAGCAGCCCCTGTCTTTATGAATGACAGGAGGCTCCTGCATAGTATTTCCTATATAGCCCTTGAATAGGAAAGTAGTAAAATCATCATAGATTCCAATGCAGGTGCATAGGAGTCTATGATAATAGCAATCAGATGATTGCATGTTGTAGTTCCCTATGGGAACTATAAAAAAGTGTAAAAAAAAAAAAAAAAAACATAAAAATTCAAATTACCCCCCTTTTCCCAAAATAAAAATAAAAGAACGAAAAAAATGAAAAAAATACACATCATGCGTGTCGCCATGCACGAAAACGCCCATAGTATAAAAATATAAAAATATATTCCCCATACGGAAAACAGCAAAAGGAAAAAAAAGCGTCCAAATGGGCGATTCGCCATTTTTGGTCACTTCATTTTCTACAAAAAAATTAAATTAAAAGTGATCAAAAAGTCATACACACCCTAGAATGGTATCAATAAAAAGTTCAGGTTGCCCCGCAAAAATTGAGCCCCCACACAGTTCTGTACACATAATTACAAAAAAGTTATAGGGGTCAAAATATGGCGACAGAAAAATAAAACTGATTTTTTTCCCCACTTTTTTTCAAAACTCAAGAAAAACTATATATATATATAAGGTATCGCCAGATTTGTACTGACCTGTAAAATAAAAGTAACCAGTCAGTTTTATCGCACTTTGAACGTCGTAAATAAAAAAAAAAATTAAAACTGTGGTGGAATTGTAATTTCCCCCCATTTACATCACATGCAATATTGGAAAGTACAACTTGTCCCGCAAAAAACAAGCCCTCATATGGCTAAGCGAACAGACAAATAAAAAAGTTATGGCTCTGGGAAGGCAGGGAGCGCGAAACGAAAACACACAAAAAAAACCTCCGGCCCTTAAAGGGTTAAAATTACTGTTTGTAATTTGGCAAACCAATGCATTATACCTGTGTTACTGAACCCGTTGCATATTACTGAAAGATAATGAGTTACAGCAAAAGCAATATTGCAGTAACACCATTTTTTATACCCGTGTCATTAAACTCATTTTATTTATACTGCAAAAAAAATTTGTATGACTGCATCAGACTGTGTAGGTCAAAGACATTTCACTGCAAAAATTGGATTATTATATCGACGTTAGGAAACGCATAGTTCAAAGATATTTTACTGCAAATATTGCATTGTTATACCCATGTTAGTGAGAACCTTGGTATACCTGGGTTAGTGAACGTATTATTGCATCAGACTGTGTAGCTCAAAGACATTTAACCATAAAAAATTACATTCTTATACTCATGTTAGTGAATGCATAGTTCAAAGACTGTTTACACTGGATACCCATGCTTTTAGACCCTGGCTATCAAAGCAAAATCAGGGAATGTTTTCCTGTTGCCAAAAGGGAGGCCAAATTGCTTTACTACCAGGATATACTGTGTACGCAGCTTGCTGCTGCTTTTGGCAATCAAATGCCTACACCCGCGTGTCTGACCAGGAGGCCTCTCTCCGCTCACTATAGAGTCAACCAGCTCTCGCACAAGCAGCAGAAGCTGCAGCAGAAGCTGTCAGTGCCCTGCCAGGCTGACACAAATCAGAAAATGGAGACATACCTACTGAACACCCAAGTTCAGTCCTACCTGGACTCTTGCCTTTGTCCGGTGCTGGGCAGGCAGATTGGAACCGTGACCAGAACTATTCCTGGTAATTGTTCATTAGTCCTGTCCATCGGTTTGGAGTGAGCTTAGTCAAATCCTTCATACAAAACAGCTTCAACTCTGTTATGTTGGTTACTTTACTCCCATGAAAATCTTGTTCCAGGTCCTTCCACAACATTTTTAATGAATGAAGGTCAGGACTTTGACTTGGCAATTCCAAAACCTTAACTTTATTCTTTTTTAACCAGTCTATGTTAGAACACCTTGTGCATTTAGGGTCATTGTCTTGCTGCATGAACTACTTTCTCTTGGGAGTTTTCTCATGGACAAATCTCCTGAATTTTTCCTTTGGAATTTGCTGGTATAATTTAAAATTCATTGTTTCATCAATGATGGCGAGATGTCTTCGCCCAGATGCAGCTAAACAGGCCCAAAACATGGTACTACCACCACAATATTTCACAGATGGGATGAGGTTTTAATGCTAGAATGCAGTGTCTTCTTTCTCCAAACATAATGCTTGTCATTTCAAACAAAAAGTTAAATTTTGGTCACATCTATTGACAAAACATTGTTCCAATAGCCTTCTAACGTGTTAAGTTGATCTTTAGCAAACTGCAGATGGGTAGCAGTGTTCTCTTTGAAATCTCAGGGTACTTTCACTCTTGTGGCAGAGGATTCCGGCGGCAGTTCCATCGCCAGAACTGCCTGCCAGATCCGGCAATCCGGACGCAAACGGATGCATTTGTGAGATGGATCCGGATGCGGATCTGTCTGACAAATGCATTGCAATACCGGATCCGTCTTTCCGATCGTCATCCAGAAAAAAGGATCCAGTATTTATTTTTTTCTCATGTTTAAAGGTCTGCGCATGCGGCATTAATTTCCATTGAAATGTATTAATACCGGATCCGGTACTAAGTGTTCTGGAAAACCGGATCCGGCATTAATACATTTCAATGGATTTTTGGCCGGAGAGAAAACTGCAGCATGCTGCGGTATTTTCTCCGGCCAAAAAACGTAAGAGGGATTGAACTAATGCATCCTGAACGGAATGCTCTCCATTCAGAATGCATTAGGATAAAACTGATCAGTTTTTTTCCAGTATTGAGCCCCTGTGATGGAACTCAATAGAAAAACGCTAGTGTGAAAGTAACCTTACGATGCACACCACTGTTGGTCAGTGTCCTCCTGATGGTCTGATGGTGGATTCATGAATATTAACATTAGCTAATGTGAAAAGGGCTTTTAGTTGCTTAAAATTTACCTTGAGGTTTCTTTCCTCATAGATTATGACACCCTTTGCTCTTGCCATGATCTTTGTTGGTCGACCATTTCTGGGGAGGGTAATAATGGTTTTGAATTTCCTCCATTTGTACACAATCAGCATGACTGTGGACTGGCATATTCCAAACTATTTATAGTTTTGTAATCTTTTCCATCCTGATGAGCATCAACAACTCTTTTTCTGAGGTCTTCAAACATCTTCTTAGTTTCTGCATTCCACAAACATGTGTTGTAAAGATCAGACTTTGATAGATCCCTGTACTTTAAATAAAACAAGTCACCCACTCACATCTGATTGTCATCTCCTTAATTGAATTACTTTTCATATTCAAAAAATCTGCTAATCCTAATGGTTCATATACTTTTGCCGCTCCCAGACATGACATTGGATCATTTTCCTCAGTAAATAAATGTCTAATATTTTTTACTCATTTGTTTGATTTGGTTATCTTTATCTACTTTTAGGACTTGTGTGAAAATCTGATGTAGTTTTAGGTTAAATTTATGCAGAAATATAGAAAATGAAGGGCTCACAAACTTTCAAGCACCACTCTATATGAGCTTTAGATAGTTTAGGTATTTTTTGTAAATGATAGGCATGCCTGAAGGTTTGATATTCTTCTGTAGGGGGTGGACTATTCATTTTTTCAAGAGGCTCTGTCACCAGAATCAACCCTATTAAACCAGTACTGCCTGGTAGGGCTCATCATGCTGATTAAAATTATACCTTTCTTTTGTGTGTACGATAAATAGCTGTAGAGATATCTGTGTTTTTATGAATATGCAAATAAGTAATTGGAGCACCGGGAGGCAGGGCCGAATAGTTTAAGCACAGCTTTGTGGGACTCCATATGCTCTGTACACTCCCCTCTCTCCTTGCGCAACAGTCACCCCTGCGCTTACTCCTCCGTCCCCCCTGCCATTTCACATCAGCAGCGGCACATATCGTTTGATCAATCAGGCTGCCCAGCCTCCGGCATCAGCGGTCGGCCCCTCCACACACCCCTGCCATGCCCCCCTAGTCCCGCCTTTAACCTCCGGACAGCGCATGCTCCCTCACACCGCACGCCACACGTGCAGTGAGCATAGAAGCGCCGCTAAAGCAGGACACTCCTCGGCCACACTTTCCAGGTAGGCACCTTTCTCTCCTGTTATGCCAGTAATCATATCGACACATGGCCATAGGCCAAGAATAACACCAAAAATAACGCCCATATGTTCCAGCACACTTGTATCATTATAATTCAATACTATTGCCAATTGTACTACCCACATTCTGAAACATACATTTACAAATACCACAGCTAATATATAACAATACATGGCCACAGGCCAACAATCACGCCCCTTCACCTCAACACACTTAAATTATCATATTTTCAACATCATTGTTAACTATATTACCCACAGTTAGAGACATATACAGTACAGACCTAAAGTTTGGACACACCTTCTCATTCAAAGAGTTTTCTTTATTTTCATGACTATGAAAATTGTAGATTCACACAGAAGGCATCAAAACTATGAATTAACGCATGTGGAATTATATACATAACAAACAAGTGTGAAGCAACTGAAAATATGTCATATTCTAGGTTCTTCAAAGTTGCCACCTTTTGCCTTGATTACTGCTTTGCACACTCTTGGCATTCTCTTGATGAGCTTCAAGAGGTAGTCCCCTGAAATGGTTTTCACTTCACAGGTGTGCCCTGTCAGGTTTAATAAGTGGGATTTCTTGCCTTATATATGGGGTTGGGACCATCAGTTGCATTGAGGAGAAGTCAGGTGGATACACAGCTGATAGTCCTACTGAATAGACTGTTAGAATTTGTATTATGGCAAGAAAAAAGCAGCTAAGTAAAGAAAAACGAGTGGCCATCATTACTTTAAGAAATGAAGGTCAGTCAGTCAGCCCAAAAATTGGGAAAACTTTGAAAGTAAGGGCTATTTGACCATGGAGAGTGATGGGGTGCTGCGCCAGATGACCTGGCCTCCACAGTCACCGGACCTGAACCCAATCGAGATGTTTTGGGGTGAGCTGGACCGCAGAGTGAAGGCAAAAGGGCCAACAAGTGCTAAGCATCTCTAGGAACTCCTTCAAGACTGTTGGAAGACCATTTCAGGTGACTACCTCTTGAAGCTCATCAAGAGAATGCCAAGAGTGTACAAAGCAGTAATCAAAGCAAAAGGTGGCTACTTTGAAGAACCTAGAATATGACATATTTTCAGTTGTTTCACACTTGTTTGTTATGTATATAATTCCACATGTGTTAATTCATAGTTTTGATGCCTTCATAGTCATGAAAATAAAGAAAACTCTTTGAATGAGAAGGTGTGTCCAAACTTTTGGTCTGTACTGTACCTACAAACACACCGGCTAATATATATATATATAAAAAAAACTAATACAACAAACACATGACAAAATGGGTATTTGCAACTAGATAGGAATCAAACCTTACAAACTTTATTCTTCCCATTACCCCGTGAATTTACCACAGCAGCACCGATCATTATCCCTTTTGAAAGGGACTCTACTGGAGAGTCCACCAGCGAGCATGCGGTGACAAGGATACAGGTACCATTATTTTACCCTCCTATAACAAAACCTATATATGGTGCACTTACATTTGTAAATAAGGCATCAAGAGTTTAGCCTTCCAACCCAGGTGATAGCACCCAATTCAGGCTGAAATTTCCATAACTTTGCATGTATTTATTTTCTTATCTTCTGATTCATCTAGTCGAAATATTTACATTGATCGGCAGAAGCATTGTCCACCCCTCTGCAGGGACTCCCTTTATTGCATTTTAAAACATGTATTTTTATTTGTTTTAACGTACATTTATATTTGTGCGAAACTGTTCGATGCAAATATACCCCCAATAGGGCTCTTATCTTCATACTTTTTTATCTTTATCCTTTATTCAATCATTTAAATCAATTATTTATTTATTTATGGATCTATTTATGTATTTATTTATTAATCTATGAATTAAAATATATATACATATATTTATACACTCACCTAAAGAATTATTAGGAACACCATACTAATACGGTGTTGGACCCCCTTTTGCCTTCAGAACTGCCTTAATTCTACGTGGCAGTGATTCAATAAGGTGCTGATAGCATTCTTTAGAAATGTTGGCCCATATTGATAGGATAGCATCTTGCAGTTGATGGAGATTTGAGGGATGCACATCCAGGGCACGAAGTTCCCGTTCCACCACATCCCAAAGATGCTCTATTGGGTTGAGATCTGGTGACTGTGGGGGCCATTTTAGTACAGTGAACTCATTGTCATGTTCAAGAAACCAATTTGAAATGATTCGAGCTTTGTGACATGGTGCATTATCCTGCTGGAAGTAGCCATCAGAGGATGGATACATGTTCTCATTCTGTTTACGCCAAATTCGGACTCTACCATTTGAATGTCTCAACAGAAATCGATATAAATCACTGAAGAAAATGCACCAAAAGGATATGTCACTGACTAAACTAGCTGGTCATACAAGCAGATATTAAAAGCTGAGACTTTCGCCAATATGTTCCTGTCAGGAAGATATCGGAGCCCATCATTGCACCACGTCACGGTCACTCAGCATGGCAAAGGGTCCTACCACTACGCTAACTGTGGTGTGAACACGGTCTGAAGGTGATGTGATCCAGCTCACAGCCCAGCCTGCACACAAATGCCTAGCAGGACAGCCAGTGCAATGTGAACAAAGCAGGACCGTGAGCCCCACCCATATCAGACCATGTGATGAAGGATTCCAGGTGCAAAGGAATGTTCAATTGCCAGATGAAGGCACATTCAAGACATATAAAACAAAATCACTGTAGAATTGCAGTGGCCAATATGGCGGAACTGCTCAGACCCCAAACACTGTAGCGTGTTTCTCATTGGGCGAGCAGTCCCATCGCATGTGAACCACAGAAATATCGTGGCAGATATGGAGGAGCTGCTCAAACCCCAAACACTGTAGCGTGTTTCTCATTGGGGGAGCAGTCCCACCGCATGTGGACCGCAGCAAACGACCATCCCGAGCAATTAATGCGTACAAAGGAGGACGCCAGCGCGGTCCACATGCACCACAAGAGCATCCTGCACAGGCAGAGCATTGTGCGGATGAAAATACAATTATATAAATCACTGAAGAAAATGCACCAAAAGGATATGTCACTGACTAAACTAGCTGGTCATACAAGCAGATATTAAAAGCTGAGACTTTCGCCAATATGTTCCTGTCAGGAAGATATCGGAGCCCATCATTGCACCACGTCACGGTCACTCAGCATGGCAAAGGGTCCTACCACTACGCTAACTGTGGTGTGAACACGGTCTGAAGGTGATGTGATCCAGCTCACAGCCCAGCCTGCACACAAATGCCTAGCAGGACAGCCAGTGCAATGTGAACAAAGCAGGACTGTGAGCCCCACCCATATCAGACCATGTGATGAAGGATTCCAGGTGCAAAGGAATGTTCAATTGCCAGATGAAGGCACATTCAAGACATATAAAACAAAATCACTGTAGAATTGAAGTGGCCAATATGGCGGAACTGCTCAGACCCCAAACACTGTAGCGTGTTTCTCATTGGGCGAGCAGTCCCATCGCATGTGAACCACAGTTAGCGTAGTGGTAGGACCCTTTGCCATGCTGAGTGACCGTGACGTGGTGCAATGATGGGCTCCGATATCTTCCTGACAGGAACATATTGGCGAAAGTCTCAGCTTTTAATATCTGCTTGTATGACCAGCTAGTTTAGTCAGTGACATATCCTTTTGGTGCATTTTCTTCAGTGATTTATATAATTGTATTTTCATCCGCACAATGCTCTGCCTGTGCAGGATGCTTTTGTGGTGCATGTGGACCGCGCTGGCGTCCTCCTTTGTACGCATTAATTGCTCGGGATGGTCGTTTGCTGCGGTCCACATGCGGTGGGACTGCTCCCCCAATGAGAAACACGCTACAGTGTTTGGGGTTTGAGCAGCTCCTCCATATCTGCCACGATATTTCTGTGGTTCACATGCGATGGGACTGCTCGCCCAATGAGAAACACGCTACAGTGTTTGGGGTCTGAGCAGTTCCGCCATATTGGCCACTGCAATTCTACAGTGATTTTGTTTCAACAGAAATCGAGACTCATCAGACCAGGCAACATTTTTCCAGTCTTCAACAGTCCAATTTTGGTGAGCTCGTGCAAATTGTAGCCTCTTTTTCCTATTTGTAGTGGAGATGAGTGGTACCCGGTGGGGTCTTCTGCTGTTGTAGCCCATCCGCCTCAAGGTTGTGCGTGTTGTGGCTTCACAAATGCTTTGCTGCATACCTCGGTTGTAATGAGTGGTTATTTCAGTCAACGTTGCTCTTCTATCAGCTTGAATCAGTCAGCCCATTCTCCTCTGACCTCTAGCATCCACAAGGCATTTTTGCCCACAGGACTGCCGCATACTGGATGTTTTTCCCTTTTCACACCATTCTTTGTAAACCCTAGAAATGGTTGTGCGTGAAAATCCCAGTAACTGAGCAGATTGTGAAATACTCAAACCGGCCCGTCTGGCACCAACAACCATGCCACGCTCAAAATTGCTTAAATCACCTTTCTTTCCCATTGTGACATTCAGTTTGGAGTTCAGGAGATTGTCTTGACCAGGACCACACCCCTAAATGCATTGAAGCAACTGCCATGTGATTGGTTGACTAGATAATTGCATTAATGAGAAATAGAACAGGTGTTCTTAATAATTCTTTAGGTGAGTGTATATACATTGTTTTAGCTATTCCCCTCCAACGATTGTGAAGCTTTTTACCATTTATATCGCTCATACCATTGTAACAACTATGTTTTTTAGACTTGATAAAGGGGTCTTGAGTACCCCGAAACGCGTCGTCTTTCCAATAAAAAATCTCGTATCCTAGCTCGGGTTGTGTTTTGCGCCTTGTGTCCATCGGCTCGCCGCACGAACCCAGTGCAGACGAGATCTTTATCGTATTTCCCTCTCTTCTTGATTGACAGGGCTAGACATCAGAGTGAGGGTAGAGCTGTGTCCAAGAGCTGTGTGCTAGCATTTAAATATCATATCACTATGTAATATAGCTTCACCACAGTGAGATCTGTTCAGAAAGCTAATCTACATATTACTGCTTTATTCACAAACACAATGTATGATTAGAAAGATACCAGTAATGTGTGATAGCTTATAGCTTCTAAGCATAGAAAAAACTGATATATCAATGTGTTAATGCTATAGCTTGGTATAGATAAAAAGAAAGAGACAGGAGGCAGCGCCTCGTGTGTAAAACCGTATGATATTTTATATAAAAACACCAAAGCACTGATTGCGCTTACCGTATCAGGTTGTGATGAGTCACAACTCCTATGAATCACTTATGCTGGTAAAAAGCCCGTCCAGCTTGCGGGGGTGACTGCTGCTGCTGCCCAGGTTCTTACCCATAGCCGTGGGGTACGGTGTCCGGGTATAGGTAATGGTAGATAGAGGTAAACAAAAAATTGAGCCTTATATAAAGCGGCGCTGCTGCTGCAGAAGACAGGACTCAGGTAGGTAAAATAAAGTGGGTCTTTATCTGTAAAAGTCTACGCGTTTCAGGGGTGGACTGCCCCCTTTATCAGGACAATAGGTCTGTACAGACCTATTGTCCTGATGAAGGGGGCAGTCCGCCCCTGAAACGCGCAGACTTTTACAAATAAAGACCCACTTTATTTTACCTACCTGAGTCCTGTCTTCTGCAGCAGCGCCGCTTTATATAAGGTTCCATTTTTTTGTTTACCTCTATCTACCTGCTATAGCTTGGTGCTATAGTAGTTTACTATGTATGTAGAGATTCCATGTTCAAGTACCAGGAAATAACCATTTGTCTGTTGTTATTTTTTTTCTCTCTTATTTAAAACAATATTAAAAGGCTATTCTACAATAAATAATGATATAATAATAATAATAATAATAAATAATAAAAAGGCCTTACTATATTGATTTTTTGTTAAAACCTATTACTGTTTCACAGACAGCCATTATCAAGCCAAGTGACAATGGCTCTGTGAGAGAGCTGAAACGTTGCCTGTATCAACATGTGTTGAATGAATATCAAATTTTTTTATCTGTAAAAGTCTACGCGTTTCAGGGGTGGACTGCCCCCTTTATCAGGACAATAGGTCTGTACAGACCTATTGTCCTGATGAAGGGGGCAGTCCGCCCCTGAAACGCGCAGACTTTTACAAATAAAGACCCACTTTATTTTACCTACCTGAGTCCTGTCTTCTGCAGCAGCGCCGCTTTATATAAGGTTCCATTTTTTTGTTTACCTCTATCTACCTGCTATAGCTTGGTGCTATAGTAGTTTACTATGTATGTAGAGATTCCATGTTCAAGTACCAGGAAATAACCATTTGTCTGTTGTTATTTTTTTTCTCTCTTATTTAAAACAATATTAAAAGGCTATTCTACAATAAATAATGATATAATAATAATAATAATAATAAATAATAAAAAGGCCTTACTATATTGATTTTTTGTTAAAACCTATTACTGTTTCACAGACAGCCATTATCAAGCCAAGTGACAATGGCTCTGTGAGAGAGCTGAAACGTTGCCTGTATCAACATGTGTTGAATGAATATCAAATTTTTTTACTTTTTATCCAAGGAGTGCTGCGTTATATTTATTTGGATTGTGTTTGGACCCCAGGACCAAGGGGATAACGCTGGCACCTGAACTGCTTGAAGCTAGGAGTGCTGCCCTGTGATTTTCTGTATATATATATATATATATATATAAAGACAAAAAGCGGACAGAACTCCAGATAAAAAGCAATTGATGTTTATTCACCCATGTGGAAGGCAACGTTTCAGCTCATACAAGAGCCTTTCTCAAGCAATGAACACAGTGCATTATGGGGTATATATAGTCCAACCCCTATTTCATCATAATAAAATCAATCAACAATTAATACAAAAATAAAGTGCAAAAAGTGCATAAAAAATTGTGAATACATGTTAGATGTGCACCTCTCATATGCGGCCAACCCGCAATGACATTACAACATGTGTACAGTACAAAACATACATATTACATCATAAAGTGCAATAAACAATAAGCAGATACATGTGCGCATCATTAACAATGTGGGAGGAGAGATGTGATGCGATAGTAATGGAGAAGGAATGGTGACATACCCCATGCGGTCCTCTGTGTCACACACGCCAGTAGCCGCCGAATCCGGCGTTCGAATCTGCACACTGCGCAGGCGCCAAGTCGCGTCAAGCCCACGGCATGACGTCACCATATGCCATTGCGGGAGCATGCTCACCAATGCTAGGCCACTCTGTCGGCCATTTTTCAGTAGGTAAGCGCCTCCTGGTGATGTGTGTGCGCATGTCCATGTGGATAATAGACAGGACAGCACATCGTGGAGAATATTCCGCGTTTAATAGCGTGGATTACTGGAAACAGGGGAGAGGCTGCAGCCCGTTAGGGACACAGACCCTCAGCCCATGTGTGCATAATGTGATGGCGACCGAAACGGGGCTCACCGCCGGCCAACCAACACAAAGCCCACCAAATCTGCTCCAATAACCACCCCTAGTAATGAACACACAAATAAAATCAGAGGCTGATCAATGAAACAAATGCATATTGGCACAACTTGGTGAATAAGCAGAACAGCAATTAATGATGTATAGTAATAAAGGGCATGTGGACACAGTGTTCACAAAACAGGGTACGTCCCACTTCTCAATTTCTCAGCATCCATCCCATCTGTGAAGATATAAGAAAAAAGAGTAAATATAATAAAATGGCTTAATGGTGTTCATAATATACTATATACATCCAGGAGTATGTCGTATATCACATGCACGTACACTGTAGGGAAAACTGCTAATCTATGAATACACCCCCGGGTTGTAATCCATATTTCCCTTTGTATATATATATATATATATATACATACAGTACAGACCAAAAGTTTGGACACACCTTCTCATTCAAAGAGTTTTCTTTATTTTCATGACTATGAAAATTGTAGATTCACACTGAAGGCATTAAAACTATGAATTAACACATGTGGAATTATATACATAACAAACAAGTGTGAAACAACTGAAAATATGTCATATTCTAGGTTCTTCAAAGTAGCCACCATTTGCTTTGATTACTGCTTTGCACACTCTTGGCATTCTCTTGATGAGCTTCAAGAGGTAGTCCCCTGAAATGGTTTTCACTTCACAGGTGTGCCCTGTCAGGTTTAATAAGTGGGATTTCTTGCCTTATAAATGGGGTTGGGACCATCAGTTGCGTTGAGGAGAAGTCAGGTGGATACACAGCTGATAGTCCTACTGAATAGACTGTTAGAATTTGTATTATGGCAAGAAAAAAGCAGCTAAGTAAAGAAAAACAAGTGGCCATCATTACTTTAAGAAATTAAGGTCAGTCAGTCAGCCGAAAAATTGGGAAAACTTTGAAAGTAAGGGCTATTTGACCATGAAGGAGAGTGATGGGGTGCTGCGCCCGATGACCTGGCCTCCACAGTCACCGGACCTGAACCCAATCGAGATGTTTTGGGGTGAGCTGGACCGCAGAGTGAAGGCAAAAGGGCCAACAAGTGCTAAGCATCTCTGGGAACTCCTTCAAGACTGTTGGAAGACCCTTTCAGGGGACTACATCTTGAAGCTCATCAAGAGAATGCCAAGAGTGTGCAAAGCAGTAATCAAAGCAAAAGGTGGCTACTTTGAAGAACCTAGAATATGACATATTTTCAGTTGTTTCACACTTGTTTGTTATGTATATAATTCCACAAGTGTTAATTCATAGTTTTGATGCCTTCATAGTCATGAAAATAAAGAAAACTCTTTGAATGAGAAGGTGTGTCCAAACTTTTGGTCTGTACTGTATATATATATATATATATATATATATTCAGCAGGCTGAATCCAGCCTGCTTTTGTGGGAGGGGCGTAGGGGGCTTCTTAAGCTCCGCCGCCCAGCTCTCCTGGTGCACGTCCTCTCTCGCCTTTTCGTTTTGGTAGGAGGAGTTGCACCCGTCAGTCCTTACTTCCGGCCAAGCTGCCCGCACGTGCGGCGTTTCTGCGCGCCAGAACCCGCCGCTACCCTGGTAAGTTGCTCCCCTCCAGCGTCCCTTCAATCCCCCTCCTGCGTCCACACCAACCACCCCGTAGCCACCACCTCATCCCCCGCCGGTCCGCTCCGTCGCCTGCCGCTCCCGCCCTGCCTCCATGCGCTCCAGCGTGGAGCGCATCACGTGACCGCTGGGCGGAAGTCGGGGGGGCCGCCGACACGATCTATCCTGCCCTCCGCACTCGGAATCGGCACACCAATCCCCAGAGTCCCCACAGATCCCCCTCTTACCGTGCCACCTCTCCCCGCAGGACCACGCACCGCTCGGCCAGCTCCTTCCTCGGGTCCATCGCTGCGGCCTGTGTCCGGTCCCCCACTCCCGCCCCTTCCGCCCGCCGTGCGTCCCAGCGTGGAACGCATCGCGCGGCGGGTCAGGGGTCGGCGGAGTGGGGGCCCGGCTCCAGCATTTCACTCCTGCTCTGTCCGACCGCTGCCAATACTGTAACATTGGGCATGCGGGGACAGGGTTGGGATGCAGGGGCATATCTGTGCAGCGCCCCCCATCACCGCACTTGATTCCCCAATAAATTACCATAAACACATATATCATTGGTTTCCCACATCAGCATGCATGGCTCGGTACTAAGGAAACGCCCACAACCGCGTCAGTCTCCGTGCATGCTGATGTACCTTCAGTGCTTTGGCCCCTGCCCAGCTCTCACTATGTATGTGTCTATCTGTTCACAACATATCCATTGCCCGGTATTTTTACCATACATACATGCCAACTGGTATTACCGTAGTTTACTTTCCACCGGAAATCCGTTGCGCACTTCTCCCTTCCGGTGCATAGTAAACTATCTTTCCCCCGCCATGCCGCCCCCCTCTTCCTCCTGTCGCCAACCTGTCCGCAGATGTGCATGGGGTCTCTAGTCTCACAGGGATCAGGGGACACTTAAGCAGCTGATTAGGCACATACACTTCTCCCACTGACTCCTATGCAGAGAATGTTCCTCCAGCCGACTTTCTTCTCTGAGCTCAGAGACTGTGCGCCTCCTGGTCTCTTCTTGCTTGGTAGAAAACACCCCCTGCATCAGGGGAGGGACAGTACGGTCTTCGCCCGGCATCTGTCCCTCCCGTTGTCCCCCCCCCCAAAACCCGGCTCACACACCCACTATATTCTGTCCGCAGGAACTCCCTGCTCTCTTCTCTTTTCTTTCCTCTCTCTTTGGTCTCTTGTCCACACGTGTTCCCTCCGTCCATCCGGCATCACCTGCCTGTATCCTTCTCTCTCTTAGGTTTCGCTCGGGTCACGCAACCCATGTGTCTTCAAGGTGGTGCGCCCACCTCGCTTTCCCACACCTACCCTGGGCCTGGTACGCCCAGGCCCTGCCTTGTCCCAATAGTCTTCTCCAAAGGTACGCCCTGAACCGCTCCTTAACCTCGTCCACCCAGGTTCGCCCTGGCACACATTTCACTCTCTGACCCCTTGTTGCATTCTCCATCAGTTTCGCCGGGATGCATTCCCACCCATGGCGCGCTTCCCACCCCTTTGCTTGCCGCTGCAGCAGTCACACGCGGCATTCCCGGCACCGGCCCGGTCATATCCCAGGGAAACCGCTGGTCGCGCACCAGCCATGGTTTTCCCAAAAATCAACACGTCCGGTTTTGTTCTTTCAGGTGGCTAAGCTACTCCGCGAAGTGCTCCCTTAAAAATCTATTTCGATCTTCCAGGTAAGTAGCGGACACGATTCGCTATTCTGGCCGCCCAGCATAGCCAATCGTAGCATCATATACCGTTCTTTGTAGGCGAAGCAGTGACAATCTCGGCTTCCCCTGTTTTCCCGTCCCCGTTTTTCGCGGCATAGACGGCTCCTGTGACTTAAGGTAAGTTGATAAATCACGCCCGTCAAGGGGATCACGCGTCCTACGGCCGCCTCCAGACGCTCTCGCTTCCCCTCCAGCTTTTCGTCTTCTCCCTCTTCGTTTTTCAGCTCTAAACATGTCCCACGTTTCCGATCTCGAGGACGCTCTATCAACCGTAGAGTCCGCGGTATCGGAGCGAGCAAGTCGCTCTTCTTATCGGATATGGACCATTCCCAAGATGATCGCCGAGCTCAACAAGCGAGGAATCCGCCATTCGGCCACAGCCCGAAAGGCCGAATTATATCGTCTATTGTTTCCTGAGCCATCCACAGAGTCCACGGAGCAGGTGTCCATGTCAACCATACAGTTGTCACTGACACAACTACACGCCGCTATCAATAACATGTCCAGCGCCATGGGCGACTTCAACACCAGGCTCCAGGCAGTCGAAAGCAGGGACGCTTCGCCTGCTGCTCCCTCCAGTCCCGCCCCTGGTCCTTCCACTTCTCAGCCGTCATCCCCAGGTAGGTCGTCCGGGGCTCCCGAAATAGCTCCTTCCTTTTTCGTCCCCGAAAACCTGCGCAGAGACATACTCGCAGGCAAGGACGTGAACCTGGCAGCGGTCCTCATCTCCACGCACGACACGGTGGAATCGTGAAACCATCGCATGCGGGGATGTGTCCGTAGTTCTGAAGGCCAAGGACTCCCGCCTGAATAAAAAACTCTCCATCCCGGAGTTCGTGCTCGCGTTCAGCCTCTACCGCGACATCATCTGCTCGGCACATCCCGCTAGAAGAGAGGAGCTGGACGCTTACTTATACCGGGTCACGGAGCTCGGACACAAATACGGAGGTTGCGCTTTCTACGACTATCACCGGTCGTTTTCGGCGAAGGCGGCAGCCGCAGCCCTCGCCCAGTTCCGGCATATCACCAATTGGGCCTCTCTGGACATGGAGCTATTCTGCAGACACTTTGCAGGTCTCAGGTCACCTTTTTGCTCCAACTGCCAGTCAGTTCTGCATGCATCCGACTGGTGCCCAAACGCCCACGCCTCATCCCAGCCCAAACAGTTGCCCAGCACTTCTGCCCCCCAGAAACCGGGTCCGCTCCTGGACAAATTAGGTCGCCCAATTGTGTTCCTGGGTAAAAACCAGTTGTGCAATAACTTTAATTCCAGTTTCTGCAACTACAGCAAATGTAAGGCGCTCCACATTTGTTCCACCTGCTTCCGGGCCCATCCCCAGTCCTCCTGCTCCCAGCGCTCGGCCAAAAGCTGACTAGCCGACATTAATGTCCCCCTTCTCGTCTCCCTCCTCAATACCCACCACGATCCCGCCTTCGTTGATTTCCTGCGTTCCGGTTTTTCAACAGGTTTCCACACCGGTCTTGTCACTCTGCCCCGGGATTCCTGGGAGACCCCCAATCTCATGTCGGCCATCGAGGACCCGGCCTCGGTGGATTCTCTTCTGCAGGTCGAGCTGCAGAAGGGTTTCATCATAGGCCCTTTTCCCACCCCTCCCTTCCAGGTCTACAGGGTGAGCCCTATCGGGCTGGTCTGCAAGAAAAATGCCAATAAAAAACGCTTAATCTACGACTTGTCTGCGCCTCATGCATCCAGCGTCCCGAGCCTCAACTCCCTGATACCATCAGAAGAATACTCCATGCACTACTCTTCCCTGGAAGAAGCCATCCAACTCAGCCTACAGGTTGGGGTGGGCGCTTGGCTCTCAAAAGCGGACATTTCGGACGCTTTCAAGCTCCTGCCAATCCAACCACACCTCTGGGGGTTTCACGGGATCAAATGGAGGGACCAGTACTTCTTCGCCACCCGCCTCACGTTCGGGTCAAAGAGCAGCCCCTGGCTCTTTGATCAGTTCGCCCAGGCCCTCCATTGGATCCTGGTAAACCACGGCAATTGTCCCAGAGTCATTCACTACCTGGACGATTTCTTGCTGATAGAGCACCCCAACCACGTGCCCGACAGACTGGAAAGTCTCCTCAGCATTTTCTCCGCCTTACAAGTCCCAGTGGCGCCATCAAAGGTCGATGGCCCTAATACGGCCCTCACCTTCTTGGGTATCACGCTAGATACCTGCAGAATGGAAGCCAGACTCCCAGAGGACAAACTAGTCAGACTCCAATCATCCATTTCCGCTCACATAGGATCCAGAACCATGACCAAGGGCGACCTGCAGTCACTACTGGGATCTCTCAACTTCACAACCCGCATCATGCCACAGGGACGATCCTTCACAGCAAGACTCCTCCAATTGTTACCGACAGCCACAACCCAGGACTCGCTGATTCAACTGGACCGTGAAGCCCTGGCCGACCTAGACATGTGGAGGGTCTTTCTGGCGGCATGGAATGGCATCTCCATGTTTGTCCCTCGCTGGAGTCCCACCTGTCCGACCGTATACTCCGATGCGGCCGCGTCCGTCGGGTTCGGCGCCTTATTCGGCCACCAGTGGTTCGCCGATTCCTGGCCCTCTCAAATCCACTCAGACCCTCAAGCCATTCAGTCCTCTCCTCTCCTTGAGTTGTACCCCATCGTGGCAGCCGCACAAGTCTGGGGCGAAGAATGGAGTAACATGCCAGTTCGTTTCATCACCGACAACCATACGGTCGTCGACATCATCACTAAAGGCAGATCCAGCTCATCCAAAGTCATGCGCTTCCTACGCAAACTCACCTGGCTTGCCCTCAAACACAATTTTCATGTTTCTTGCACCCACATCCAGGGCATCAGGAACGTCGCAGCGGATGCCTTGTCTC
The DNA here is from genome assembly GCF_905171765.1 of Bufo bufo. Taxonomy (NCBI): domain Eukaryota; kingdom Metazoa; phylum Chordata; class Amphibia; order Anura; family Bufonidae; genus Bufo; species Bufo bufo. The sequence continues at coordinate 103,132,944 of NC_053392.1, read as the reverse complement.
GCCTAAATCTAACTCTTTTTTTCCAGGTCATGCCACAAGCCGAGAGAATCGGGATTCCCCCCCCGGACTTCGGCTCCCTGATCCTGGACTAGACAGACACCTATCCATGGCTCATAATCTCATCCGCAAGTCCCTGTCCGAAAACTCCACCAGAAATTACCAGTCAGGTTGGAAAGCTTTCCAGGTTTTTCGTCACCTTCACCCCAGGGGCAACGTAAGCGAAACCACTTTCATCATGGCCTTCCTGGCATACTGCCACAAGGATCTGCACCTCTCTTTCAGCACCATCAGATCGTATCTGTCAGGGGTCCAACATCACCTCATGATCCGTCATCCAGACAGCAACCCAATCTTTTCTTCCCACGCCATCAAAGCCACACTGCGGGGTATTCAAAAAAGCTCTCACAAACCCGTTCCCTCCAGGCTACCCGTCTCAGGGGACCTTTTCAGGAAACTCTCATCATCCCTAGACGGCAGTCCTTTTGGCCCTTTCAGAAGCTGCATTCTCAAAGCCGCCCTCTACTTAAGCTTTTACGGCTTTCTCCGGCCCGGGGAATTCAGCGGCACCTCTCCTCACAATACAGGTCCCGCCCTAAACCAACTCACCCGTAGTCACGAGCATTTCACTTTCACCTTGCCAGTCTCCAAAACTTCACAAATCGGGCCCCCAGTGCGCATAGAATACTTCCCTACCTCCAACTCCTGGTGTCCCGTGGCCGTCCTCAACAGGTTGCTAATCACCCTGGGCAACCGGGCTCCCGCCAGCCCTCTCCTTCCTTTCCCGTCACGGCCACTCACGTCCTCGCAGTTCGTAAAACACATCCGCAGCCTCGCGTCAGGGCTAGGGTTCAACCCCCAGGCCATCACGGGCCATTCTTTCAGGATCGGAGCCGCCTCCGCCGCATCCAAACATGGGGTACCGGCCCACATCATACGCAAAATGGGTCGCTGGAAGTCCTCTTGTTTCTCACAATACATCCCGCATCCAAAAGCCGAAATCGCCGCAACTTTCTCTGACTTAGTTCTGTAATTCCATCTTCCACAATAAAGAGTTGTTTCCTAACCTTTCCTACTTGTATTTTGCCCCCTTTATTTGGCCTACCCTCATCACGTGGCAACAGGCACACCACCAGCCACTTTAGCTAGGTTAGGTTCAGTCACACTCATCAGGCTTCGCGCCGTAGCCAGGACCACAAATTCAGCAGGCTGAATCCAGCCTGATTTTGTGGGAGGGGCGTAGGGGGCTTCTTAAGCTCCGCCGCCCAGCTCTCCTGGTGCACGTCCTCTCTCGCCCCTCCCTCCCGGCCCTTCTCCTTACATTTCCCAGGGTATGCCCCCTTTATTTGGCCTACCCTCATCACGTGGCAACAGGCACACCACCAGCCACTTTAGCTAGGTTAGGTTCAGTCACACTCATCAGGCTTCGCGCCGTAGCCAGGACCACAAATATATATATATATATTTATTTATTTTTTATTTATTTTTCCCAAATATGATAAGAATATAGACATTTCTTATGGGATAAATGTGGAAGAAGAAAAAATGTGACATCAAACCTGGGATCTCTATATGCAATATCAATCACTTAACCTACAAGCTATAACATTACCACATAAAGATATATGTTTTTGCCATGCTTATAAGCTAACACATATTACTGGTATCTTTATAATCATATATTGTGTGGGAATAAAGCAGTAATATGTAGATTAGCTTTCTTAAGAATGTCAGTGTGGTGAAGCTATAGTACATAGTTATTTGATATTGCTAGCACACAGCTCTTGGACAGGGATCTCCCCTCAGTATGCTGATGTCTAGCCCTGTCAATCAAGGGGAGGGCAGAGTGTACAGAGCACAGGTTTAACATAGCAGTGCTCAAACAAATCAGCCCCGCCCCCCTGGTGCTCAAAATTCTCATTTGCATATGAATAAAACACATATTTCTCTGCAGATGTTTACCATACAGACAAAAGAAAGGTATAGTTTTAATCAGCATGATAAGCCCTACCAGCCAATATGTCTAGTTTAATAGGGTTGATCTTTAAACTATTCTTATGTTTTATGTGTTTTAGTTATGACTCTTTACTATGATCACATAGCCATTTTAAGATTCTTTTAAGTTTTTATTGGTTTTTTTTCTCTCAGCACTGGGGACTGGAATAACAAATTATAGAGCACAGATACAACCGCTCAATGTATGAAGAGTTAAACCAAGACAGTGCCCTGCAAGCGGTATCGCCTGGGTTTTTGCATTAAGGCTTATGCACATTACTAAATAAACAGTGTTTCAGGAATTCATTAATAGGAGGCTAATATGTTTTGTGATTTCCTTTAATACTCATTAGTTGTATCCGTGCCTCTTAATCTATATACATTTCCTTTCCAATAATTGCTGTTGGAGTTCTCCCTCCTGGTCTGCTGCATCCATAAAGGCAATTTCCACTTCTTTTATAAATAGGTTTCTTTCCTCTGACCGTAAATTTTACACCGATTTATTTGGTAAGGAATAAGTGGTGGAATATTCAGCTTTGGAGTATTCTGTATTTCCATATGCACTTACATCTTCATTACTTACAGTAAAGCAATAAATGTTTTATGAGACATTACAATTCTATTTCAAGCTAAACACATTCATAGCTGATCCTATGTAATGATAACAGGGGACAATTTACTATTTACCAACACTTAAGAAATACTTATACCCTCCCCCATTCATTCACCTTCACAGGTCCCCATGCAGACATTTGCTAATCCAGATACCCACCTACGCAACCATAAACCACAACACTTACATAGCTATCCACCTCCAACATTTACTATACTACCCCTACACCAACATAGGCACTCACATAGATACCTACCTCAACATTTACTCTCCTACACAAACACCCACACAGACAGTCACATTGAAACTCACCTCAACATTTACTCCTACACAAACAACCACACTGGTAGTCACCACTGTTGAGTGAATCGAAGTTGACGAAGTGGAATTCAAACTGAATTTGAGGACAAATTTGATTAGTCACAAATCCGAGTTTCTTGGCGAATCGTGTTGACAAATCGGATGCTTTCTAAAATGGCTGCTGCACATGTTACAAAAAGAAGTAAGAAGCCCTGGAATGAGGGATCACCCATAATGCCGTGCAGCCAGCCAATCAGCAGATAGACAGCCCCTGTGATGTCACAACCCAATAAAAAGCCTCCTCCTGCCCTGCCTCCACCATTTTACTGTGAAATTAGTGCAGGGAGAGATGTGACAGGTGCTAGGGACAGTGATTAAGAAAGCCTTTATTTGTAAAATTTTAGTTTGGAAGAGTTCAAGGACAGCACAGGGACAGTATAGGTATCCACATTGTTTTATACATACTGTCACGGATGGTGTTGCAGAAAGCTGGAACTTATAAATAAACATCCAACTGGCTTGATCCCAAACTAAGGAGCATATGGGTTATCCCTATAAAACCCCTAGAGCTCTCCCTGACTGCTATGCCTATGCAAAGATCTTTATGGTAGACGATTGCATGTCCACGTACCTTATACTATCTGACACCTGAAAACCCTATAATAGTGAGGGGACACGACCACCGGCTCCCTGCACTTAATACGGATGGAGTCAGGGTCACCTACAATCAAGCCAGCAAGTAAACACAAATAAAGGAAACAGACTTATCTGAGGAATCAGGAGAAGAAGCCTCCAGCAGTGAACAACTCATCCAGGAAGTAGTATAAACTGCAAAGTGAGGCAGTATGGGAGAGAATATAAAGGGAGACAATCGGTGCAAATAGATGACAGCTGGGAGAAGGAAAGGAGATGACAAAGTGAAACCAAAACAAAAAACTTCATACAAGATGTAGCGAAGAACGTCTAACAGAACCTTCTCACAGAGCTGGCGGTGACACATACGTAATTCTATAACACCTTGATTTTGTAATTGGGGTTAGAAATCTGTCTAATACTCCTGATTTTGAGCTGTTCACATTGTTATATACATAAGTAATTCCATTAGGCCTTGTTTCTGTAATTGGAGTGAAATAGCACTCTAAATATTTTTTCATGTATTTGGTTTTACACCTTGTATTATAGATAAGTAATTTCATTAAGCCTTAAAATAGTGCTCTATTTTTTCACGTATTTGGTTTTGCACCTTGTTTTTTACAAATGTAAATCCATTAGGCTTAAATTCTGTAATTGGGGTGAAATAGCGGTCTGATACTACTGCTATTAGGGTGCCTACATTGTTTTATACATAAGTAATTCCACTAGGCCTTGATTCTGTCATTGGGGTGAAATTGCGTTCTAATACTACTGATTTGGGGTATTCACATTGCTGTATACATAAGTAATACCAATAGGCTTTGTGATTATGTAATTGGGGTGAAATAGTGCTCTATTTTTACAGTCAAGTGTCATCTCTGTTTTGAACCCACTCCTGTTTTTTTGGCCTTATCAATACTGATCAATTACTGACCAAACTCTGACTGTGTCCAGGCAGATGTTCAAAAGACAGGATCCGTTTTTTTGCAGTTGTTCTTGTGACGGATCAGAAGAAGGGAAAAATAAACAGTGACGTCAACACACTTACTGCAGACACCCACTCCACTCTATCAGGGGGGCACTACTTGTATTAGCGTGTAACAGAACAGGGTTTGCTAAAATCTTATTTTCCGGCGTATAAGACGACTTTCTAACACTAGAAATTATTTTCAAAAGTCGGGGGTCGTCTTATAGGCCGGGTATACTCAGATCCGATGGTATATTCTAACCCCCAGGCTTCCCCATGGTGACGGGGACTCTTGCCTGGGGGTTAGAATATACAGGGCCACGCCGATCACAAGAGTACATTTATAAACTGTAATCGGTAACTTTAACTTTAATCATCGCTCATCTGTTTACTAGGATACCTTACTCTCAGCTCCGGTAACAGCAGGCAGTGCGGGCGGCGCTCACTCACTGATGTCACGTGCCTGCTCCTCCCACTAGGCAGCGCGTGACGTCAGTGAGTGAGCGCCGCCCGCACTGCCTGCTGTTACCGGAGCTGAGAGTAAGATATCCTAGTAAACAGATGAGCGATGATTAAAGTTAAAGTTACGGATTACAGTTTATAAATGTACTCCTGTGAGCGTCGGGGAGGGGGATCTGTGGATGGCACTGTTATGGGGGATCTGTGGATGGCACTGTTATGGGGGATCTGTGGATGGCACTGTTTAGGGGAGGGAGATCTGTGGATGGCACTGTTATGGGGAGGGGGATCTGTGGATGACACTGTCATTGGGTGGATCTGTGGATGACACATATAGCATAAGATGCTATATAGTGTCATCCATAGATCCCCCCATAGCAGTGTCATCCACTGATCCCCCTCCCCATAACAGTGCCATCCACAGATCCCAGTCAGTTCCCTGGACTGGAGAAGATTGTCTTGAAGACAGGGAGGGCTGGGCATTCAGGGGTAGTCTTATACGGTGATTATAGCCCAAAACCTTTATTTTAAATGGAAAAGTTGGGGGTCGTCTTATACGCCGGAAAATACGGTATGTGAAATTAGCTGACGATGGTGTAATAGAAGTTGCGCTCTTTGACTCTATATTAGAAACTTGGGTCTCTGCATGATTACGTACCTGATGCTAACAATGACCTGTAAGGCTGTGTTCACACTTCAGTTATTTGGTCAGTTTTTGACCCATAACTGACCAAATAAGTGAAGTGTGAACTGAGTCTAAGAGCGACGCCTGTCACCTTTCTGTCATACTGACGCACAGTATCTGTTTCACTACCACAACAGACTCCCTGCAGCCAGGAAATAGCTGATTTATAACGTGATTCATGACAAATTAATTTGGATCGAATTTTTGGGAAAAATTGGGCAAATCTTCCAAATCGAATTTTTGAAAACTTTAGTAGTGACACAGGTATCCACCTCAGGACAACTCAGACATCTACCTCAAGATTTACTATTGTACAAAAAAAACAACACACAGGTACTCACCTATATCCACCTACGCATACATTTACCCTAGCTCACACTCTTCTACACAAACATCCATACAGGCACTCACTCACCTAGACAATCACCCTATTTCTCTCCCTGTCTCCTAAACAGACAATTACACAGGCAGTCACTCACACATGGAAATGCCACGGCCTGGGAAGAGCGGAGTGGTGGATGGGAGTGGCTCTGGCTTCAATAATTATTCACAGTGGCAATCCTCACACGAATTGTCTGGGGATAAAGAACAGAACTGGATCGCACATCCACAATGCTATGCTTTGATCTAACTGGCTACTCAGCGCCATTTTAAAGTGTACAGCCCCCCATACTGCATGCTGTACCAGAGGCATTAGTGTACATTTTGATCAAAAGGCATAAGCACACTCACCACACCTAGGTCGCTTTTTTGAGTGGGACCTACTCTGAAAAAGGCGCAGCGACCATGCGGTGATGATGCGGCACTGCCCTAGTAGGTGGCGGGACTCAGGGGTCAAACAGCACCTCTGCTATCTGATTATGCCACCCATGGCACTGGGTCCCACCAACCCACCAGCACAGCGTCACAAAAATAAAGGCCACCACGCAGTACTGCACCATGTGAACAGTTGTCTAACACAACATGTCCATTACTATCAGAAGCTCCAGGTCAATGACCACTATATGCAGACCAATGTGATTAAGACCACCTGTGCCGAATGGGAGGAGTTCTGATACCAGTAATAAAGAAGAAAGATTCAAATAATTGTCTGGGGGTAAAGAACAGAACTGGATCGCACATCCACAATGCTATGCTTTGATCTAACTCACTACTCAGTGCCATTTTAAAGTGTACAGCCCCCCATACTGCATGCTGTACCAGAGGCATTAGTGTACATTTTGATCAAAAGGCATAAGCCCACTCACCACGCCAAGGTCGCCTCTCTGAGTGGGACCTACTCTGAAAAAGGCGCAGCGACCATGCGGTGACGATGCGGCACTGCCCTAGTAGGTGGCGGGACTCAGGGGTCAAACAGCACCTCTGCTGTCTGATTATGCCACCCATGGCACTGGGTCCCACCAACCCACCAGCACAGTATGGGGGGCTGTACACTTTAATATAGCGCTGAGCAGCGAGTTAGATCAAAGCATAGCATTGTGGATGTGCGATCCAGTTCTGTTCTTTACTCCCAGACAATTATGTGAATCTTTCTTCTTTATTACTGGTATCAGAACTCCTCCCATTCGGCACAGGTGGTTTTAATCACATTGGTCTGCATATAGTGGTCATTGACGTGGAGCTTCTGATAGTAATGGACATGTTGTGTTAGACAACTGTTCACATGGTGCAGTACTGCGTGGTGGCCTTTGTTTTTGTGGCGCTGCGCTGGTGGGTTGGTGGGACCCAGTGCCATGGGTGGCATAATCAGACAGCAGAGGTGCTGTTTGACCTCTGGGTCCCGCCACGTACTAGGGCAGTGCCGCCTTGTCACCGCATGGTCGCTGCGCCTTTTTCAGAGTAGGTCCCACTCAGAGGCGACCTTGGCGTGGTGAGTGGGCTTATTGCCTTTTGATCAAAATGTACACTAATGCCTCTTGTACAGCATGCAGTATGGGGGGCTGTACACTTTAATATAGCGCTGAGTAGCGAGTTAGATCAAAGCATAGCATTGTGGATGTGCGATCCAGTTCTGTTCTTTACCCCCAGACAATCCTCACACGAATGTTCTTTAGGGCCAGGGCAGTGATAGGAGGGATGATAGTAGTTGTGGTGTCCTTGGTGTTGTGGGTTTGGTTCGGGTGGAAATCAGGAGATGTAGGTGTAGTAGCCGGCGAATGATGCTGGAGTCAGTAACCAGGCTAGTTGTAGAAAATAAATGTCTCTCTTTATTAAAGTGCAGAATGGGAGTTGTAGTACTTACAAAGATTTCAAAACACAGTTCCAAACAATTCTCAGTGCAAATCTTCCCAGATAGCAATATATGGATGTACGCCAGGATGGGTGTTGTAGTAAAGTCTCTCTCTGCAGAATCTAAGGCTGGCAATATTATTCTTGCAATGGTGAATTGAGTTCCCAACTGGGGGGTACAGGATTAAGAGACGGGTGGCCAGGACCATGTCTAAGTGTGAAGGTTATATTGGCAATGTCCCTCTCCCTGCAGTAAAGTTTCTATCAGCTTTAAACTACAAATACTTTATCGACTGACTCCAATGCTCAGCCATGCAGGTTCTGGACCTTCTAGTTGTTTCTTTTCTCTTTTCCTGGAGTACTGTGTAGTTGAGATGTTTCTTTTTTCTTTGTAAACTTCTCAGAAATTGTGATTTTCTGGCATGAAGGCCTAGTTCTCTGAGGAGTGAGCACATGGAGCTTCTCTCACTTCCTCCACTAGTACACAACTAACTGAGCTAGCTAGGGGAGATCTGAATCCAACACCTAACTTCCTACAGAGGCAAATTCAGGGTCATTAACCCTGACTGATCCATACAGACATATGCTGGTACATTACAAGGCATTAATATATTAAATAACTTTACATAACGAGAACAGTTTGCAAGTACCCTATTCTCGGATACTTCACAAACACTTACCCCTAGTGCTAACTCTCCTTCATGAACAATTTGTCTACACAGAGATCCATCTTGGTGCTCATTTCCGTGTCCAAACCTGCAAACACTTATACACATAGGCATCCACTCAGATGCCTACTCTTCTACACAAACACTCATACAGATGCCCAAGCCAGCACTCACTCTTCCACACAGATCCCCAACCTGTCACTCATCCTTGCAAACACCTACATATTGCATATCTGTATAAAAATCGTCCCTCACCCTCATTAGGCTCACACATCACCATTTACTTTTCGATTCCTCTGATCTGTCAGAACAGAAAAATAAAAAAACAATTTCTGTAATTTAGTGTTATGCACATTTTGCATCCGTTTTAGCCATTTCCATTATTTTAGATTAAAAAAAAATCCTGCCAAAGGGGCTCTGCTACTCTCATGTGGGCCCAACACTAGACCAGGAGACTGCCATCGCCTTCCCGTTGACAATGCTCACACTCACCAATCTGTATCCACTTGGTTGTCTCTAGGACATGTTATGGGTGCTGTACACCACACACTTCTCTGCCCACACAGCACCTTCACACTCACACTCTCGCATAATCTCAGTCCCCACACACACCTTTCAAGCTCCCACAAGTTGTCTTCCCCCAGGAACTAGCTTTCCTTGTTCTGGTTACATTTAAAGTCAAATTAAAACAATTTTACTATATTAAAGGAAATCTGTCCAAGTTTATGTTGTGCTGCCTGATGCAAACACAGGGGAACTTACTGTTATTGCGCAGTTAATCACTGGAGTCTACTCAATGTAATGCAAGTCCTTGAGTCCTCGTATCCATGAGCTCCTGCCCCCACCGTCCCCATTGCTGATTGTCACAGGATATGAAGAAAGCTGTCAATCATCTGCAGGAGCTGCAGCTCATGAATACAGTTCCTTTTAAAGAGCTCCTGCCACCTACAGAGCGTAAGCAACTATTCTGAGGGCTTAACTAAGAATCAGACTTTGAATTTAGTAGGCGAAATAATGCCCTAGTAATGCCAGTTGTTCTGTCTTCATACATGTTCACACAGTGTGCAGTCTGACATTCAGCATAAACCATTCCTGTCTTCCAAATAAGAGGACTGTTCTTTGTAGTCTAACTTGTTTATTGGTCAACAGGTAGAACTCTCTGTGCGATGCGCGTGAGTGAGAGATTGTACAAGTGTGATAAAACTACAAAAATATAAATAGCATGTATAAGTGTAAAGCATAGCATGTACTATAACCAGTGATGGCCAGTTCGCAGTGTTCGTCCGCGAACACATGCGGGCTGCCATCTTAACTCAAAAGTCCGGCGAGGCACAGGTAAGCCCTTACCTGTGCCTGTGCTGGGAGCCGGTCTGAAACAAATGCGATCACCGGGAGCAGGCAGTTCCGAGAACAGCCCGATGAAGGCCCCCGGCGGCTGTTCTCGAAACTGTGTCTTACCTGTGCCTCGCCGGACTTGTGAGTTAAGATGGCAGCCCGCATGTGTTCGCGGACGAACACTGCGAACTGGCCATCACTGGTTATAGTACATGCTATGCTATGCTTTACACTTATACATGCTATTTGTATTTTTGTAGTTTTATCACACTTGTACAATCTCTCACTCACGCGCATCGCACAGAGAGTTCTACCTGTTGACCAATAAACAAGTTAGACTACAAAGAACAGTCCTCTTATTTGGAAGACAGGAATGGTTTATGCTGAATGTCAGACTGCACACTGTGTGAACATGTATGAAGACAGAACAACTGGCATTACTAGGGCATTATTTCGCCTACTAAATTCAAAGTCTGATTTGTGAGTTAAGATGGCAGCCCGCATGTGTTCGCGGGCGAACACTGCGAACTGGCCATCACTGACTATAAAATTTGCAGTCATCAGTGAAGGCACATGGTAAAATGGCTACCGGTACATAAGATTGCATGGCTAGCTAATTAGGCTACTTTCACACTGGCGTTTTGGTTTATGTTTGTGATATTCGTTCAGGGATCTCACAAGTGGTTCAAAACAGATCAGTTTTGCCCTTAATGCATTCTGAATGGAAAAAGATCCACTCAGAATGAATCAGTTTGGCTCCGTTCCGCCTCCATTCTGCTTTAGAGCAGCGTTTTGGTGTCCGTCTGACGAAACTGAGCCAAACTGATCCGTCCTGGCACACAATGTAAGTCAATGGGGATGGATCCGTTTTCACTGACACAATATGGCACAATAGAAAACGGATCAGTCCCCCATTGACTTTAAATGGTGTTCAAGACGGATCCATCCATGTTAAAGATAATACAAATGGATCAGTTCTGAACGGATGCATGCAGTTGTATCATCTAAACTGATGCGTTTGTGCAGATCCATGACGGATCCGCACCAAATGCGAGTGTCAAAGTAACCTAACAGTAATAACAACTATACCTGAGTAACAATTACAACAAACTGAACAGCTCTGCATAATATGATGTCCCTGAAACAAAGGTAGATCTCTCACCAGATATGCTTTTACAAGGATGGTGGCGTTTGAGAAGGAGACATGCATAGAACAGCTCTGAACTGTGTCATGGAGACTTCTCTTTCCCAGAATGCTTTGCACTTCCACAATGCACTGCACCACCCACAATGCAGTAGTCTTTGTAATAGGAAAAACAAAGTGTATTACAACTTAACACCGCTAGATGGTGCTATAACCACACTAAACACTTCAGAAATACCAAGACTGAGGCAGACGTGATCTGTAATGATTCTCTAACCAAGCTGGGCAGAACACCAGTAGCATTCATTGAAAATGATTCCCTTCAGTTCACTAAACTCTAATATCAACAGCACTTAGTAATATGCTTTATTTTGGAAATCATCCTCAGAGCTTAGATCACAGGGACCATGACCATATGTATGTGTCATTTCATATGAACTTAAAGGCAATGTGTCATCAGACAATGCCTTACTGTTTGTTTTAGACGCTGGTCTTAATATGAAGAGGTGCTGGTGTTCTGCCACTTTTCTATACCCGGAGAAAAGTCTAAACCGGAAATGACGCAGCCGCACCGGAAGCGACGCAGCCGCGCATCAATAAACTGGTGGAGGGTGTGTGCGGCGCAAGCACACTTCCACTGTCTAACAAAGAATCATTGCTGCGCCTCCATAGAAGTACTTCGCGCACCGGGGTATAGAGATTTTAAAAGTGTTGCATCAGATCTCCCTACTCTTGAGTGCGCAGGCGCCCACAAATCATCAGTTACACTTCACCCTCTCAATAACTTCGGCGCATCCAGCACCAGTTCTAAATTTAAGCTTCTTAGCTGTCTTACATTTATACTATTTTATACGCCTAAAACAGTCCCAAAACTATGAAGTATTAATATCTAAAGCTAAATGTACTGGCTTTATATAATTTTTCGAACCTGTTTACCATGATACACTTCCCTGGAAAAGCTCCTGAGAGCGGCTGTGTGGGAGGAGCAGCTGTAAAGTGAAAGTAAAAATCCCAGCATGCACTGCAGCAAGCATGGGCGTAGGAAGCGGGGGGTGACGGGGGGGACCGATCCCCCCCATGAAATAATGCGGGGGGGACAGGTTTGGTTAAATCCCCCCCAGGCTCCAGCCAGGCCAGCGGCAGTGTCTGTGTGCGGCAGGGCAGGCCATGTGCGGCGGCGGCCGGGCAGGCACTGAGATGAGCGCTTCCATTGTGGAAGCGAAGCGCTCATCTCCATTTTTTTTAACTGGCACATAAAAGGGGGGCACTGGTATTATACTGGCACATGATTGGGGAATTTGGGGGGGCCCTGGTATTATACTGGGCTGGCACATGATTGGGGAATTTGGGGAGGCCCTGGAATTACTGGCACAGATTGGGGGGGGGTGTCTGGTATTACTGCCACATGATTGGGGGGTCTGTCTGATATTACTGGCACATGATAGGGGGGGGGTCTGGTATAGTGGCACATGATTGCAGGGTCTGGTATTACTGTCACATGATTGGGGGGTCTGGTATTACTGGCACATGATTGGGGGGTCTGGTATTACTGGCATATGATTAGGGGGGTCTGTTATTACTGGCACATGATTGGGGGGGTCTATTATTACTGGCACATGAAGGGGGTTCTGTTATTACTGGCACATGATTGGGGGGGTCTGTTATTACTGGCACATGATTGGGGGGTCTGTTATTACTGGTACATGATTGGGGGGTCTGTTATTACTGGCACATGATTGGGGGTCTGTTATTACTGGCACATGATTGGGGGGGTCTGTTATTACTGGCACATGATTGGGGGGGTCTGTTATTACTGGCACATGATTGGGGGGGGGGTCTGTTATTACTGGCACATGATTGGGGGGGTCTGTTATTACTGGCACATGATTGGGAGTGTCTGTTATTACTGGCACATGATTGGGGGGTCTGTTATTACTGGCACATGATTGGGGGGGTCTGTTATTACTGGCACATGATTGGGGGGCTGTTATTACTGGCACATGATTGGGGGGGTCTGTTATTACTGGCACATAATTGGGGGGGCTGTTATTACTGGCACCTGATTGGGGGGCTGTTATTACTGGCTGATGAGAGGCACTGGGGGGCTGATGAGAGGCACTGGGGCTCCTATCTGAGGTCTGATTGGGGGTCATTCATATTGGGGTCTGAGCTGAGGTGTGATCTGAGGTCTTATTAACATTGGGGATCTTATTGGGGCTGTTAGCTGAGGTCTGATTAACATTGGGGGTCTGATTGGTGGTCTGACCTGAGGTGTAATGAAAAATATTTTTTTCTTATTGTGCCCACTTCCAGCCCGGAGCCCAGCTGCCCAGAGCACTGATCCGGAGCAGCTTGGAGAAAAAGGCCTCACAGTCTCCCACACTCCTTCTGCCCGGCCAAGCCAGCCAGCACCTCAGGCAAGCCAGCCAGCACCTCAGGCAAGCCAGCCAGCACCCCTGAGTCTTCAGAACTGTAAGTGTGTGTGTGTGGGGGGGGGGGGGGGGGTTCACACACACACACACTTAAAATTTAGCAATATAAACAACTCGCAGTTTACTGAATAAGAATATACCCGGCGAGCATGCTGTCCCCCCGGATTTTTTGGGGTTCCTACACCCATGGCAGCAAGCATCTTCAGAGGAGCAGTCACATGATATTATCAAAAACTCAGCCATCAGTAAATAACTGCTGTATAGACATAGCAATAGAAGGAACGCTCCAGTACCAGCAGTAAGATATATAGACATAGTAATAGAAGGAACACTCCAGTCCCAGCAGTAAGATGTACAGACATAGTAATAGAAGGAATGCCCCAGTCCCAGCAGTAAGATGTATAGACATAGTAATAGAGGGAACGCCCCAGTCCCAGCAGTAAGCTGTATAGACATAGTAATAGAAGGAACGCTCCAGTCCCAGCAGTAAGCTGTACAGACATAGTAATAGAAGGAACGCCCCAGTCCCAGCAGTAAGATGTATAGACATAGTAATAGAGGGAACGCCCCAGTCCCAGCAGTAAGATGTACAGACATAGTAATAGAAGGAACGCCCCAGTCCCAGCAGTAAGCTGTACAGACATAGTAATAGAAGGAACGCCCCAGTCCCAGCAGTAAGCTGTACAGACATAGTAATAGAAGGAACGCCCCAGTCCCAGCAGTAAGCTGTACAGACAAGGCCGGCGTCTGCATCCGGCATACCCGGGCAAGTGCCAGGGCCCACAGCACAGCTGCCAGAAGCAATGAGCACTTCCATCAATACAGATGGAAGCGCTCATTGCTGGAGCGCAGGGAGCTGGGTCCTGTCGCTCACCACTCCGCTCCCAGCACTCCTCCCCTCCTTCAGGCCAGCGGCGCTCTGAATGGTGAAGCAGGAAGACTTTTCCCCGCTCCACCATTCAGCCTGCAGGCACTGAATGCTCTGCCGGCCTGTGTGAGCGGAGCCTGCAGCCTGGTAATCTGCATAAGCTCCGCCCCCACACAGTGCTGCAGAGCGATCTGTGCCTGCAGGTAAGAGAGGACTGTGAGCTTCAGGAACGGGACAAGGTGAGTAGTTACTGTATTTTTTTGTTTTTAATACAGAGGGGTCACAGAGGTCTTTATTACTATGCAGGGGGCACAGAGGATTTTATTACTATGGTGGGGGCACAGAGGTATTTATTACTATGGAGGGGGCAGAGATGTCTTTATTACTATGGAGAGGGCACAAAGGTCTTTATTACTATGGAGGGGGCACAGAGGATTTTATTACTATGGAAGGGGGACATTGGTCTTTATTACTATGGAGGGGGCACAGAGGGCATTTCTACTATGGAGGGGGTACAGAGGGCATTACTACTCTGGAGGGGGCACAAAGGGCATTACTTATGTGAATGGGTCACAATGGGCATTTCTACTATGGAGGGGGCACAAAGCCAGAGGGCATTACTACAATGAAGGGGGCACAGTGGGCAATATTACTGTGAAGGGGGCACAGTGGGCATTATTACTGTGAACGGGGCACAGAGGTCTTTATTACTATGGAGGGGGCACAGAGGACTTTATTACTATGTAGGGGGCACAGAGATCTTTATTACTATGAAGGGGCACAGATGTCTTTTTTACTATGGAGGGGGCACAGAGGTCTTTATTACTATGGAGGGGGCACAGAGGACTTTATTACTATGGAGGGGGCACAGAGAGCATTTCTACTATGGAGGGGTAACAGAGGGCATTACTAATGTGAAGAGGGTGCAATGGCATTTCTACTATGGAGGGGGGCATGGAGCCAGAGGGCATTAATACAATGAAGGGGCACAGCGGGCATTATTACTGTGAAAGGGGCACAATGGGGATTTCTACTATGAAGGGGGCACAATGGAGATTATTACTGTGAAGGGGGCACAATGGGGATTATTACTGTGAAGGGGGCATAATGAGGATTATTACTGTGAAAGAGGCACAGATAGGGCATTGCAACTGTGAAAGGGGCACAGAGAGGGCATAACTACTGTGAGAGTGCAAAATGTGGGCATAACAACTGTGAGGGGGCACACTTCTGCATGGTTGTACAATGAGGGCAAAACTACTGTGAGGCGGTACAATTGAGAGGGGTGCCAGAGAAAGGACCCGCCCTGGGTGACAAACACTGTACTCACGCCACTGAAGCAGGGAACTATTTGCTTCCTGCTCCACCATTGAGCTGCCAGCGCTCCACAGCAGCAGCACGATGTCCTCACCTCTGCTCCTTCTACACAGCAGCGCGATGTGTCACAGTATCCTGCTGCTGCTAATGGGGAACGCAGATCATGGGAGATGCTAGGTGATTGAGGCCAGGAGTATTTATTGTTTGTTTTTATCACTTCCTGTGAAGGGGGCACATCTGGGCATAACCACTGTGAAGGGGGAACTGGGCACATATCTTGGCATATCCACCGTAAGAGGGCACATATCTTGGCATATCTACTGTGAAGGGGGCACACATCTTGGCATATCAACTGTGAGGGGGCACATATTTTGGGATATATACTGTGAAGGGGAACATATCTTGGCATATTTACTGTGAAGGGGGCACACATCTTGGCATATCAACTGTAAGGGGGCACATATTTTGGGATATATACTGTGAAGGGGAACATATCTTGGCATATGTACTGTGAGGGGGCACATATCTTGGCATATCAACTATGAAGGGGCACATATTTTGGGATATCTACTGTGAGGGGGCACATATCTTGGCATATCTACTGTGAGGGGGCACATATCTTGGCATATCTACTGTGAGGGGGTACATATCTTGGCATATGTACTGTGAGGGGGCACGAATCTTGGCATATCAACTATGAATAGGCACATATTTTGGCATATCTACTGTGAGGGGGAACATATCTGTGAGTAGACCTGAGTGACCGAAATACTAGGTAGAAAATAAAAGTAGTCACATAAGGACTGATTCACATATCTCCGCTCTGTAGCATGCTCTGTGTAAGGTATTTAATCTATAATACATGCAGTTTTATTGCTGTAAGCGCCGTGCAAAATGCCACAAGGGGGCCCACTGAGACTTTAGGCCCACTATAGACAAAGTAATAGAAGGAACGCCCCAGACCCAGCAGTAAGCTGTACAGACATAGCAATAGAAGGAACGCCCCAGTCCCAGAAGTAAGGCCTCTTTCACACGAGCGTGACGGATTGGGTCCGAAAGCGTTCAGGATGCGTTCAGTGAAACGCACACTATTTTGAAAGCAATTTCACTTCTATGGGGCCAGGGCTGCGTGAAAAACGCTGAATATAGAGCATGCTCCGATTTTCACGCAACGCTCATGTACGAAGCCCCATTGAAATGAATGGGTCAGGATTCAGTGCGGTTGGTATGCGTTCACCTCACGCATTGCACCCGTTCAGAAAACTCGCTCGTGTGAAAGTGGCCTAAATAGAGGTCACTACCCGTCCCACACATGTTTCGGGAGGGGGTGGGTACCCTGTTCATAAATTTGCTGTGGGGCTCAGTCATTTCTAGTTGTGCCACTGGATGCAAGCTATGAATAGAGGGGGAGATTTATAATTTCCCTTGTTTCTTAAAAGTAGAGTTAAAAACGTGCAAACTATGTGTTTGCAACTTTTTAACTAAAAAATAAAAAAAGGGCGCATGACAATGGCAAGGAGGGGGCGTGACCAGTCACCCCAACAAATTTATGTTCATTTTCGCCAGTTTTCTCTGACTCAAATGAAGCCGGAAATCTATGGCAGCTCTTAGCTATCAGAGATTTTTGTTTAGGTGCACGGACTGCCGGAGGAGGAGGATCTTTCGAGCGGGGGGACAGCCCTTTGTTGCACAAGAACTCTGATGAATAAATTTGTACAAATCGATCTGCTCACATAGAGAGGAGCCTCCTGTCTATCATCACATAACTTACTCCCAGCTGACAGCCTAGAAATCATCTATGAATATATGACTACCCTTCACCTGGGGGAAAAGGGGGAACGAGTGTAGTCAGACATCTCTATATACAATGTACAGGGGGTCACACATCTGTATATACAGTGTGCACAGGGTCACAGATCTCTATATACAGTAGTGGGAGTCACACATCAGTATATACTGTACAGTATACAGTGGTGGGGGGTCACACATCAGTATATACAGTATACAGTGGTGGGGGTCACACATCAGTATATACAGTATACAGTGGTGGGGGGTCACATATCTGTATATACCATATACAGTGGTGGGGGTCACATATCAGTATATACAGTATACAGTGGTGGGGGTCACACATCAGTATATACAGTATACAGTGGTGGGGGGTCACTTTCCTCTATCATCACTATATACAGTATACATTGGTGGGGGGGTCACACATCAGTATATACAGTATACAGTGGTGGGGGGTCACACATCAGTATATACAGTATACAGTGGTGGGGGGGTCACACATCACTATCATCAGTATATACAGTATACAGTGGTGGGGGGGTCACACATCAGCAGTATATACAGTATACAGTGGTGGGGGGGTCACACATCAGTATATACAGTATACAGTGGTGGGGGTCACACATCAGCATATACAGTATACAGTGGTGGGGGGTCACACATCAGTAAATACAGTATACAGTGGTGGGGGGGTCACACATCACTATCATCACTATATACAGTATACAGTGGTGGGGGGTCACACATCAGTATATACAGTATACAGTGGTGGGGGGGGTCACACATCAGTATATACAGTATACAGTGGTGGGGGGGTCACACATCAGTATATACAGTATACAGTGGTGGGGGGGTCACACATCACTATCATCAGTATATACAGTATACAGTGGTGGGGGGGTCACACATCAGTATATACAGTGGTGGGGGGTCACACATCAGTATATACAGTATACAGTGGTGGGGGGGTCACACATCAGCAGTATATACAGTATACAGTGGTGGGGGGTCACACATCAGTATATACAGTATACAGTGGTGGGGGGTCACACATCAGTATATACAGTATACAGTGGTGGGGGGGTCACACATCACTATCATCAGTATATACAGTATACAGTGGTGGGGGGGTCACACATCAGTATATACAGTGGTGGGGGGTCACACATCAGTATATACAGTATACAGTGGTGGGGGGGGTCACACATCAGCAGTATATACAGTATACAGTGGTGGGGGGTCACACATCAGTATATACAGTATACAGTGGTGGGGGGTCACACATCAGTATATACAGTATACAGTGGTGGGGGGGTCACACATCAGTATATACAGTATACAGTGGTGGGGGGGGTCACACATCACTATCATCAGTATATACAGTATACAGTGGTGGGGGTCACACATCAGTATATATAGAATACAGTGGTGGGGGTCACACATCACTATATACAGTATACAGTGGTGGGGGTCACACATCACTATCATCACTATATACAGTATACAGTGGTGGGCGGTCACACATCAGTATATACAGTATACAGTGGTGGGGGGGTCACACATCAGTATATACAGTATACAGTGGTGGGGGGGGTCACACATCACTATCATCAGTATATACAGTATACAGTGGTGGGGGGGTCACACATCAGTATATACAGTGGTGGGGGGTCACACATCAGTATATACAGTATACAGTGGTGGGGGGGGTCACACATCAGTATATACAGTATACAGTGGTGGGGGTCACACATCAGTATATATAGAATACAGTGGTGGGGGTCACACATCACTATCATCACTATATACAGTATACAGTGGTGGGCGGTCACACATCACTATCATCACTACAGGGAGTGCAGAATTATTAGGCAAGTTGTATTTTTGAGGATTAATTTTATTATTGAACAACAACCATGTTCTCAATGAACTCTAAAAACTCATTAATATCAAAGCTGAATATTTTTGGAAGTAGTTTTTAGTTTGTTTTTAGTTTTAGCTATTTTAGGGGGATATCTGTGTGTGCAGGTGACTATTACTGTGCATAATTATTAGGCAACTTAACAAAAAACAAATATATACCCATTTCAATTATTTATTTTTACCAGTGAAACCAATATAACATCTCAACATTCACAAATATACATTTCTGACATTCAAAAACAAAACAAAAACAAATCAGTGACCAATATAGCCACCTTTCTTTGCAAGGACACTCAAAAGCCTGCCATCCATGAATTCTGTCAGTGTTTTGATCTGTTCACCATCAACATTGCGTGCAGCAGCAACCACAGCCTCCCAGACACTGTTCAGAGAGGTGAACTGTTTTCCCTCCTTGTAAATCTCACATTTGATGATGGACCACAGGTTCTCAATGGGGTTCAGATCAGGTGAACAAGGAGGCCATGTCATTAGATTTTCTTCTTTTATACCCTTTCTTGCCAGCCACGCTGTGGAGTACTTGGACGCGTGTGATGGAGCATTGTCCTGCATGAAAATCATGTTTTTCTTGAAGGATGCAGACTTCTTCCTGTACCACTGCTTGAAGAAGGTGTCTTCCAGAAACTGGCAGTAGGACTGGGAGTTGAGCTTGACTCCATCCTCAACCCGAAAAGGCCCCACAAGCTCATCTTTGATGATACCAGCCCAAACCAGTACTCCACCTCCACCTTGCTGGCGTCTGAGTCGGACTGGAGCTCTCTGCCCTTTACCAATCCAGCCACGGGCCCATCCATCTGGCCCATCAAGACTCACTCTCATTTCATCAGTCCATAAAACCTTAGAAAAATCAGTCTTGAGATATTTCTTGGCCCAGTCTTGATGTTTCAGCTTGTGTGTCTTTCAGCCTTTCTTACCTTGGCCATGTCTCTGAGTATTGCACACCTTGTGCTTTTGGGCACTCCAGTGATGTTGCAGCTCTGAAATATGGCCAAACTGGTGGCAAGTGGTATCTTGGCAGCTGCACGCTTGACTTTTCTCAGTTCATGGGCAGTTATTTTGCGCCTTGGTTTTTCCACACGCTTCTTGCGACCCTGTTGACTATTTTGAATGAAACGCTTGATTGTTCGATGATCACGCTTCAGAAGCTTTACAATTTTAAGAGTGCTGCATCCCTCTGCAAGATATCTCACTATTTTTGACTTTTCTGAGCCTGTCAAGTCCTTCTTTTGACCCATTTTGCCAAAGGAAAGGAAGTTGCCTAATAATTATGCACACCTAATATAGGGTGTTGATGTCATTAGACCACACCCCTTCTCATTACAGAGATGCACATCACCCAATATGCTTAATTGGTAGTAGGCTTTCGAGCCTATGCAGCTTGGAGTAAGACAACATGCATAAAGAGGATGATGTGGTCAAAATACTCATTTGCCTAATAATTCTGCACGCAGTGTATATACAGTATACAGTGGTGGTGGGGTCACACATCAGTATATACAGTATACAGTGGTGGGGGGTCACACATCAGTATATACAGTATACAGTGGTGGGGGGTCACACATCAGTATATACAGTATACAGTGGTGGGGGTCACACATCAGTATATACAGTATACAGTGGTGGGGGGTCACACATCAGTATATACAGTATACAGTGGTGGGGGGTCACACATCACTATCATCACTATATACAGTATACAGTGGTGGGGGGTCACACATCAGTATATAAGTGATTATAGCACTTTTAGCAACGTGGATCTGACTTTTTATTGTATTTTATGTTTGAGACTTCACCTTCCTCATACAGACCCAGCAGCGCTTAGTGCTGTCAACAGCATTGGTTTTAATTTTTTTTCCTACGGCTTGATCAGACCCGATCTATGGCTCTTTAGTACTGATAGTTAGAGATAGAGGAGAAGAAGAGGACCTCAAGATCGGCGCTGGAGCAGATGCAGGAGATGGTGAGTAGTTTTACATGTACAGGTTTCTTTATTGTGCTTGCAGACAACTTGCTTCGGCTATTGACCTGATGAAGGAACTTTGTTGCCCTCAAAACGCGTTGTCTGCAAGCACAATAAAGAAACTCATACATGTAAATAGGGTTGTTTCCGGTACTCTCAGCATGCTCCAATCTCCTCAGCAGCACAGAGGAGAAGGAAGCACTCTCTCCCTCGCCCCAGTGCCACTGCTGCCGCTGCCACCAATGAGGAGGGAGGGGCGGGCACACTGTGCCACCGATGAAAGTAAACGTTTAATACAAATCCAGGAGGCGGGTGCTGGCAGGGAGCTGCCATCAGCGGCAGTTAACCCCTCAGGTGCCGCACCTGCCTCCTGTATTAAATGTTAATTATCATTGGTGGGGCAGTGCGCCCTCCCCCCCCTCCCCAGTATTAAAATCATCGGTGGAGCAGTGCGCCCCCTCCCCTCAACCCCCCAGTATTAAAATCATTGGTGGCACAGTGCGCCCCTTCCCCTCAACCCCCTCAGTATTAAAAACATTGGTGGCACAGTGTGCCCCCTACCCCCCCCCCCCCCCCAGTATTAAAATCATTGGTGGCAGTGGCCACAGGGTGCGCTCCCCTCCTCATCATTGGTGGTTCAGTGGCAGCTTCTGATCGGAGCCCCAGCAGTGTAATCCTGGGGCTCCGATCGGTTACCATGGCAGCCAGGACGCTACTGAAGCCCTGGCTGCCATGGTAATCTCCCTGCTGCTGTGTGCACTATGCACAGGGCAGCAGGGAGAGTGTGAGGTCCTATTCACCCTGATAGAGCTCTATTAGGGTGAATAGAACAAGGGATGAAAAGATCCCAGGTTCTGGCCCCTAAGGGGGGAAATAGTTATTAAATAAAAAGTTTAAAAAAATATATACATATTAAGTATAAATCGCCCCCTTTCCCAATTTTACATATAAATGCGGAATGCACACGGCTTTAATTGTTGTTTTATTTTTTTCAAATGGTATCGAGTATCACAATACTTTTTTATGGTATCGAAACCGAATCAAAATTTTGGTATCGAAACAACCCTACATGTAAAATTACTCACCGATCTTGAAGTCCTTTTCTTCTCCTCTATCTCTATTCACAAGTTTGGACCAGACACCATGAGTGGAGCATTGGGCGAGGACATGGCAGCCAAGCAGGATGGAGAACAAGCGGTGGACAAAATCTGCCAATTCAATGGAATCTCAAGCAGCTGTGACTTGTTCATAGCGGTATAAGGTGTATTCTGAGTAATACACAAATATAATCTCATTACGGTATTACGCTAGAGGCGCTGCCTCTGTCTTTTTCCATTCACTTCTCTGTACTGATGATAGATAGATAGATAGATAGATATTAGATAGATAGATATTAGATAGATAGATAGATAGATAGATAGATAGATAGATATTAGATAGATAGATAAATAGATAGATAGATAGATAGATAGTCTGAGTCTGCTGCATGAGGCCACCAATGCTGGCATCATTGATGGCAAACTTAAGGATTTTCTCTCAGTTTCATACCCCATGACACCTTTTCTTTATTTGTTGCCTAAGATTCACAAAAGTTTGAATACCCCCCAGGGAGACCGATTGTCTCGGGGAGGGGATCCCTATTGTCTAATATCTCTGTCTTTTTAAACAGGGTACTACGGCAATATGCAATGTCAGCCCAATCCTACATTCAGGACACCTCTGATTTCCTCAATAAACTGTCAGAAATTACATTAACACCCGATGCGATTTTAGCATCTCTGGACATTACCAGTTTATATACTTCAATTAGACACAATTTCGTGATAGAGGTAGTAACTAAAGCCCTGACCAAATCTACTTTCTCTGCTGAATGTCAGGACTTTATTTTACATTTTACACTTGGTTCTGACATGCAACTACTTTTTATTTGGGGATCATTTTTATCTCCAGAGGAAGGGGACCGCCATGGGGTCCAATGTGGCCCCCACTTATGCCAACATGGCGGTCTCCTTCCTCGAGGAGTCCCACATCTATGTATCGCCCCACTTCCGACATGTTCTGAGGTGGTGGCGATACATAGATGTTATTTTTTTGGATTTGGACTGGATCTGAGGACTCACTTTTGGAGTTCTTTCATTTCCTTAACACCATTGACTTAGACATCAAATTTACCTTGGAATATTCCAAGGAACAGATACATTTTTTGGACACCCTCATAACCGTGAAAGATCATGTGCTGTCGACTGGTTTATATTGTAAGCCCACAGATCGGAATACACTACTAAGTTATAATAGTGCACACCCAAGGGCGATGATTAAATCTCTGCCCTTGAGCCAATTTCTTCGTGCAAACCGCATAGTAAGTAATGAGGATGAATTATCAGGTACATTGAATCGGATGACACAGGCCTTCATAGATAGAGATTTTCCTTCATCTCTATTGAATGAACATCTGACCACTATACACGGGAAATCACGCACAGACCTCCTTAAAAAGAAAGGTAGGGTCAAGAAACATAATAATAGAATTCCCCTGGTCACTGTCTACATGTCATACAAAAGAGCCAGAAATCCACTCATGTCATACAAAAGAGCCAGAAATCTAAGGGATAAATTAATCCACACGGATATTGGCCCACAAAAAGAATCTGGCCAAACTTTTTTACGCTGCCCTAAACTGGGGAGCTTTCCCTGCTTAAACTGCGTAAATTGTCGCTACATGCAGAAAGGCAGTTTCTTCCTACATCCATTGACACAGAAAAAATATCACATTAAACACTACTTAACATGTGATTCTGCATTTGTTGTGTATGTACTTTGGTGCCCATGCCAGTTGCTATATGTTGGCGAGACTTCTCTGGATTTTAAAACCAGAATTAACCAACATACATACACCATCCGGAAAAAACGTATGGACCTTCCAGTCCCAAAACATTTTACGGACATGGGCCATAAAGAACGAGATCTGAGATGTGTACTGATAGATCACGTCCCCACTCCTCGCAGCGGTGGCAATAGACACACACTACTTAAGAAATGTGAAATCCGTTGGATTACCAGACTAAACACATTAAGACCCCATGGGTTAAATGTGGACTATAAGCCCTGGCTATTGTCCTGAGTTGGCATTTTCGGGTTTTGCTTGCTGTTTTCCTCTTGAAAGTATGTTTGTTAGTGCCCCCTGTTTTACTAACAGGGTGATTTTACTTGTTTTCTCACCTTTGTTTCCTTTTTTTCACTTATTTCTAGAATCTTGATGAGGATTGGGCCTGCTTGTCAGGAGTGAGCGGTGGAATACTGGTCAACTGGATCAGGATGGTGCTTGAACATCTGTACTAATAAACTTATATTATGTGATTTTGCAATGCCCTTTTTGGTACTTTTTCATTTATTATGATATTTTTTACGTATATGCTTTAGCTCTGGGAGCTACTTTTACGCTATATGAGCTGTAATTTTGTCCTTATTTCCTTTACTAACCGCACATGATTTGACACACACAGCACTAGCATGGCGTTTTTTTCAGTGCTTTATACTGGTGATCTGCATATTGCGGTTGGATGTTCGGACTCGGAGATCATTTGAATTAGCATGAGTTTGAGAGGTTGGTGACACTAGGGACTCTATAGGTCTTGCCTTTGAATTAATCCTCCCCTGTAATCTAGAGGATGGTCCCTTGTCTGTCATGCTAGATGTCCAGGAATGGCAGCTCGCTGACAGAGTGGACATTCTAACTGGTGGTTATGTGTGAATAACACGTGTCACACAGTTGGACTCCTCGTAAGATTAGGGGGTACTTGAATAATAATAAGATTGAGTGATTATTTTATGTACTTTGGAGATTTGCGGTACTACCGCTATATATGTGCTAGATCCCCTTATCAATACTATGATACTATTGTGCAATATGTCACCACTTTGTACCTCTCGAATTCTTTGCTGATCTATTCTTATGGTGCCGATACCCTAACCTCTGTCATTGCGGGTCTCAGTGTGACGCTGGATTTAGCTGTGTGGTGCTCTTGTCGTTTTACAAACCTATGCGATTGGTTACTAGGACAACTACAGCTAGGGGTGCGCTCCACGGTCTAGTGGAACGCTTGAGATATCGCGAGGGTTCCGGTGATGTGGCCACACCTATGATCACGTGATCGGACGCGCGAACACATGACTTGGAGGCTCTGAAAGGTCCTGTGACATGCGCAATACAATGATTAGTGCGTGATCACATGACCTGGAAGTTCTGAAAGGTCCTTTGACATGCGCATTACGATGAATAGTACGCCGGGATCCATGTGGACCATCGCCATCGCCCACTCCAGGACCTGCCTCATCATGATAATTTTAAGGTACACCTGTACACTTTTGGTCATTATGAAGACCTTCACATGTGTTTGTAATCACAATTATGATACGGTGATATGTTTTTATTATTCTAATGATGATTCTATGAAGTGGCATTGGTGACCACATCACTATGTTGTATTTCACTATGGAATGAGATTGTATAAGTACATGGATATTGTTTTTAAATTGATATTTGGAGATGATTGAATTTGATTAATGTAATTGTTCTGATGACTACCTAATTATGTAAAATTGTATAAATATGCACAATGCACTACTTACTATGTCACTGCTTGAGAAAGATCCCAGAAAGCGGATCGAAACGTCGCGGGTCTGGTGAATAAAGCCTTTTTCTACTTTTTTACGCTTTGGATGTGCTGTGGAATTTTTTCATTTTATCTACATTGGAGGTGGATCGCCCCCACAGCCACTGGCACTCCGACTGCACTTTACAGACAGCTGTGCTGCCCACACCTTTCTACCTTTATCTTAGATAGATAGATAGATAGATAGATAGATAGATAGATAGATAGATAGATAATGATAAATAGATAGATAGATAGATAGATAGATAGATAGATAGATAGATAGATAGATACAGGGAGTGCAGAATTATTAGGCAAGTTGTATTTTTGAGGATTAATTTTATTATTGAACAACAACCATGTTCTCAATGAACCCAAAAAACTCATTAATATCAAAGCTGAATATTTTTGGAAGTAGTTTTTAGTTTGTTTTTAGTTTTAGCTATTTTAGGGGGATATCTGTGTGTGCAGGTGACTATTACTGTGCATAATTATTAGGCAACTTAACAAAAAACAAATATATACCCATTTCAATTATTTATTTTTACCAGTGAAACCAATATAACATCTCAACATTCACAAATATACATTTCTGACATTCAAAAACAAAACAAAAACAAATCAGTGACCAATATAGCCACCTTTCTTTGCAAGGACACTCAAAAGCCTGCCATCCATGGATTCTGTCAATGTTTTGATCTGTTCACCATCAACATTGCGTGCAGCAGCAACCACAGCCTCCCAGACACTGTTCAGAGAGGTGTACTGTTTTCCCTCCTTGTAAATCTCACATTTGATGATGGACCACAGGTTCTCAATGGGGTTCAGATCAGGTGAACAAGGAGGCCATGTCATTAGATTTTCTTCTTTTATACCCTTTCTTGCCAGCCACGCTGTGGAGTACTTGGACGCGTGTGATGGAGCATTTTCCTGCATGAAAATCATGTTTTTCTTGAAGGATGCAGACTTCTTCCTGTACCACTGCTTGAAGAAGGTGTCTTCCAGAAACTGGCAGTAGGACTGGGAGTTGAGCTTGACTCCATTCTCAACCCGAAAAGGCCCCACAAGCTCATCTTTGATGATACCAGCCCAAACCAGTACTCCACCTCCACCTTGCTGGCGTCTGAGTCGGACTGGAGCTCTCTGCCCTTTACCAATCCAGCCACGGGCCCATCCATCTGGCCCATCAAGACTCACTCTCATTTCATCAGTCCATAAAACCTTAGAAAAATCAGTCTTGAGATATTTCTTGGCCCAGTCTTGACGTTTCAGCTTGTGTGTCTTGTTCAGTGGTGGTCGTCTTTCAGCCATTCTTACCTTGGCCATGTCTCTTAGTATTGCACACCTTGTGCTTTTGGGCACTCCAGTGATGTTGCAGCTCTGAAATATGGCCAAACTGGTGGTAAGTGGCATCTTGGCAGCTGCACGTTTGACTTTTCTCAGTTCATGGGCAGTTATTTTGCGCCTTGGTTTTTCCACACGCTTCTTGCGACCCTGTTGACTATTTTGAATGAAACGCTTGATTGTTCGATGATCACGCTTCAGAAGCTTTGCAATTTTAAGAGTGCTGCATCCCTCTGCAAGATATCTCACTATTTTAGACTTTTCTGAGCCTGTCAAGTCCTTCTTTTGACCCATTTTGCCAAAGAAAGGAAGTTGCCTAATAATTATGCACACCTAATATAGGGTGTTGATGTCATTAGACCACACCCCTTCTCATTACAGAGATGCACATCACCTAATATGCTTAATTGGTAGTAGGCTTTCGAGCCTATACAGCTTGGAGTAAGACAACATGCATAAAGAGGATGATGTGGTCAAAATACTCATTTGCCTAATAATTCTGCACGCAGTGTAGATAGATAGATAATGATTTATAGATAGATAGATAATGATAGATAGATAGATAGATAGATAGATAGATAGAATGTTGGTTACTCTTTCTAGGTGGATCAGCTATCAGTACATAGATACATGTAACTAATAGCTATATGTAATCACTAACGAGATATAAACAAGGCCGAAAATATATCTTTTTTTCCTGTTAATTAAGAGGTAAATGAACAACATATTCACAAACAGCAGGAAAGGGTGAAGCTAATAAGGGTGAGCTATGTGTTAATGTGACTTTACCTTAACATTTTGCAAGTGCAGCAAATAATGTCCTATGTTCATGCACAGCCATAGCCAGGTAATTATATTACTGTGTGTTATGTAAACCTAATTTCAGCAAGAGCACTACAGCAGATGCACTAATACAGACTGAGGCCGGCTAATTAGCAGAGCAGCTCTAGGCTACAAGCCATTTATTAAACCTAATTCCTAAATCCACACTATCAGACAATATACAGGTGTGTGTGGGTAAGGTGTGGTTGAAGACCAGTTTTGTAGCCTGTTGTAGGCTAGTATTGTAGTAAAGTGGAGTTCTAGGTATATAGTTGTAGAGTACAGGGTTTTGTACTTGTAGGGTGTAGCTGCAGGGTAGGATTGTAGCTTTAGAAGGTAGATTAAAAATAGGATATTAAGCTGCAGGGGAGGGTTGTAAGGTGCAGTAGTAGTTTAGAGTTGTAAGCTATATGGTATGGTGGTAGGGCAGGATTGTAGTTGTACAGCATACTTGAGGGATAAGGTTGTAGGGTTTAGTTGTAGAGTGTGGTAGAGTACAGTTTTAGGTTGTACTTTTAGGTCATTGTCCATGTCCACTCCCTGGCCTCCTGCATGTGGCTCTCAGGCTGTTGGCAATTTCAGATAATATTGTACACTAGCGGCACCGGGCTCCTAGCAATACTAGAATGTGACGCTATAGTGAAAACCATATCACTAGCAGTTAATATGGGTAAAAGCCATATCGCTAGGACACGTCTTTAACTGGCTTTTTATCTTTGTAATATTCAATATAATTCAATACTATCTATTGCATTTGGATTTGGATCTACAGAAGATTGGAGACCTCTGTATATATATGTAGGGCATGGTTATTTGTGCATGGCGTATATTAGGTGTAGTGCACTGTAGCAGGACGTAGTTGCACAGTATAGTTAAAGGCTTGCCCTG
Source organism: Bufo bufo (assembly GCF_905171765.1). Taxonomy (NCBI): domain Eukaryota; kingdom Metazoa; phylum Chordata; class Amphibia; order Anura; family Bufonidae; genus Bufo; species Bufo bufo. Next base: position 103,103,904 of record NC_053392.1, on the reverse strand, counting down.
CAGGGTGTAGATGTAATATATAGCTACAGGGTGTAGATGTAATATATATTTACAGGTTGTAGATGTAAAATATAGCTACAGGTTGTAGATGTAATATATAGTTACAGGGTGTAGATGTAATATATAGTTACAGGGTGTAGATGTGATATATAGTTACAGGGTGTAGATGTAATATATATTTACAGGGTGTAGATGTAATATATAGTTACAGGGTGTAGATGTCATATATATTTACAGGCTGTAGATGTAATATATAGTTACAGGGTGTAGATGTAATATATAGTTACAGGGTGTAGATGTAATATATATTTACAGGGTGACGGTGTAGATGTAATATATATTTACAGGGTGTAGATGTAATATATAGTTACAGGGTGTAGATGTAATATATAGTTACAGGGTGTAGATGTAATATATAGTTACAGGCTGTAGATGTAATATATATTTACAGGCTGTAGATGTAATATATAGTTACAGGCTGTAGATGTAATATATAGTTACAGGGTGTAGATGTAATATATAGTTACAGGGTGTAGATGTAATATATATTTACAGGGTGACGGTGTAGATGTAATATATATTTACAGGGTGTAGATGTAATATATAGTTACAGGGTGTAGATGTAATATATAGTTATAGGGTGTAGATGTAATATATAGTTACAGGGTGTAAATGTAATATAAAGTTACAGGGTGTAGATGTAATATATAGTTACAGGGTGTAGATGTAATATATATTTACAGGGTGTAGATGTAATATATAGTTACAGACTGTAGATGTAATATATATTTACAGGCTGTAGATGTAATATATAGTTACAGGGTGTAGATGTAATATATAGTAAGAGGTTGTAGATGTAATATATAGTTACAGGCTGTAAATGTAATATATAGTTACAGGTTGTAGATGTAATATATAGTTACAGGGTGTAGATGTAATATATAGTTACAGGGTGTAGATGTAATATATAGTTACAGGGTGTAGATGTAATATATAGTTACAGGCTGTAGATGTAATATATAGTTACAGGGTGTAGATGTAATATACAGTTACAGGGTGTAGATGTAATATAAAGTTACAGGGTATAGATGTAATATATAGTTACAGGGTGTAGATGTAATATATATTTAGAGGGTGTAGATGTAATATATAGTTACAGGGTGTAGATGTAATATATATTTACAGGCTGTAGATGTAATATATATTTACAGGCTGTAGATGTAATATATATTTACAGGGTGTAGATGTAATATACAGGGAGTGCAGAATTATTAGGCAAATGAGTATTTTGACCACATCATCCTCTTTATGCATGTTGTCTTACTCCAAGCTGTATAGGCTCGAAAGCCTACTACCAATTAAGCATATTGGGTGATGTGCATCTCTGTAATGAGAAGGGGTGTGGTCTAATGACATCAACACCCTATATTAGGTGTGCATAATTATTAGGCAACTTCCTTTCCTTTGGCAAAATGGGTCAAAAGAAGGACTTGACAGGCTCAGAAAAGTCAAAAATAGTGAGATATCTTGCAGAGGGATGCAGCACTCTTAAAACTGCAAAGCTTCTGAAGCGTGATCATCGAACAATCAAGCGTTTCATTCAAAATAGTCAACAGGGTCGCAAGAAGCGTGTGGAAAAACCAAGGCGCAAAATAACTGCCCATGAACTGAGAAAAGTCAAGCGTGCAGCTGCCAAGATGCCACTTGCCACCAGTTTGGCCATATTTCAGAGCTGCAACATCACTGGAGTGCCCAAAAGCACAAGGTGTGCAATACTCAGAGACATGGCCAAGGTAAGAAAGGCTGAAAGACGACCACCACTGAACAAGACACACAAGCTGAAACGTCAAGACTGGGCCAAGAAATATCTCAAGACTGATTTTTCTAAGGTTTTATGGACTGATGAAATGAGAGTGAGTCTTGATGGGCCAGATGGATGGGCCCGTGGCTGGATTGGTAAAGGGCAGAGAGCTCCAGTCCGACTCAGACTCCAGCAAGGTGGAGGTGGAGTACTGGTTTGGGCTGGTATCATCAAAGATGAGCTTGTGGGGCCTTTTCGGGTTGAGGATGGAGTCAAGCTCAACTCCCAGTCCTACTGCCAGTTTCTGGAAGACACCTTCTTCAAGCAGTGGTACAGGAAGAAGTCTGCATCCTTCAAGAAAAACATGATTTTCATGCAGGACAATGCTCCATCACACGCGTCCAAGTACTCCACAGCGTGGCTGGCAAGAAAGGGTATAAAAGAAGAAAATCTAATGACATGGCCTCCTTGTTCACCTGATCTGAACCCCATTGAGAACCTGTGGTCCATAATCAAATGTGAGATTTACAAGGAGGGAAAACAGTACACCTCTCTGAACAGTGTCTGGGAGGCTGTGGTTGCTGCTGCACGCAATGTTGATGGTGAACAGATCAAAACACTGACAGAATCCATGGATGGCAGGCTTTTGAGTGTCCTTGCAAAGAAAGGTGGCTATATTGGTCACTGATTTGTTTTTGTTTTGTTTTTGAATGTCAGAAATGTATATTTGTGAATGTTGAGATGTTATATTGGTTTCACTGGTAAAAATAAATAATTGAAATGGGTATATATTAGTTTTTTGTTAAGTTGCCTAATAATTATGTACAGTAATAGTCACCTGCACACACAGATATCCCCTAAAATAGCTAAAACTAAAAACAAACTAAAAACTACTTCCAAAAATATTCAGCTTTGATATTAATGAGTTTTTTGGGTTCATTGAGAACATGGTTGTTGTTCAATAATAAAATTAATCCTCAAAAATACATAATAATTCTGCACTCCCTGTATAGTTACAGGGTGTAGATGTAATATATAGTAAGAGGTTGTAGATGTAATATATAGTTACAGGCTGTAAATGTAATATATAGTTACAGGCTGTAGATGTAATATATAGTTACAAGGTGTAGATGTAATATATAGTTACAGGGTGTAGATGTAATATATAGTTACAGGGTGTAGATGTAATATATAGTTACAGGCTGTAGATGTAATATATAGTTACAGGGTGTAGATGTAATATACAGTTACAGGGTGTAGATGTAATATACAGTTACAGGGTGTAGATGTAATATACAGTTACAGGGTGTAGATGTAATATAAAGTTACAGGGTGTAGATGTAATATATAGTTACAGGGTGTAGATGTAATATATAGTTACAGGGTGTAGATGTAATATATAGTTACAGGGTGTAGATGTAATATATAGTTACAGGCTGTAGATGTAATATATAGTTACAGGGTATAGATGTAATATACAGTTACAGGGTGTAGATGTAATATACAGTTACAGGGTGTAGATGTAATATACAGTTACAGGGTGTAGATGTAATATAAAGTTACAGGGTATAGATGTAATATATAGTTACAGGGTTTAGATGTAATATATATTTAGAGGGTGTAGATGTAATATATAGTTACAGGGTGTAGATGTAATATATATTTATAGGCTGTAGATGTAATATATATTTACAGGCTGTAGATGTAATATATATTTACAGGGTGTAGACGTAATATATAGTTACAGGGTGTACATGTAATATATAGTAAGAGGTTGTAGATGTAATATATAGTTACAGGCTGTAAATGTAATATATAGTTACAGGCTGTAAATGTAATATATAGTTACAGGTTGTAACTATAGTACAGGGTGTAGATGTAGTACAGGGTGTAGATATAGTACAGGGTGTAGATATATAGTTACAGGGTGTAGATGTAATATATAGTTACAGGTTGTAGATGTAATATATAGTTACAGGCTGTAGATGTAATATATAGTTACAGGGTGTAGATGTAATATACAGTTACAGGGTGTAGATGTAATATACAGTTACAGGGTGTAGATGTAATATACAGTTACAGGGTGTAGATGTAATATAAAGTTACAGGGTGTAGATGTAATATATAGTTACAGGGTTTAGATGTAATATATATTTACAGGGTGTAGATGTAATATATAGTTACAGGGTGTAGATGTAATATATATTTACAGGCTGTAGATGTAATATATATTTACAGGCTGTAGATGTAATATATATTTACAGGCTGTAGATGTAATATATAGTTACAGGGTGTAGATGTAATATATAGTAATAGGTTGTAGATGTAATATATAGTTACAGGCTGTAAATGTAATATATAGTTACAGGTTGTAGATGTAATATATAGTTACAGGCTGTAGATGTAATATATAGTTACAGGGTGTAGATGTAATATATAGTTACAGAGTGTAGATGTAATATATAGTTACAGGGTGTAGATGTAATATATAGTTACAGGCTGTAGATGTAATATAGAGTTACAGGGTGTAGATGTAATATACAGTTACAGGGTGTAGATGTAATATACAGTTACAGGGTGTAGATGTAATATACAGTTACAGGGTGTAGATGTAATATAAAGTTACAGGGTATAGATGTAATATATAGTTACAGGGTGTAGATGTAATATATATTTAGAGGGTGTAGATGTAATATATAGTTACAGGGTGTAGATGTAATATATATTTACAGGCTGTAGATGTAATATATATTTACAGGCTGTAGATGTAAAATATATTTACAGGGTGTAGATGTAATATATAGTTACAGGGTGTAGATGTAATATATAGTAAGAGGTTGTAGATGTAATATATAGTTACAGGCTGTAAATGTAATATATAGTTACAGGTTGTAGATGTAATATATAGTTACAGGCTGTAGATGTAATATATAGTTACAGGGTGTAGATGTAATATATAGTTACAGGGTGTAGATGTAATATATAGTTACAGGGTGTAGATGTAATATATAGTTACAGGCTGTAGATGTAATATATAGTTACAGGGTGTAGATGTAATATACAGTTACAGGGTGTAGATGTAATATACATTAACAGGGTGTAGATGTAATATACAGTTACAGGGTGTAGATGTAATATAAAGTTACAGGGTGTAGATGTAATATATAGTTACAGGGTGTAGATGTAATATATAGTTACAGGGTGTAGATGTAATATATAGTTACAGGGTGTAGATGTAATATACAGTTACAGGGTGTAGATGTAATATACAGTTACAGGGTGTAGATGTAATATATAGTTACAGGGTGTAGATGTAATATATAGTAAGAGGTTGTAGATGTAATATATAGTTACAGGCTGTAAATGTAATATATAGTTACAGGTTGTAGATGTAATATATAGTTACAGGCTGTAGATGTAATATATAGTTACAGGGTGTAGATGTAATATATAGTTACAGGCTGTAGATGTAATATATATTTACAGGGTGTAGATGTAATATATAGTTACAGGGTGTAGATGTAATATATAGTAATAGGTTGTAGATGTAATATATAGTTACAGGCTGTAAATGTAATATATAGTTACAGGTTGTAGATGTAATATATAGTTACAGGCTGTAGATGTAATATATAGTTACAGGGTGTAGATGTAATATATAGTTACAGAGTGTAGATGTAATATATAGTTACAGGGTGTAGATGTAATATATAGTTACAGGCTGTAGATGTAATATAGAGTTACAGGGTGTAGATGTAATATACAGTTACAGGGTGTAGATGTAATATACAGTTACAGGGTGTAGATGTAATATACAGTTACAGGGTGTAGATGTAATATAAAGTTACAGGGTGTAGATGTAATATATAGTTACAGGGTGTAGATGTAATATATATTTAGAGGGTGTAGATGTAATATATAGTTACAGGGTGTAGATGTAATATATATTTACAGGCTGTAGATGTAATATATATTTACAGGCTGTAGATGTAATATATATTTACAGGGTGTAGATGTAATATATAGTTACAGGGTGTAGATGTAATATATAGTAAGAGGTTGTAGATGTAATATATAGTTACAGGCTGTAAATGTAATATATAGTTACAGGTTGTAGATGTAATATATAGTTACAGGCTGTAGATGTAATATATAGTTACAGGGTGTAGATGTAATATATAGTTACAGGGTGTAGATGTAATATATAGTTACAGGGTGTAGATGTAATATATAGTTACAGGCTGTAGATGTAATATATAGTTACAGGGTGTAGATGTAATATACAGTTACAGGGTGTAGATGTAATATACATTAACAGGGTGTAGATGTAATATACAGTTACAGGGTGTAGATGTAATATAAAGTTACAGGGTGTAGATGTAATATATAGTTACAGGGTGTAGATGTAATATATAGTTACAGGGTGTAGATGTAATATATAGTTACAGGGTGTAGATGTAATATATAGTTACAGGCTGTAGATGTAATATATAGTTACAGGGTGTAGATGTAATATACAGTTACAGGGTGTAGATGTAATATACAGTTACAGGGTGTAGATGTAATATACTGTTACAGGGTGTAGATGTAATATACAGTTACAGGGTGTAGATGTAATATAAAGTTACAGGGTGTAGATGTAATATATAGTTACAGGGTGTAGATGTAATATATATTTAAAGGGGGTAGATGTAATATATAGTTACAGGGTGTAGATGTAATATATATTTACAGGCTGTAGATGTAATATATATTTACAGGCTGTAGATGTAATATATATTTACAGGGTGTAGATGTAATATATAGTTACAGGGTGTAGATGTAATATATAGTAAGAGGTTGTAGATGTAATATATAGTTACAGGCTGTAAATGTAATATATAGTTACAGGTTGTAACTATAGTACAGGGTGTAGATGTAGTACAGGGTGTAGATATAGTACAGGGTGTAGATATATAGTTACAGGGTGTAGATGTAATATATAGTTACAGGGTGTAGATGTAATATATAGTTACAGGCTGTAGATGTAATATATAGTTACAGGGTGTAGATGTAATATACAGTTACAGGGTGTAGATGTAATATACAGTTACAGGGTGTAGATGTAATATACAGTTACAGGGTGTAGATGTAATATAAAGTTACAGGGTGTAGATGTAATATATAGTTACAGGGTGTAGATGTAATATATATTTACAGGGTGTAGATGATATATATAGTTACAGGGTGTAGATGTAATATATATTTACAGGCTGTAGATGTAATATATATTTACAGGCTGTGTAGATGTAATATATATTTACAGGGTGTAGATGTAATATATAGTTACAGGGTGTAGATGTAATATATAGTAAGAGGTTGTAGATGTAATATATAGTTACAGGCTGTAAATGTAATATATAGTTACAGGTTGTAGATGTAATATATAGTTACAGGCTGTAGATGTAATATATAGTTACAGGGTGTAGATGTAATATATAGTTACAGGTTGTAGATGTAATATATAGTTACAGGCTGTAGATGTAATGTATAGTTACAGGGTGTAGATGTAATATATAGTTACAGGCTGTAGATTTAATATATAGTTACAGGGTGTAGATGTAATATACAGTTACAGGGTGTAGATGTAATATACAGTTACAGGGTGTAGATGTAATATAAAGTTACAGGGTGTAGATGTAATATATAGTTACAGGGTGTAGATGTAATATATAGTTACAGGGTGTAGATGTAATATATATTTACAGGGTGTAGATGTAATATATAGTTACAGGGTGTAGATGTAATATATATTTACAGGCTGTAGATGTAATATATATTTACAGGGTGTAGATGTAATATATAGTTACAGGGTGTAGATGTAATATATAGTAAGAGGTTGTAGATGTAATATATAGTTACAGGCTGTAAATGTAATATATAGTTACAGGTTGTAGATGTAATATATAGTTACAGGCTGTAGATGTAATATATAGTTACAGGGTGTAGATGTAATATATAGTTACAGGCTGTAGATGTAATATATATTTACAGGGTGTAGATGTAATATATAGTTACAGGGTGTAGATGTAATATATAGTAATAGGTTGTAGATGTAATATATAGTTACAGGCTGTAAATGTAATATATAGTTACAGGTTGTAGATGTAATATATAGTTACAGGCTGTAGATGTAATATATAGTTACAGGGTGTAGATGTAATATATAGTTACAGAGTGTAGATGTAATATATAGTTACAGGGTGTAGATGTAATATATAGTTACAGGCTGTAGATGTAATATAGAGTTACAGGGTGTAGATGTAATATACAGTTACAGGGTGTAGATGTAATATACAGTTACAGGGTGTAGATGTAATATACAGTTACAGGGTGTAGATGTAATATAAAGTTACAGGGTATAGATGTAATATATAGTTACAGGGTGTAGATGTAATATATATTTAGAGGGTGTAGATGTAATATATAGTTACAGGGTGTAGATGTAATATATATTTACAGGCTGTAGATGTAATATATATTTACAGGCTGTAGATGTAATATATATTTACAGGGTGTAGATGTAATATATAGTTACAGGGTGTAGATGTAATATATAGTAAGAGGTTGTAGATGTAATATATAGTTACAGGCTGTAAATGTAATATATAGTTACAGGTTGTAGATGTAATATATAGTTACAGGCTGTAGATGTAATATATAGTTACAGGGTGTAGATGTAATATATAGTTACAGGGTGTAGATGTAATATATAGTTACAGGGTGTAGATGTAATATATAGTTACAGGGTGTAGATGTAATATATAGTTACAGGGTGTAGATGTAATATACAGTTACAGGGTGTAGATGTAATATACATTAACAGGGTGTAGATGTAATATACAGTTACAGGGTGTAGATGTAATATAAAGTTACAGGGTGTAGATGTAATATATAGTTACAGGGTGTAGATGTAATATATAGTTACAGGGTGTAGATGTAATATATAGTTACAGGGTGTAGATGTAATATATAGTTACAGGCTGTAGATGTAATATATAGTTACAGGGTGTAGATGTAATATACAGTTACAGGGTGTAGATGTAATATACAGTTACAGGGTGTAGATGTAATATACTGTTACAGGGTGTAGATGTAATATACAGTTACAGGGTGTAGATGTAATATAAAGTTACAGGGTGTAGATGTAATATATAGTTACAGGGTGTAGATGTAATATATATTTAAAGGGGGTAGATGTAATATATAGTTACAGGGTGTAGATGTAATATATATTTACAGGCTGTAGATGTAATATATATTTACAGGCTGTAGATGTAATATATATTTACAGGGTGTAGATGTAATATATAGTTACAGGGTGTAGATGTAATATATAGTAAGAGGTTGTAGATGTAATATATAGTTACAGGCTGTAAATGTAATATATAGTTACAGGTTGTAACTATAGTACAGGGTGTAGATGTAGTACAGGGTGTAGATATAGTACAGGGTGTAGATATATAGTTACAGGGTGTAGATGTAATATATAGTTACAGGGTGTAGATGTAATATATAGTTACAGGGTGTAGATGTAATATATAGTTACAGGGTGTAGATGTAATATACAGTTACAGGGTGTAGATGTAATATACAGTTACAGGGTGTAGATGTAATATACAGTTACAGGGTGTAGATGTAATATAAAGTTACAGGGTGTAGATGTAATATATAGTTACAGGGTGTAGATGTAATATATATTTACAGGGTGTAGATGATATATATAGTTACAGGGTGTAGATGTAATATATATTTACAGGCTGTAGATGTAATATATATTTACAGGCTGTGTAGATGTAATATATATTTACAGGGTGTAGATGTAATATATAGTTACAGGGTGTAGATGTAATATATAGTAAGAGGTTGTAGATGTAATATATAGTTACAGGCTGTAAATGTAATATATAGTTACAGGTTGTAGATGTAATATATAGTTACAGGCTGTAGATGTAATATATAGTTACAGGGTGTAGATGTAATATATAGTTACAGGTTGTAGATGTAATATATAGTTACAGGCTGTAGATGTAATGTATAGTTACAGGGTGTAGATGTAATATATAGTTACAGGCTGTAGATTTAATATATAGTTACAGGCTTTAGATGTAATATATAGTTACAGGGTGTAGATAAAATAAATCGTTGCAGGGTGTAGATGTAATGTATAGTGTTGAGCGCGAATATTCGAAAAGCAATTTTTTGGGCGAATATCGGCACTTCGATAATTCGCGAATATTTTGAATATAGTGCTATATATTCGTAATGACTAATATTTTTTTTATTTTTTTTTAACAGTACATTTCAGGTGATCATCCCTCCCTTCTTCTAGTTTGTGGGCCAATGAGAAGGCTTTGTCACAGCTTAGCAACATCCCTAGCAACCAATAGAAAAGTTGCCTACCCCACGCCGATATTTCGCGTGCATTACGCGAATAATACATTGCCAATTTTTGCAATCAAGAATATAATCTCGAATTTACGAATATATGACGAATATTCTACAAAATATTTGCGAAATATCACGAATTCGAATATTGGCCCTGCCGCTCATCACTAGTAATGTATAGATACAGGGTGTAGATGTAATCTATAGTTACAGGCTGTAGATGCAATGTATAGATACAGGGTGTAGATGTAATATATAGTAGGTTGTAGATTTAATATATAGTAAGAGGTTGTAGATGTAATATAGAGTTACAGGGTACAGATGTAATATACACTGCTCAAAAAAATAAAGGGAACACTTAAACAACACAATGTAACTCCAAGTCAATCACACTTCTGTGAAATCAAACTGTGCACTTAGGAAGCAACACTGAGTGACAATCAATTTCACATGCTGTTGTGCAAATGGGATAGACAACAGGTGGAAATTATAGGCAATTAGCAAGACACCCCCAATAAAGGAGTGGTTCTGTAGGTGGTGACCACAGATCACTTCTCAGTTCCTATGCTTCTTGGCTGATGTTTTGGTCACTTTTGAATGCTCGCGGTGCTTTGTGTTAGTGGTAGCATGAGACGGAGTCTACAACCCACACAAGTGGCTCAGGTAGTGCAGCTTATCCAGGATGGCACATCAATGTGAGCTGTGGCAAGAAGGTTTGCTGTGTCTGTCAGCGTAGTGTCCAGAGCATGGAGGCGCTACCAGGAGACAGGCCAGTACATCAGGAGACGTGGAGGAGGCCATAGGAGGGCAACAACCCAGCAGCAGGACCGCTACCTCCGCCTTTGTGCAAGGAGGAACAGGAGGAGCACTGCCAGAGCCCTTCAAAATGACCTCCAGCAGGCCACAAATGTGCATGTGTCTGCTCAAACGGTCAGAAACAGACTCCATGAGGGTGATATGAGGGCCCGACGTCCACAGGTGGGGGTTGTGCTTACAGCCCAACACCGTGCAGGACGTTTGGCATTTGCCAGAGAACACCAAGATTGGCAAATTCGCCACTGGCACCCTGTGCTCTTCACAGATGAAAGCAGGTTCACACTGAGCACATGTGACAGACGTGACAGAGTCTGGAGACGCCGTGGAGAACGTTCTGCTGCCTGCAACATCCTCCAGCATGACCGGTTTGGCATTGGGTCAGTAATGGTGTGGGGTGGCATTTCTTTGGAGGGCCGCACAGCCCTCCATGTGCTCGCCAGAGGTAGCCTGAATGCCATTAGGTACCGAGATGAGATCCTCAGACCCCTTGTGAGACCATATGCTGGTGCGGTTGGCCCTGGGTTCCTCCTGATGCAAGACAATGCTAGACCTCATGTGGCTGGAGTGTGTCAGCAGTTCCTGCAAGACGAAGGCATTGATGCTATGAACTGGCCCGCCTGTTCCCCAGACCTGAATCCAATTGAGCACATCTGGGACATCATGTCTCGCTCTATCCACCAACGTCATGTTGCACCACAGACTGTCCAGGAGTTGGCAGATGCTTTAGTCCAGGTCTGGGAGGAGATCCCTCAGGAGACCGTCCGCCACCTCATCAGGAGCATGCACAGTTGTTGTAGGGAGGTCATACAGGCACGTGGAGGCCACACACACTACTGAGCCTCATTTTGACTTGTTTTAAGGACATTACATCAAAGTTGGATCAGCCTGTAGTGTGTTTTTCCACTTTAATTTTGAGTGTGACTCCAAATCCAGACCTCTATGGGTTGAAAAATTTGATTTCCATTTTTTTATTTTTGTGTGATTTTGTTGTCAGCACATTCAACTAAGTAAAGAACAAAGTATTTCAGAAGAATATTTAATTAACTCAGATCTAGGATGTGTTATTTTTGTGTTCCCTTTATTTTTTTGAGCAGTGTATATAGTTACATGGTGTAGATGTAATATATATAGTTGCAGGGTGTAGATGTAATATATAGTAAGAGGTTTTAGTTGTAATATATAGCTGCCAGGTGTACTTGTAATACAGTATATAGCTGCATGGTGTAGTCATTTTTTGTATATGGTGTTGGTCTTTATCTAGGATGTTCCGCTTTCTCTCTTCCTAATCCAATGGCCTTATTCACACAGTACAGATGTTGTGTTTATACTTTATTTATATTTAGCAAAAAACTGGTTTGGATCCAACAAAGTCAAAGTTCTTCTTTTTCTTATTTTCTTCTATTCATGATACAATCTAAATAATTATGTGTACATGACAACCTCTTACAATAGTTCCAAACAGCAGCTGTTCTACCCCGAGATGACCCCACTGCAGGGACTGACCAATTTTTATTTGTTTTATTCAGTGGGGCTCTACTAATACTGTATAGAGCAAAGAATGAAGTGCTAGATTTATTCTATTTTCCTATTGTTTAAATATTGTTAAAATTTCAGAAAACTTAGGTAACCACAGCTGGCAGGAAACATGACAGCCATGGGACCCATAGTGGGAGAATGCCCAGCAGTGAATAGCTTTCCTTGCTTGCATTGACACAGTCATAGTAGCTATTAGCTGTTAGCACTAGGGGGAGCTCCGTGTACATAGATTTATACAGCTAAATACATTGTACAGGGGATTCTCTGGCCCAAGAAAATGTGAGTATCATCAGCATAGAAGTGGGACCGGGAAAGCCATGAACTGTCCCATGCCAGAGGTATAGTGGGAGAAGAGCATGGGTCCCAGGGCAGAACTGTGAGAACACTGACTGAGAGAGGGCAGGGTTGACTGGGAGACACTGAATGTTCGTTTGGTGAGATATGAAGTGTTTCAGAAAAGGGTCAATTCTCTGATGTTGACAGAGTTTGTAACAGGAAAGAGTGGTGAACTGTGTCAAAGGCAGAGGACAAGTCAAGAAGGAGGAGTACAGAGTAAATGACTTTTATCTTTGGCAGCCAGTAGATCATTAGTGACTTTGATTATGGCGGTATCAGTGGCGTAGTGGGGTCAGATGCTGGATTGTAGATGGTCAAAAAGTGAGTGGGATGAGAGGTGGAAGGTAGTTCAAGGTAGACATGTTGTTCAAGGAGTTTTCATGCAAATACAGGTAACGAGATGGGGCTGAACAAAGAGGTCAAGGAAGGCTTCTTGAGGATAGGTGTGGTAGTTTCATGTTTAAAAGAAGAAGGAAAGACATCAGTGGTTAGTGATAGGTTGAAGAGTTGGATAAGGCTATGTTCACATCTGCATTGGAGGCTCCATTTGGGGCTTCCATCAGAGAGTTTGTCAAAAATAACAGAAAGGTCTGGCCTGCAGGACTTTTTGCTCCACTAAAAAAATATTCTCCTGAATGGAATCCAAAGTCATCTGATTATAGTGAATGTGATCTGTTAGTTTCCATTCATGTCAGTTATTTGTCGAATCCGGCACTAACGTTATTTCCATTCTTTTTTTCCCTATAACGGAGCATAAAAACAGAAAATGATATCGCTTATGTGAACACAGCCTAAGGGCTGGGATAAAATAGTAAGGTTAGTGATGAGGCAGGATGGGATTGGGTCAAGTGCACAGGTGGTGAGGTGGGATTTGGACAGTAGGGTGGAAGGTTTTTCATCAATGATGGTAGGTTATGCAGTTTACGTGGGAAGAGCACCTAGTAGTTTGGTTGAATTGTTCTCTAACGTTTTGATCTTCTGTTTGAAATATGAGGCAGAGACTTTAGTTGAGATGAGGGATGTAGAAGGGGCACCAGAGGATGGAGCAGGGACTCAGTTAAAAGCATGAAATAATTGTTTGAGGTTGTGGAGCAGAAAAGTTATATATTAATTCACCCTTAGACTATTGCATTTCAATGCAATCTTCTTCCTCACAGCAAAATGATCGTTCTTAGGGCTCATGCACACAACCTTATGTATTTTGCGGTCCGCAAAAACCGGATCCGCAAAAAATAGTGATGACCTCCGTGTGCATTCCGTATTTTGAGGAACGGAACAGCTAGCCCCTAATAGAATAGTACTATCCTTGTCCGTAATGCGGACAATAATAGGACATGTTAAATTTTTGCGGAACAGTAATACGGACATATGGAAACGGAATGCACACGGAGTACCTTCTGGGTTTTTTTGCGGACCCATTGAAATGAATGGTTCCACATACGCAAAAAAACGGAACGGACACGGAAAGAAAATACTTTTGTGTGCATGTTTCCATTTCCGTTTCCGTTCTGTAGTTCCGCAAAAAATCTCTGTATGGTTTCTGTATGCGATCCGTTGTTTGCGGATCGCAAACAGAAACATAACATTTTTAATCATTAATGTAATGTATTTTAACAGTATACACATGGGCAAAGTGGGCATGAATCCGCAAAAAACGGATGACATACGGATGTGTTCCGTATGCATTTCGTATTTTTTGCAGACCTATTGACTTGAATGGAGCCACGGATCGTTATTTGAGGGCAATAATAGGACAAGTTCTATCTTTCAGCGGAATGGATATACGGAAATACGGAAACGGAATGTACACGGAGTACATTCCGTTTTTTGTACGGAACCATTGAAATTAATGGTTCCGCATACGGACCGCAAACAGGATCCGCAAAAACGGAATGGAAACGGAAAAAAAAAACGTTCGTGTGCAAGTGGTATTACATTGAGATTTGTCTACACTGCGTATGGTCAGTAATACACACGGTCAAAAGTAACGTCTTCTTTATGAGCTTGGCGATTAGTGATGAGAAAAGTTTTTAAAAATTTTATTTGGCTGCATTGCCGAACTTCCACAAGAAATTTGATTTGTTACGAATTACTTGGTAACGAATCACATTCCATTGTATGAAGCGGTGATGATGTCACCTCACCCGCCCATCATTATGACGTGGTCACGTCACACGTCATCGCACCTGAGAATTGGCATGTTCTCTTTAATCAAGATGGCCACAATGACCTCTCCACAATCAAATGGATGAGTATGTAACTGCCATTGATTCGTTACGTTACCAAGAAGCGCCAAGAAATTCATGGTGAATTAAATTTTTCCTGAAATTTGGATCGAATTCCACTTCTTTAACATCGATTCGCTCAACACTATTGGCAATAGACAACAATAAATCATAACCCAAGAACTTATGGTTTTTAGAATTTATATACAGCCAATGAAAATTATGTCTGTCAATTTATCAACTGGGATGACTACAGTCCATGTGCGGTGATACAATATCTTACAATGGTGGATGAGCAGGAATGAAAGAGTTAAATCGAAGCAGCCTTACTGGTATATCTGTTACAGGCGCCCATCTGAGGTATAAGCAGACATACAGAAATCTATATTTCATTTCAGATTAAAGTAGAATAGTGTGACCGCTGTTCTGTGTCTTATCATTACGTGTTGGTTTTTTCCTCCGCTCTAGGGTAATCACACTTTTTTTTTTTCCTCCCGCTGAAATAAAAAATAACATTGGCGAGGTGTCAGGGGAGTGATATGTTTTCGCTTGCGCTCAAAGCTTGTTTAAGCTCTGTCTCATTAGCCGATATTGACAGAGCACCTCATATTTTTTTTTCTTCGTAAAGTTTATAGAACTCTAATCACCTGAAGGTCAACAGTAAGATTTCAAGGTCGTTACTTCTTGTGATTTGTAACCCAAGCCTGTAGCCTTATTTCCATTTCTCTCTGCTATGATATGGATTTGTCTGCCTGATGTTCTCTAAATACACACTCCTCGATATTTACCGTCCATCTTTCCTCCATCCGATAGCGCTTTACTAGGTAAACAATGGATACAGTAGCCCGCTTTCTTCAGTATATATTATGAAGCTGCTTGGGGGTATGGTATTAAAAAAAAAAAAAAGCTAAAGATACAATGGTCTCCTCTAAGGGATACATTTTATTAGATCGGAAAGCAGCTTACGTACAAAGGGAGAAAATTAATCGAGACCTGGGCTCCATGGGAAAAATAAAAATCAAGAAATAAGCTAAAGAGCAAATATTGCCGAAAAAAACTGACAAATTGGAAAAAAAATTGAATTTTAGATTTTGGTGGGCTTTTCCTATGTAAACAAAATTATATTTAAAATCTAATTTAAAGACCAATTTTTTTAGCCTTTTTGGCTCTTTTTCTTTTTCATTTCTGTAGTACTATACCATTGAAAATTAAATACTAAATATTGTAGCCGTCAGCACAGACAGATACATCTTCTATAGAGATGAGCAAAGCGACTTCAGATGTTACATCCGAAATCGCTTCGCAAAAAAATTTGTTATAATACTGTACGGAGATTTGTCTCCATACAGTATTAGAATGTATGGGCTCTGATGAGCCGAAGTAAGTTATTCACAAAGTTGCACGCGACTTCGTTAAATAACTTCGGTAGTTAATTATTAGAGTGAAAAAACCTTGGAACCGAAGCAGAGTTCGGTTCCAAGGTTTTCACTGTAATAATTAATTACCAAAGTTATTAAACGAAGTCGCGCGCAACTTTGTGAATAACTTACTTCGACTCATCAGACTCAATACATTCTAATACTGTATGGAGACGAATCTCTGTACAGTATTATAACTAATTTTTTAGCGAAGCGACTTCAGATGTAGCATCCGAAGCTCACTTCGCTCATCTCTAATTTTCTATATAGATAATCAATCCATTGTTCGTTTACAGCTACTGTGGGGGGTAGATATTGTCTGAGAGTTAATCCTCATTGTAATAGTAGGTGTAGTATTAGGATAACATTATGACAGTTACACTGTTCTCTTTATAGGCCTACATATTGACGCCCACAGAAGAGCACTGCACTTATAAGTGTAATGTGTGATGCTGTAATGGAGGCACTCACCCCCCTTCCCTCTCTGGTTGCAGTGAACGGTCTGACTCTTAAAGTCAAGCAAGGCTGTCTGCTGTGCTAAAAGTCCGATCAAAGGAGGACATTAAAGAGCCAGGACAGGAAGTAGGACAAATAGAGTGACTTCAAAAATTATATCCTGAAAATCATCCACTTGTTTTTTGTTAAACAAATTACATAGAATATTCACATATAGGCTGTTGTGTACCTTTCATCACAAAATTTCGGTACATGATATATTTCTTTTGATGACTGCTCCAGTCATCTGCAGATCTATGACAGCTTCATGCAGGGGCGTTGCTAGGGTCTCAAAAGATCCGGGGTCCAAGCCCCAATGCATATGGCCCAATTCTCAAAGTCAACCAACCGACCCCTAAGCCTGCTATAGCTATACAACTATACAGCAGCACCTACCTGTCACATCCAGTGCCTCCCAGATGACGTCTCCTCTGAGGTAGATCTTCTCTGTCATCATCTTCTCCATTCCATCCAGACAACTTCTCTCAGCCGCGCCTCATCTCTACAGAGTGTGACACACAAACATCTTAGCTTCCTCATTTTTCTGTATCCCCAAATTCTATCCTGAAGAAAAATGAGTGCCCCCATAGTAATAGTGCTCATCATAGTCCCACCAATAGTAATTCCCTTCTAGAATTCCTTCATTAGTAATACTGCCCCCTACAGTGCCCCCAACTGTGATAATGCTCCCCAAGAGTGCCCCCATTAGTAGAAGAGCCCTCCAGTATTAATAATGCCCTTACAGAGCCCCTAGTAGAAATAATCCCCCCCTATTGTTCCCCCAGTGGTAATGAGACCCCCGCAGTGCTCTTAGTAGAAATAATGCGGATCTATAAGTCCCTTCTATAGAGCCCCTAGTAGTAATAAGAACGCCTAATGTCTCCTGGATTTAAAATGCCCCCTACTGTTATAATGCTCACCCTGAAGTGCCCCAGTATTTATATTGCCCCTACTGTTATAATGCTCGCCCTGAAGCCCTCCCAGTATTTATAATGCCCCCTGCAGTGCCCCCTGTAGTTATATTCCTCAGTTTACTGTCCTCAAAAATTATAATTCCTCAGCCCCTCCACCATACAGTCCCATGTAAATAACATTATTTCCCTTCACCGCCATAGAGTGCCATGTAAATACCATTACACCATCTCTCCAGCCCCCTCCAATATACAGTCCCATGTAAATAACATCCCTTTCTATCTACAGCCCCCTCTAAAATACAGTCCCATGTAAATAACATTACACCATCTCTCCAGCCCCCTCCAATATACAGTCTCACGTAAATAACATTACCCCCTCCCCAGCCGCCATCAACATACAGTCCCATGTAAAGAACATAACCCCCTCCCCAGCTGCCTTCAACATACAGTCCCATGTAAATAACATCACCCCCTCAATATTCAGTCCCATGTAAATAACATCACTTCCTCCCCCAGTCACTTTCAACATACAGTCCCATGTAAATAAAATCACCCCCTCCCCAGTCACCTCCAATATGCAGTCCCATGTAAATCACATTACCCCTCAACATTTAGTCCCATGTAAATAATATCACTCCCTCCCACAGCTGCCTTCTAAATATACTCCCATGTAAATAACATCACCCCACCCCAGCAACCTCCAACATGCATTCCCATGTAAATAACATCACTCCCTCAACTTTCAGTCCCATGTAAATAACTTCCCTCCCTTCA
Source organism: Bufo bufo (assembly GCF_905171765.1). Taxonomy (NCBI): domain Eukaryota; kingdom Metazoa; phylum Chordata; class Amphibia; order Anura; family Bufonidae; genus Bufo; species Bufo bufo. The sequence continues at coordinate 103,085,162 of NC_053392.1, read as the reverse complement.
GCCCTAACATACAGTCTAGTTAAATAACAACTCCAAACATTGCTCTGCCTCTCACACTGAGTAATCTTCCCCTTCACTTACCTCTCCTCATGTAGCAGACCTCACCACAGCTTCTTCCCAGGACTTCTCTTCACTGCTGACCGTCCTCTCCTGCACTGGTCACATGACGGTGACATCATCGCAGGTCCTTTTCAGCTACTGCATTTAGCACTGATCACATGACCTGTGATGTCATCACAGGTCCTTAAAGGGAACCTGTCATCGGGATTTTGGGTATAGAGCTGAGGACATGGGTTGCTAGATGGCCGCTAGCACATCCACAATACCCAGACCCCATAGCTCTGTGTGCTTTTATTGTGTAAAAAAAACGATTTGATAAATATGCAAATTAACCTGAGATGAGTCAGAGCTTGAAAATATGACTCTTCTCTGGTCACACAAGCAAGATATGATTCTTTTATGTTAATTTGCATATGTATCAAATCGTTTTTTTTACACAATAAAAGCACAGAGAGCTATGGGGACTGGGTATTGCGGATGTGCTAGTGGCCATCTAGCAACCCATATACTCAGCTATATACCCAAAATCCCGGTGACAGGTTCCCTTTAAAGGGGTTCTGCAGTTTGTTTTAACTGATGATCTATCCTCTAGATCAGTGATGGCGAACCAATGGCACGGGTGCCAGAGGCGGCACTCAGAGCCCTCTATGCTTTAGACTTTTCCTGCCATTCATCCTCCCCAGCACAGGCAGCGCATTAAATGTAGGGTATTAATCTATTATAGATAAATGATAAAGGACATGAAAGATATATTATATTGGTATTTAGGTTAAATTGCCGTGTCGGCACTTTGCGATAAATAAGTGGGTATTTGGTTGCAGTTTTGGGCACTCGGTCTCTAAAAGGTTCACCATCACTGCTCTAGATCATCAGCATCTGATCAGCAGGGGTCCGAAATCCGGGACCCCCATCGATCAGCTGTTTGAGAAGGCAGCAGCGCTCCAGGAGCGCCGCTGCCTTCTCGCTGTTTAGCGCTGGCCCAGTGACATCACGACTAATATCAATTGGCCTGGGCGCGGCTAAGCTCCGTTCACTTGACTAGTCACTAGTCGTGATGTCACTGGGCCAGCGGTAAACAGCGAGAAGGCAACGGCGCTGCCTTCTCAAACAGCTGATCTGCCGGGGTCCCGGGTGTTGGACCCCCGCCAATCAAATGCTGATGATCTATCCAGAGGCTAGATCATCAGTTAAAACAAACTGTAGAACCCCTTTAAGCTTTTGAAGGGCATTAGATTAAATTGTATTGCCGTGCTGAGGATGGCAATACAGCTGGATCTAGCAGGCAGGCAGTACATTCGGGGCTTGGGACAAAACATCAGGGGCTCAGGCCCCAAATGTTTTAACCTAGCAACGCCCCTGGCTTCATGATAGTAATTTGAGGAAGTCTGAAATCCATCTCATGTCTAATCAGAGGCTCAAATTCTTGCTGGCTCTCCCTCAAGCTTTACAACTCATCCTTGCCAAGCAGTCGTGGTGGGAGGGGGGGGGGGGGGGGGGCAGTAGAACATATCACTGTGTGTAGCCAAGTTAAATGGGTTGTCTCGTCATTATGACGGATATACAGTCATGGTGAGGGAACTAGCACCTGATCTTGATGGATATATTCATCATGGGCTGTTTAGGAGGGGTTTTCCAGGATTTTTACATTAACGGACTATCCTCGGAACAGGCCCTCAATATCTGATTGACGGTGGTATGACACCCCTTTCGTTCAGCTGTTCTTAAGCTACAGTGCTGGAAGTCCACTGTGTAGTGAATGGAGCTGGTTACTTCAGCACTACTCCCATTCACTTACATAAAAGAAGTTCTGCAGTAATCGCAGTATCCTAAGGATAGGCCAGTAATATAAAAATCTTGGAAAACCCCTTTAAGAAATGTTCCTTTCAGTAAAGAGGAGAAGGAATTGGGCGCACGTCAAGGTAGCACCCTGTCAACTTGTGGGCTGCTCTGTGTTTCTTAAGCCAGTGTATCTAGAGTAATCATATGTTGTGAGGGGTCTGTGCCAAGGCACTCAGCCTGGATGGCAAGATTGCCATGATACTGCAGGCTGTGAAGGAGATGTCGATACTGTTGAGCAGACCATCGGGGAGGCATATTAAGTTCTTGGGAGAACTTCCTGCGGTATAGTTGTGCTGTTTCTGTTACCTAAAGTCTGCACCCATTGTGGAACCATAACACCTGCCTTCGCTCTGATTTCTGGGAAGAATCCGTAAAAAACTGTTTTCCTGATAAATTGAGAGACTAGCCAAGATTTACTAATCCTGTAGATGGAGTAAGTTTAAACAGGCTGTCTAGACCTGCATCAGATTTATACCAGGGGTTCAGGCTAGATGATAAATGTGGTGCAGGGATGTAGGGTTTTCTCCATACCAACTATTTGTTTACTTTAAGAATAAATTTTACTCCAGAATTAGGGCACAATTTAGCGCAAAATGATACATCTTAAGTAGGGATTGACCGATATCGATTTTTTAGAGCAGATACTGATAACCTGTGAACTTTCAGGCCGATAGCCGATAACTTATACCGATATTCCCTATTCACCCTAATAGAGCTCTATCAGGGTGAATAGGACCTCACACTCTTCCTGCTGCCCTGTGCATAGTGCACACAGCAGCAGGGAGATTACCATGGCAGCCAGGGCTTCAGTAGCATCCTGGCTGCCATGGTAACCGATCAAAACCCCAGAATTACACTGCTGGGGCTCCGATCAGAAGCTTCCACTGCCACCAATGAAGAGGAGGGGAGGGGACCCTGTGGCCACTGCCACCAATGACGTTAATATTGGGGGTTTGGGGGGGGCGCACTGTGCCACCAATGATTTTAATACTGGGGGGGAGTGCGCACTGCGCCACCAATGTTTTTAATACTGGGGAGGGTGCACTGCACCACCAATGATAATTAACATTTAATACAGAAGGCGGGTGTGTCGGTGCAGAATCACATAGGGGTTACCTGCCGCTGATCGCAGCTTCCTGTCATATAGGCTTGGCACCGCCTCCTGTATTTGTATTAGACGTCAATTATCATTGGTGGCGCAGTAGGCCCGCCCCTCCTCCTTCCGTCTCTCCTCATTGGCAGCGCGGCACAGGGGGAGGGAGAAAGTGACTCCTTCTCCCCTGTGCTGCTGAGGGAACGTGAGCGCGCTGACAGCAGCGCACTCATGTTCTGTGATAGCGCGCTGGACGCATTATCGGCATATCGGCAAGATTAGATGCCAATAACTTAAAAAATCATGAATATCAGCCGATAATATCGGTAACTCCGATAATCGGTTGATCCCTAATCTTAAGCCATATCCCTTCTCATGAAGCCCCTCCTCTTTTTTGAGTAAGTTGGGAAAAAACTGTAGAAATCCTAGTTGATCCAAATTGCACCAAAATTGTACCAGGTCCTTGAAGATCCCTCAAAAATTGTAACTTCACATGAATATGCTTGGTTCTTGGACTAACCCTTTCCATCTGTGCAAGTGCGTAGTTGTTTGTCTCCCTCAAGTAGTTGGTTTTCACAGGAGACATTACTTGTTTTGCATCATTTAGGCAAGAAGTTTCAATCATTTCTTGAATCTTGTACCTTTGGTTCAGAAGAAAACTGACATCTCAGTCTGAATACCGAAGTAATGACTTATGTTTCCAAGGTCTTTGGTATCAACATTCTCATTTAGAGTTTGTAGTACAGTGGTCCCTCAAGATATAATATTAATTGGTTCTAGGACGGCCATTGTATGTTGAAACCATTGTTGAGTTGAGTAATCGGTTCCAAAGCCCCAAAATATCATCCAAGTTCAGAGAAAATGAAGATTTAAGAAAAATAAGCAGATAACTAAGACAGATAAGACAAGTCCTTACATATAACATCCAGGAATAGCTGATAACTAGAAACTGTTTTATCCTTTCTGTAACTGACATACGGATGTGGAAAACACATGGACGTCATCAGTGTGCGCTTTCTGCATCCGTCTGTCAGTTCTACAGAAGATAGAACAGGACCCCATTAACCTTATGTTAGGAAAGAAGACAGCCGGCCCAGCAATTTACCTCTTGCAGGAGGCGGTGACGTCAGTAGTGACGAACGTCTCCTGCTGAAGACAGGAAGAAAGAAGACGGGATGCTAGAACTTAACTCTCCTGCTTTCATATTTAAGTAGAGACTATGATGTACCTATGTTTTAGGTTTATTTTATGTTTTATGCATTTTTTTTTAAAATAGAGATTAGAGAAAAAAAATGCCTGTTGGTCTTGAGTTTAATATTTCCTGTAGACTTCAATGCAACATCTGGAGCTGATTCTTTTTGTCTGAAAAAAATGCAACAAAAACTATGCAACAAAATATTGGTTAACAAGAAGCATCCCAAGATTGGGATTCCCCTCTTTAACACCCATATATTCTAATAAGCATGAAATAGGGGTTGTCTTCATAAAACAAAGCATCTTGGATCGGCAACACTGCTGTCTGCTCCTCGGTTGCTCCTTAGCATTAGACCTAGTAGTGATCGCTGACAGTGTATCAGGTTTTGTGATTGTAGTCTCAGTATTGTGTCTTGCAGAAAGCCAGAGGTTTCCCTGAATGTAGAAGAAGCCGAGAACTTCAGTGGAGGAAGAGGGGGGGCTGAGGTTTTACAGGAAGTAGGGATGGTGCAGACGGGGCACACTCGGCGTTTCTCTTTGCCGTCACATTATGTTTTTTATTGCTGCTGTCAAAATATTTGGTTGTGACATTGATTTCACAGATCTGCTGAGAAGGGCTGGCCTGGTGGGTAGATAACCAGGAAAATAGGCTACAGCTGGAGGCTGACTGGGGACATGTGTGAGGGAAGGTGACACGTGACATGGAGACTGTTCTTGCTAAATGCCCATTAATGCCGGGAGTGTGCAAAGCCACCTGCTCCCATAAGTCTAGGAGTGAATGGATACTACATTATGTCAGAGTTTGGAGGGGAGATGACAGACCGCACATTAGTCCTTTACAGATCATAAAACCTGGTGACATTACAGGTTTTATTTTCATTTATTAACTCTGTTATAAGGTTAGTTCCGGTGAGCAATGGATTGGAGGGGTTTTATCAGTGGGGGTCCAAACCTAATTATCAAAAAGAACAGGCCCCTTCATTGTTTATCCATACCCAGGGGGGAAATTTTGTCATGAGGGGAATATCTGAAGTCAGTTTTGCTTGAGTCTGAGTTGGAGGAGTTTTTGCCACATTTATCAAATGTCTCATGTTATTTGATAAATTTGTACTATCCTTAGACCTGCCACCTTTGTCTAGAGGAGTTCCTCCAGTTGTCCTAATTTACCCTCCTTCTGTAGTGAGACTGCGACTTTTTTTGTGATTCTTTTTTTTAAACTGTCACAGCCGCACCCTTTTTTCAGTGAGTGTTGTAAGAATGCAAAAAGTCACAACATTTTTGCACAAGTGAGTACAAAAAGTTACAAAAGCCCTGTTTTTCGACTTTTTGAAGTCAGAATTCTTGAGTCAAGGTATGCTATATCAGGGCCATAGTGTCTGTAATGTGTGCAGTACTGCAGCCCAGAAAGGTGGTCTCTATGTTCTCATGACCAAGTGTCCTAGGGGTTGGATCCCCACCAACTGAATATTGATGTTCTGTCCTGAAGTTGATTGTTCAAATGAATGAAGATCATATATTGCAGTTTCCACCTTGAATATTATAATAAAGGGGGCAGTGGCATAAATCAATTTTCACTCTAAAGTGTATTTTCATCAATTACTTTGGCTCTGATTCCTCCATGGATAGCTTTTTTCTTTTTAAACTGAATCTTTCAAAAACTGAACTTCTTGTGTTTTCACCATGAACCAACTTCACTTGAATGGTGCCTGCAGGTAAGAGAGGACTGTGAGCTTCAGGAACGGGACAAGGTAAGTAATTACTGTGGTTTTTGTTTTTAATACAGAGGGGTCACAGAGGACTTTATTCCTATGGAGGGGGCACAGAGGACTTTATTACTATGGAGGGGGCACAGAGTACTTTATTACTATGGAGGGGGCACAGAGGACTTTATTACTATGGAGGGGGCACAGAGTACTTTATTACTATGGAGAGGGCACAGAGGTCTTTATTACTATGGAGGGGGCACAGATGACTTTATTACAAGGGAAGAGGCACAGAGGACTTTATTACTATGGAGGGGGCACAGAGTACTTTATTACTATGGAGGGGGCACAGAGGACTTTATTACTATGGAGGGGGCACAGAGTACTTTATTACTATGGAGGGGGCACAGAGGTCTTTATTACTATGGAGGGGGCACAGATGACTTTATTACAAGGGAAGAGGCACAGAGGACTTTATTACTATGGAGGGGGCACAGAGGACTTTATTACTATGGAGGGGGAACAGAGGGCATTTCTACTATGGAGGGGCACAGAGGGCATTACTAATGTGAAGGGAGCACAATGGGCATTTCTACTATGGAGGGGGCACAGAGCCAGAGGGCATTAATACAATGAAAGGGGCACAGTGGGCATTATTACTGTGAAGGGGGCACAGTGGGCATTATTACTGTGAAGGGGGCACAATGGGGATTTCTACTATGAAGGGGGCACAATGGGGATTATTACTGTGAAGGGGGCACAATGGGGATTATTACTGTGAATGGGGCACAGTGGGGACTATTACTGTGAAGGGGGCACAGATAGGGTATTACAACTGTGAAAGGGGCACAGAGAGGGCATAGCTACTGTGAGGGGGCACACATCTGTACAAAACTACTGTGAAGGTTGTACAATGAGAGCAATACTACAGTGAGGGGGTACAAAAAAATGTTATGTATTGGAGGGGTGCCAGAGAAAGGACCCGCCCCGGGTGCCAAACACCGTAGGCACGCCACTGAAGCAGGGAACTATTTGCTCCCCGCTCCACCATTGAGCCGCCAGCGCTCCACAGCAGCAGCACAATGTCCTCACACATCGTCCTGCTGATCTGTGTAGGAGGAGGAGCGGGGCAGGTTGGGAATCAGCCTCTGCTCCTCCTACACAGCAGCGCCATGTGTCACAGTATCCTGCTGATGCTGATGGGGAGCGCAGATCATGGGAGGAGCCAGGTGACTGAGGCCAGGAGTATTTATTGTTTGTTTTTATCACTTCCTGTAAAGGGGGCACATCTGGGCATAACCACTGTGAAGGGGCACTGGGCACATATCTTGGCATATCCACCGTAAGAGGGCACATATCTTGGCATATCTACTGTGAAGGGGGAAAACATTTTGGCATATCAACTGTGAAGGGGGCACATTTTGGGATATCTACTGTGAGGGGGCACATATCTTGGCATATCTACTGTGAGGGGCACATACCTTGGCATATCTACTATGAAGGGGGCATATCTTGGCATATCTACTTTGAGGGGGCACATATCTTGGCATATCTACTGTAAGGGGGAACATATCTGTGAGTAGACCTGAGGGACTGAAACACTGGGTAGAAAATAAAAGTAGTCACATAAGGACTGATTCACATATCTCCGCTCTGTAGCATGCTCTGTGTAAGGTATTTAATCTATACTACATGCAGTTTCATTGCTGTAAGCGCCGTGCAAAATTCCACAAGGGGGCCCACTGAGACTTTATCACCCAAGGGCCCACATGAACCTGGAGGCGGCACTGTAAGGGGGCATTTTTTGTACTGTCACATTATAAGAAGAATTATTTCTACTGGGGGCATTATGGTGGGCTTTATTACAACTAGGGTCTATGAGGAACATGATTACTAGTATGGGCACTATGGGAGCATTATTACTTATGGGGCACAATGGGGACATGTTGGGGGCACTGTAGGAGCACTATTACTACCATGTGTTCTCTAGCAGAGCGTTATTACCATTGGTGGGACTTTTGGGAGCACTATTACTGTGGGGACACCTTGGCACAGTATCAGCTTACCACAATTATTTTTGGGGGACGTTATGTTTACACTATTAGTGTCAGGGGCACTATTTGCTGGGCGCAGTTATTTTAGGGCACTGTGTGCCAATAATTATTGAAGGGCACTATCTGCATGGTACTACTATTATCAGGGGGTTTATCTGTTTCTGCAGTATAAGCGGCACAATATTGGGGGTGGTAGGATTATTTGTCCAGAAGATGGGATGATGATGGAAAAGCAGTAAACTAAGATATTTTTTTTTGTCAAACTGCAGAGACGAGAAATGGCTGAAAAATGGTGGTCTGGTCTGAAGGTCTGAAAGGAGAAGATGAGGAAAGAGAACATCTTCATCAAAGGAGACGTCACTAGATGTAAGAGGTATGTGCGCTGTATTACCCTGTATGTTCTGTAGTGATGGGAGGGTGGATATAGAATTTGGCCCACATTGTAGCAGCCCGGCCCCAGACCTCAGTTCACACTGTGCGTGTTCTGAATTCTGGGTTCTCACACCCATCTACTACATTATCTGTACTCAGAGAGTTATGACCGTGTTATCTGTGGTGTTACATAGGACTGCAGGTGACATCTACTACATTATCTGTACTCAGAGAGTTATGACCGTGTTATCTGTGGTGTTACATAGGACTGCAGGTGACATGTACTGCATTAGCTGTACTCAGAGAGTTATCACTGTGTGATATGTGGTGTTACATAGGACTGCAGGTGACATGTACTGCATTAGCTGTACTTAGAGAATTATCACTGTGTTATCTGTGGTGTTACATAGGACTGCAGGTGACATATACTGCATTATCTGTTTTAAAAAAAGGGGTGTGGCCACAGGTTGGGGGCGGGGGCGCAATACTTGGCTTGCCCCGGGTGCTGGCAACCCACGCTACGCCTCTGACGGAGGGGACAGGTTGTGGACGGCCAGATACGTTTGCAGAACACAGGGAGACATCCATCAAACCCAAAAGTGCACTGCAAGTCATCACTGCCCATTAGGCCTCATGCACACGACCACGTGCCCGCTGTCTGCAGACGTGGACCCATTCACTTGAATCCGACGATCCACACTACCTTTTTTGCAGTGTGGAGCCATGGACAGAAAAACCACGGAAGAACTCTGTAGTGTTTCCACGGGCTTCTGATCCGTGCCTCCGTTCCGCACCTTATCTCGTATATTGCGGTCCCCTGTTTGCAGATCGCAATACAGGCACGGGCTGCCTATGGTCGTGTGCATGAGGCCTTCCTGTGCCGCCATATCACCAATAGTGGAAAGTTAATGAATTACATTGATTTCCATCATGCACTTCATGACTTGAGAGAAGCAGCAGAGTATTATCTCACCAGGGTATGGTCAGATCTCCTAGGACAAGCGACCTAGACAATGTAAACCCAAGGCTCCTGCCATAAGTGCCTGTAATGCAGCGCGAAGGGCCCGCTCCTCATTCAATAAAATAATACATAGGGCAGATGTTACTCTATCGCGGCGGGATAACGCAGGGCGCTATTGGCTATGCTGCTTTCTTTGAATGTGCTGAGGGCTACAGCGGGATCAATGTAGAAATGACTACCTGAGGGTAGCGAGAAATCCTGGAACCCGCTGCTCCTGGTCATTAGCAGGTAATCTCCACAGATGCATCATAGTCTTCATATTCTCATTAGTCACTGATGATTTTCACTATGATGGGACCTGTCACGGCGCACACATTTAGCATTATAAGGCGGCCTTCACACGCAGCAGATTTTGCATTCGCCTGAATGGAACTTGCAGAAATCCATGTGCTCCCTGCCAAAACAACCCCATTCGGATGAATGGAAACTGATTTTCAGTCGCAGAAATTTCTGCAACTAAATCTGCCGGCTGTGACAGCACCCCAGGGGGTCTGCCTGCCACGCTACATATTGGCTTGTAAAAAAGACAATACCAGCTGTGTGAACCGTCTACATCCCTAAGACTATCGCACATAGCTCAGTGTCTATTGGTTTCAAAGAAACTGATATAGTGTAACCACCTGATGACACAGTCCAACCAGAGTCCCCTGTAGACACTCATGTAACACCACTGCCACCTTGTGGTGAAAAGTGCAAATGCAACGCATTTTAGGGTCCATTCACACGTCCGTAGCGTATTGCGGATCCGCAATACACCCATGCCGGCACCCCCATAGAACTGCCTATTCTTGTCCGCAATTGCGGACAAGAATAGAACATGTTCTATTTTTTTGGGGAGCCGCAGATCGTAAGATCCTGGCCGCGCTCAGGAAATGGGTCCGGATTCGTTCTGCAACTTTGTGGAACGGATCCAGACTCATTCTATGGACGTGTGAATGGACCCTTAATGTGTGTTTTTCATTTGTTAAAGGCTACATGCACACAACCATATGTGTTTTGCAGTCCACAAATTGCGGATCCGTAAAAAAAACTAAAAAACGGATGACATCCGTATGCCATCCATTTTTTTTTTTTTTTGCGGATCCATTGTAACAATGCCTAAAACGGACAAGAATAGGACATGTCCTATTTTTTTTGCAGGGCTACGGAACGGACATACTGATGCGGATAGCACACTGTGTGCTGTCCGCATTTTTTGCGGACCCATTGAAATCAATGGGTCCGCATCCTATCCGCAAAAAAAACGGAACGGACACTGAAACAAAATACGTTTGCGTGCATGAGGCCAAACCATGTAGTGGTTTACACAGAATAGTTTTTCCCCACTTGCAGTTTTAAAAACAACAGCATGAAAAAAAAGTCCTTCTTGGTGCAGATTCCATACTGAAACAGGTAGGATGAAAAATAGCATCAAAAGTTAACCCAAAAACCACTCTGATTTTAAAAGCACTTTTCTTTCAGCACAGAACAGCCCTAGCCAGAAAAGGACCCAGCAGGAAGAAGTCCTAAGTCCCTAAGGCCCATGCACACGACCGTGCCGTTTTTGCAGTCCGCAAACCGCGGATCCGCAAAAAACGGAAGCCGCCCGTGTGCCTTCTGCAATTTGCGGAACGGAACGGGCAGCCCATTGTAGAAATGCCTATTTTTCTTCATGTTCTATTTTTTTTGCGGGGCCACGGAACGGAGCAACGGAGCAACAAAAACTGCGGCTCGGATGCGGACCAAAACAACAGTTTTGTGCATGAGGCCTAAGGGTGCCTTCACACACGGCAGATTTTGTGGCAGACTGAAAATCATTTCCATTCATTTAAATGGGGCAGCACACACACGCATTTCTGCAAGCCCCATTAAGGCTACATGCACACGATCGTATGTATTTTGGGGATCCATTGTAACAAATCCTATCCTTGTCTGAAAAACGGACAAGAATAGGACATGCTCTACATTTTTTGCGGGTCTACCGAACGGACATACGGATGTGAGCTGCAAATGATGTGCTGTCCGCATTTTTTGCAGACCCATTGAAATGAATGGGTCCACATTCTATCACAGCACGATGCCCTCACACATCGCGCTGCTGGTCTGTGTAGGAGGAGCCAGGAATCCGCCTGTGGACTTCTCCTACATAGACCAGCAGCGTGATGTCTGGCACTTTTCTGCTGCTGCTGGGGAGCGCCGGCATCTGAGCTGTGAGCATCGGAGGAACCAGGTGAGTATTTACAGTTTTTTTTTATTTTACCAAATCCTCTGAAGGGGGCCCATATCTAGCATAACCAGTGTAAGGCTGGGGGCACATATCTGGGCATAATTACTGTGAGAGGGCACATATCTGGCATAACTACTGTGACGGGGCACATATCTACATATCTGGGCACAATTACTGTGAGAGGGCATATATCTGGCCATAACTACTGTGAAGGGGACAGAGTTTGGGCAATAACTACTGTGAGGGGCCCAATGTGGGCATAACTACTTTTGAGGGGCACAGTGTTGGCATAACTACTGTATGCTGGCACAAAGGGGGAATAATTACTATGTGGGGGCGGATTGTAATATGCACTCTGTAAGTAATCTGAAAATACTTCATGAGAGCCATCAACCAGGTCCATGTTTCAGTCCCTTGGGAACACTGTAGCAGTGGGGGGGGAGTAATGCTTAGGCAAGCGAATGGAGACTCCAAGCTGGCCTATAGGCCTAACATTGCCCCTGTAACAGGGAGGTCCCCCTTGATACTCCTATTTGGAGTGTATATAGTTAAAATTGACTATGCTTTTCTGTGAGAACTGCCATACATGTGAGCCTCTCAGTGACTGCAACTACCAAGTATACTGTACCTTTAAAAGACTGTAAATATGTGGGTTATGTGTCCTACTACCGCCACCCATGGTGTGTGACCACCTTAAAGGTTCTCACTACCAGCAGGGGGCTTTAAGTTCGCCGCATGTGCATCAAGCCCCTGAGGAGCTTGTGCAGAGGATGGGAGTGATAGTGGCGATGATGAGATTATGTGTCATGGTGTACTTCTTCAGGCCGTTGCTGCAGTGAAAAGGTGGTATAAGAAATCAGGCCAGAAGTAGAAGAATAAAAGTCTCTATTTACTAAGTGCAAAATAGAAGTTGCAGTACATCCAACAGTAGTTTGTACACAGAGCAGATGATGCAGATGATGAGGTATGGTGGCTGGCAAAGTGATGGATGATGGCACGTCTGGTATGCTATCTTGCTGATGCCCCTTACCTGAACCTCTGGCTAACAGCTGTAAGATGGCACTTGTGGCTGTAGGTGTCCACTGTGTAACTCAGGCTTTTTTGAGTTGGTCTGGCCTGAATGTGATCTAAGGAGATGAGTGTCTGAGCAGTAGTCCCTCACCTGCAGAAAAGTCTGGATAGCTGTGGTTTCTGGTCACTCTGCTGACTGTAACGCTGTAGATTTTCAGAATATCTGTAGTTTTGTTTTTGCTGTCTCTCTGGAGTAGTGGTCTTACAGATCAGTTGATGAGTCCTAGCTAAGACTCTCCTCTCCTGCCTGGAAATATGACCAGCCCACTCCTACCAAGAGGGGGGGAAATGGGTGGTTAGCCCCATTTGTAAGGCCAACCATACCTCACCTGCTGGTGCACAGTGCAAATATGACATAACATTACAAACCAAACATTTGCAGATACCCCCTATACTGGGGCACTCTACATGCTGCTCACAACTTCACTCTTATATGAGATACCTTCGTACTTCTTGCATCACAACAAGGAGGTGGCACTTTCCCCATCTCTGCTTTCTCTATAGAGCAGAGCACACTTTATATTTGGGATGCAACATCACCATCTAGTGGTTGGAACTCAGCACTAAAGTACATATTCATAAATGAAGCCAGCACCGCCTCATGGCATATCATGTTGGAGTGGCTACACCACTCATTACTTTGGGGGAGATGGCTGTGCTTCTCCAGTACCTTCTACCTGCATGGACAGCAGTGTGGTGGAGCGTGAGGGGAACCCTGTGTGTGTCAGCATGTCTTCTACAGAAAGCATTGCCAAAGCCTTTCCTAATACACTAAGTCGTATTCACATTCCTCTCCCTGGAAGCAGCATAGAGCACCTCAGAACTCTGCAGCGTTATTTGGTTATGATTTTTTGCAGATAAATTAATCCCAGTATTTTAATAAAGTCAGATTTTATCTGTATGTCACATCTGATGTGTTATAAAATGGGGTAGCCTGTAACTCAACTTAAAATGAGACCCCTTTGAGGAGATACCTCCCACACCGCAGTAGCCTCAGCCATAGCTTGCGGAGAGATGATGACAAGGAGAGAGCAATGGTGGGAGGAGAGGGAGTCTCCCGCTTGCATGAGTGCCAGGTGAGATAAGCTGGATCCATGGGAAGAAGAGGCAGCAGGAGAACAGGTTAGTGCTGCCACGTCAAAGAGGACGTCCATGGCAAATCCATCAGGCTGTGGTAGCACTTGACTCGTAGGGGGGTAGGTAGAAGTAAGGAGACTCCCTGTCCGTGCATGGAAGATAGAGCGGGATGAGCTTCCGGAGAGAGAGGGACCCTGAGCTAAGGTGCTTGAGGCCTCGGGAACATCTGCATTAGGCCTCCTGCACACGACCGTTTTTTTCCCCCGTTTACTGGCCGTTTTTTGCGTTCCGTACACGGTCCGTATACGGAACCATTCATTTCAATGGTTCCGCAAAAAAAACAGAATGTACTCCGTATGCATTCCGTTTCCGTATTTCCCTTTTTCCGTTCCGTTTAAAGATAGAACATGTCCTATTATTGCCCGCAAATCACGTTCCGTGGCTCCATTCAAGTCAATGTCTTCCGTTTCCATTCCGTTTTTTGCGGAACCATCTATTGAAAATGTTATGCCCAGCACAATTTTATCTATGTAATTACTGCATATGCCATACGGAAAAATGGAACGGAAAAACGGAAACAAAAAACGGAACAACGGATCCGTGAAAAACGGACCGCAAAACACTGAAAAAGCCATACGGTCGTGTGCAGGAGGCCTTAGGGTGGTCCCCCTTGGGACATATGGACATGACTGTATATACTTAGAAGGACTGTCCTTTTAAGAGACTGTAAATACATTGTGAGAAACCATTAAGCATGTGAAACTGCAAATGTGTTATAGATGCAAAGTTCAAAGAGGTTCTTTGGTACTTAGATACTGATGACCTATCCTCAGGACAGGTCATCAATATCAGATTGGCCTGACTTCCAGTACCCCCACCAGTCAGGTGTTTCTGGCAGGAACTGGCAAGAGAAACTGTACAGTGGATGGAATGGGAAGCACAAGGTTCCATCCACTGTGTAGTAGCTGTGTCGGGGTACTGCAACTCAGCTCCCAATCAGCATGCTAATAATGAGTAGTGTTGGGCGCGAATATTCAAATAGCGAATATTAGGCTACTTTCACACTAGCGTTCGGGTGTCCGCTCGTGCGCACCGTTTGAAGGGGCTCACGAGCGGTCCCGAACGCATCCGTCTGGCCCCAATGCATTCTCAGTGGAGGCGGATCCACTGAGAATGCATCCGCCTGCCAGCGCTCAGCCTCCGCTCCGCTCAGTGAGCGGACACCTGAACGCTGCTTGCAGCGTTCGGGTGTCCGCCTGGCCGTGCGGAGGCGAGCGGATCCGTCCACACTTACAATGTAAGTCAATGGGGACGGATCCGCTTGAAGATGACACTATATGGCTCAATCTTCAAGCGGATCCGTTCCCCATTGACTTTCAATGTAAAGTCTGAACGGATCCGCTCAGACAACTTTCACACTTAGAAAATTTTCTAAGTTTTAATGCAGACGCATCCGTTCTGAACGGATGCGAACGTCTGCATTATCGGAGCGGATCCGTCTGATGAAACATCAGACGGATCCGCTCCGAACGCAAGTGTGAAAGTAGACTTAATCGCGAATATCGGCACTTTGAGAATTTGCAATTGCAAATATTTAGAATATAGTGATATATATTCGTATTTTCGAATATTCTAGATTTTTTTTCCCATCAGTAACCTCCCTTCTTGCTTGTGGGCCAATGAGAAGGCTGCAATGTCTTTGTCTGAGCTTAGCAACATCCCTAGCAACCAATAGGAAAGTTGCCCACCCCTTACTATATAAGAACCTCCCCCTTGTATGCAGTATTTTGTAAAGTTCTGAGAGAGAGAGCAGTGTCATTGCTGTGCTCTGTGCTTTACTGTTAGATTACAATAGATAGTTAGTTAGCTTATATATATAATACAGATAGTTAGTGGGAGATAGTCAGTGTAGGTTATATCCTGATATAGTGTAGCTGTTGCAGTGCAGTGTGTTAGGTAGTGGGATAGGTGCTGCTGTCCATACATACATGCAGACCTGCTAAAATGTAAAATTTCACGTATTGCGCCAAAATATTCGCATTATTAGTGCCGATTAACACAGTCGCAAATATATTGGAGCACTCTAACTACATATAAAGCCTTTTTTTTATGTTCTACCGTGCCAACCATTTTCTCCAGTCTCAGGAAACTTCTAGCAGCTTGGAAAATGTAGCAAAAGTGACCCACGCCTGTATTGCGCGCACTTTACGCGAATATTACATTGCCGATTTTCGCAATCAAGAAAATAATAGCGAATTTGCGAATATATGATAAACATTCTACAAAATATTAGCGAAATATTGCGAATTCAAATATTGCCCCTGCCGCTAATCACTATTAATGAGGTTATAAATGGTTGTGTGAGGAATGTTCTGCCACACTGAATGCACTTGGGCACACAAATCATCAAGATCCACTGCTGGCAGCTCCTTTTGAAATCACCAACCGATGAGGTCACAGATGTGCTTAACGGGAGACAAGTCCGGAGACGCTGCAGGCCATGGTAGCACATATAGGCCATGCAGGCTGCTCAGAGTAGCACAAGCCTGCCATTGCCCTGTTGAAAAACAGCTCCTGAGACACTTTGGAGAAATGGCCATACCACTTGTTCCACAACCAAATCAATGTAACGTCGAGCTGTTCATGTACCTGAAATTAAGACTAGAGGGATCCAGCTACCATAATCCCGGGAATAGAAACATAGAAACATAGAATGTGTCGGCAGATAAGAACCATTTGGCCCATCTAGTCTGCCCAATATACTGAGTACTATGGATAGCCCCTGGCCCTATCTTATATGAAGGATGGCCTTATGCCTATCCCATGCATGCTTAAACTCCTTCACTGTATTTGCAGCTACCACTTCTGCAGGAAGGCTATTCCATGCATCCACTACTCTCTCAGTAAAGTAATACTTCCTTATATTACTTTTAAACCTTTGCCCCTCTAATTTAAAACTGTGTCCTCTTGTGGTAGTTTTTCTTCTTTTAAATATGCTCTCCTCCTTTACCGAGTTGATTCCCTTTATGTATTTAAAAGTTTCTATCATATCCCCTCTGTCTCTTCTTTCTTCCAAGCTATACATATTAAGGTCCTTTAACCTTTCCTGGTAAGTTTTATCCTGCAATCCATGTACTAGTTTAGTAGCTCTTCTCTGAACTCTCTCTAGAGTATCTATATCCTTCTGGAGATATGGCCTCCAGTACTGTGCACAATACTCCAAGTGAGGTCTCACCAGTGTTCTGTACAGCGGCATAAGCACTTCACTCTTTCTACTGCTTTTACCTCTCCCTATACATCCAAGCATTCTGCTGGCATTTCGTGCTGCTCTATTACATTGTCTTCCCACCTTTAAGTCTTCTGAAATAATTACTCCTAAATCCCTTTCCTCAGATACTGAGGTCAGGACTGTGTCAAATATTCTATATTCTGCCCTTGGGTTTTTACGCCCCAGGTGCATTATCTTGCACTTATCCACATTAAATTTCAGTTTCCAGAGTTCTGACCATTCTTCTAGTTTTCCTAAATCCTTTTCCATTTGGCGTTTCCCTCCAGGAACATCAACCCTGTTACATATCTTTGTGTCATCAGCAAAAAGACAAACCTTACCAGCGAGGCCTTTTGCAATATCACTTATGAAGATATTAAACAAAATCGGTCCCAGTACAGATCCCTGTGGAACCCCACTGGTAACATTACCTTGTTTTGAATGTTCTCCATTGACTACAACCCTCTGTTGTCTGTCACTCAGCCACTGCCTAATCCACTCAACAATATGGGAGTCCATGCTCAATGACTGCAGTTTATTGATAAGTCTTCTATGTGGGACAGTGTCAAAAGCCTTACTAAAATCTAGATATGCGATGTCTACTGCACCTCCACCGTCTATTATTTTATTCACCCAGTCAAAAAAATCTATAAGATTTGTTTGACATGATCTCCCTGAAGTAAACCCATGTTGTTTTTCATCTTGCAATCCATGGGATTTTAGATGTTCCACAATCCTATCCTTTAATAGGGATAGGATTGTGGAACATCTAAAATCCCATGGATTGCAAGATGAAAAACAACATGGGTTTACTTCAGGGAGATCATGTCCTGTGTGATGTTCTCTTGAGAAGCCTTTTCATGGCGTTGTCCATGTGATCTCCAGACTAATCTCCGGCTATCATTGCATCCGAGACAAAAGCAGAATCATCGCTGAAGAGGACAGAACTCCATTTTGTATTCCATGACAGCCTTTGAGAGTGGTGGTATGAGGTCAGTGGAACACCTGTAGCTCGACGTCTGAATTGTAGCCTAATCTCGTGCAAACGTCTTCTGGTGGCTTGTGTAGACACTGTTCGCCTCCCTAGGCTTGGGATGTGATGTCCAATTTCACTTGTGTAACATCCTGAAGTATGTCACTAAACTTCTGCTTCCCTGCTACATAATGTCAGGTGTATATGTGTATTGTCACCTTGTGTAATCTAACTGTGCATTTCCATTATATGTATTTCCAGGCCTGTATTATGTATTTGCTATAATTTCTATGTACACCAGCAGGTGGCAGCAATATGTAGCAGACCATAGTCAGTTAGTATCTAGCCTGGAATAGTCCATTCCAGCCTAGGCTCCCCTGTGTGAGCAGAAGTGGGCTGGTCCCATGTCCTGTCTCATGAGGAGGAGAAGGAAGTTAGTGAGTGTGTACCAGCCCCCCAGCTGGGGAAGGCTGTGTTGGTAGGAGCTCCCAGTTACAGGGATCCCAACCTAGGATCCAACCTCGGCTGAGGTTAAAGATCACTCTTCCCAGCCTGAGTCATCTACCTCAGCTGGTTGACAAAGCAAGCAGCCCTCCGGAACTATAGATCTCCAGGAAGAAACCACCATACCCTGGGAGTAGTCCTGTGAGTACTTATCCAAAGACCAGGAGAAGCTAAGTACCTCCTCAGCTAGTCAGGCCCAAACCAAGCAGACTACAGACAGAGTAGAAGATAGATAGATACCTGTCAGATCTACTAGGCGTATGACAAGAAGCAGAATATATATATTAATTCCTGCCACATATTGCCAAGACTTATGCTGTAACTCGTATGGATTCAAGATGCCAATCACTAAGTAAAGACAAGTTGGATTATATTTCCTGTTTGGATCTCATTTACTGCTATCAAAGTTCCTCAATTACTCCTACTGACCACACTCAATTTTATTGCAAGTGAGCCAGGATCCAGGAGTCCAGCCGTACCAAGGTAGGAGACACCGTTGACACTACCATACCTACTATACAGAGACATTATCCCCCTCTGGCATTCCTCACCTGGTACGTGAGTTATTACATCTTAAAGGGCCCTGCTACAGTACCTGCGCAAGCTACAATTGGCGTCACAAACTACTACACATATATCCTGACCCACTGCATAGCATCCCCACTGACCCAGTGTCCTGCTCATTGCACTTGTAGTACATAATGAATCACTACATGCCATTCTTCTAATCAGATGATCCATGTGTGCAGAGGTTCACCTCGGTGCCCCTCTTGCTGTCATTCCAGTTTGTTGTTCTCTCAAACACCGGCACACACAACGTTGAACACTGCTGACATCTTGGCCTAGGAGCATAGCCATCTGATGGAGTGATAAACCAAGGCCTCTCAGTTCAAAGATTCTGTCCCTCTCAGTTTGTGACAAGTGGTGATAACTGGTATGTCAATGATCAGGAGCAGGGGCGTAGCTAAAGGCTCATGGGCCCTGGTGCAAGAGTTCAGCTTAGGCCCCCGTCAATATCAGATCAGCCGGGTCCTCCAGAACCCCCGACGATCAGCTGTTTTATAGAGAGGGCAGCGCTCATATGAGAGCTGCTTTCTCTGTTCTGTTCCCCTGCTCACCGTAGCATTTGCAGTGATGAGCAGGTAAACAGAGCAGAAAAGGCAGCGCTCATACAAAAAAGAAAAAAACATACTTGGAAAACATTACATTCAGCGCTACAGAACATACAGGGTCATACTGCACCGCATACCTCTTACATCCAGTGACTTCTCTTCTCTGATGTAGACATTCTCTTTCCTCTTCTTCTCCTGTCAGACCAGACCACCATGGTGACTTCTTTCAGCCGCGCCTCTTCTCTGCAGAGTTTAACAAACAGACATCTTACTTTCCTACTTTTCCATCATCCTCCCACCTTCTTAACATCCCATCCTGCCACCCACAATACTGTGCCCACTATGCTCCTCAATACTTTCCTGCAGAAACAGTACCCCTGAAAATACTGGTACCACACAGATAGTGCGTCAGTACAAAAACACCCCTTTATATTGTGCGCTAGTACAAAAAAATCCCCCCTTCCTTTTAGATCAGACCCCCATATAAAACCCTAAAAGAGATCCCCCATCTCAGACCAAACCCCCTTTAGACCTCTGTCATACCCGATATAAGACCCCAGTTTTAGACCTCAGAACAAACCCCCATTAGACTTCCATGTAAGACCCCGACCCAATATCAGACCTCAGATAAGACCCCTATTAGGCCTCCAGTCCCCCATATCAGACCTCTAGACCGCCATTAGACCTCCAGACTCCCACTAGACCTCCAGACCTCCATATCTGACCTGCATTGGACCTCCAGACCCCCATATCTGACCCCCATTAGACCTCCAGACCCTCAATCAGACCTCCAGACCCCCAATCAGACTACCATTTACCTCTAGACCCCCAATCAGACCCTCATTAGACCCCCAGTCAGACCTCCAGACCCCCCCATAGACCTCTCCAGACCCCCCATTAGACCTCCATATCAGACTGTAAAATAATAAAGTAACGTACCTCTCCTGCCGCCACTCTCCCTGTCCTGGCTGTCTTCTCTTCTCAGGGCCCGCGCTGCAGTCACCTGTCCTCCTGCAGCGTCAGGTCAGAGTGCGCTCTGTACGTCCTGACGCTGCAGGCAGCCAGGACACAGCAGCGCGGGCCCTGGGAAGAGCGAGCAGGAGGAGGGGTAAGTACTTTACAGCGCTTCTCTCCCCCTCCTCCTGCAGACTAGTGAGCACTTCCATTATGGAAGCGCTCGCTAGTATTCCCTTTATAAAATGCACTGGCAAAGGGTGAAGGCAACCAAGACCCCATGCATATGGCCACCAAGTGCGGTACTCATTTCCTTGTACTGACTCTATACTTGTTAATTGTTTTTCATGACTGATAGCTGATTTGTATCTGCTAAGGTATAAATGATTACTGTGGATATTACATTTATCGCACCCTGCCTTTATTCTCTTTTCTGATTACATGCGTTATCAGGGGCGTGCACATTGTAGCGGTGCCCACCATAACGGTTACTTTGGTACTATGTAATATCACACAGTGTCTCCCGCCTGTTGTAATCGCATTACACAGTGTGAACAGCCGTGTTATCTGCTGCACGTAAAATTGTTTGTGACCTTGGAAGCAAAATTGGCTTTAACAGTGACTTTTTGTGTCATCCATCAAAATCACATACAAAAAGTAACAAGACTCGGCCACGCGTTTCATTATCTAAGCATCTGGTCAGCAATTACATTAGAACGGCAGCAAAGATTGCGCGGTATCTTGTTACAATTATCTCAGAACAATAATGAAGCTAAATGGTCCTGCACCCGCCTCTATAGAACAAGATTTTACAGGAAATGGGTGCATTGATTTTCTGATAGATCGGCCCCGAAATTAATTAATATTCGCCATGTACATTATTATATTGTGTATTGATGGGATTTTCATTTAATGCACTTTTCAAGGAGCCAGGGCAAATCTAAGGCCACATAGAAATGAGATCTTTTTTTTTTTTTTAATTAGAAGGAAAAGCAATATTTTAATACAATGGATGCAATGTAATGTTATTATGGCGGTACATTTCATTCATTTAGTAAAGAAAGCCTTTCAGAGGAGGATAAAAGGGAAGCGCCGCATTACTGTGTCACAACAGAGATTTATGACTCTTACAGTGATCATTCCTCCCATATTGTAATCTTAAAGGAGAATGACTAAAAGCAGTTTCACACGAACGATACGGGTTGGCTCTGGATGCGTTCAGTGAAACTCGCACCACTTTGTACGCAAGTGCAGTCTGTTTTGTCTGCGATTGCGTTCAGTTCAGATTTTTCTGCGCGGGTGCAATGTGTTTTGATGCATTTTTCATACGAAAAAGAAATGAAGGTTTGCAAACAATATCTCTTAGCAACCATCAGTGAAAAACGCATTGCACCCGGACTGCATCCAGGTTACATCCGGATGAGATGCGTTTTTCACTGAAGCCGCATTCACTTCTAGGGGGCCAGGGCTGCGTGAAAAACGCTGAATATAGAACATGCTGCGATTCTCACGCAACGCAGAACTAATGTGTGAAAAAATGCTCATGTGCACAGACCCATTGAAATTAATGGGTCAGGATTTTGTCCGGGTGCTATGCATTCACTTCACACAACGCATCCGTGCAGAAGACTCGCTCGTGTGAAAGGGGCCTTACTTAAAGGGGTTTTCCAGGAATTTATAGTGGTAATTAGTGAAGAGCAGCATAGGAAAAATAATTTTTGGCGATTTCATATTTTTTCTCAAAATATTCACAATAAATTCTCAAATTCTAGAATTCGTCATTATTTTCGCAATTGCACAAATCGGCACTAATGATGCGCATATTTTTAGCGCACTACATGCAACTTCAGATTTTATCAGGTCTGAGTAGATATTACTGATTGGTGCACTGAGTTTTGTTGTAACATCACAGCACTATGTCTGTAGCTTGTACAGTGCTGCCCATAATTATTCATACCCCTGGCACATTTTGACTTAAAGTTCTTTTATTCAACCAGCAAGTAAATTTTTGACGGGAAATGACATAGATGTCTCCCAAAAGATAATAAGACGATGTACAAGAGGCATTATTGTGGGGGAAAAAAACATTTCTCAGCTTTTCTTTACATTTGAGCAAAAAGTGTCCAGTCCAAAATTATTCCTACCCTTCACAAACTGTCACAGTCTGTGGGAAAATCTAAAGTTCTATACCATTCCAAATAGTCCAAGCTGTTCTAATTACTCTGATTAATTGGGAACAGCTGTTTTAATCAACTCAACAGGTGAAAAACAGCAACTCTCTGCAGTTGCTTTGTGGACAGTCATGGCTAAGACAAAGGAGCTCAGTGAGGACCTGCAGCTGCGCATTGTGGCTGCTCACAAGTCAGGAAAGGGCTACAAGGCCATTTCTAAATGTTCTCAAGTTCCAGTGGCTACAGTGCAAAGTATTATTAAAAAATACAAGATGTGCCACACTGTGGAAAATCTCAGAGGACGCGGTCAGGAGCCAAAAGTGACACCTGTGCTGGCCAGGAGGATAGTTAGAGAGGTGAAAAAGAATCCTAGTATCACCACCAAGGCTATCCTGGTGAATCTGGGCTCTGCTGGTGACAATGTCTCAAGGCAGACAATCCAACGGACATTGCACACTGCTGGGTTCCACAGATGCAGACCAAGGAGGACGCCACTTCTCCAGATAAGGCACACAAAAGCTTGCTTGGCCTTTGCAAAAGCTCATCTGGACAAAGAAGAATACTTCTGGTCTTCTGTGTTATGGTCAGATGAAACAAAAACTTTATTGTTTGGTCACAATGACCTTCATTTGGCATAAAAAAGGAGAAGCCTTCAACCCAAAGAACACCATCCCCACTGTCAAACATGGTGGTGGGAACCTAATGCTTTGGGGGTGTTTTTCAGCCAATGGAACAGGGAACCTAATCACAGTAAACGGCACAATGAAAAAAGAGCAATAAATGAGGATTCTCAACGACAACATCAGGCAGTCTGCAGAGAAACTTGGCCTTGGGCACCAGTGGACATTTTAGCATGACAATGACCCAAAACACACAGCAAAAGTGGCGAAGAAATGGTAAGCAGACAACAACATTAACGTTTTGGAGTGGCCCAGCCAGAGTCCAGACTTAAATCCAATTGAGAATCTGTGGAGGGAGCTAAAGATAATGGTGACGCAAGAAGATCCTCCAACCTGAAAGATTTGGAGCTCATTGCTAAAGATAAATGGGCAAAAATACCTGTGGAGACATGCAAAAAGCTGGTCTGCAATTATAGGAAGCGTTTGATTGCTGTAATAGCCAATAAAGGCTTTTCTATTGATTATTGAGAAGGGTATGAATAATTTTGGACTGGACACTTTTTGCTCAAATGTAAATAAAAGCTGAGAAATGTTTTTTTCCCCACAATAATGCCTCTTGTACATCGTCTTATTATCTTTTAGGAGACACCTATGTCATTTCCCGTCAAAAAATTACTTGCTGGTTGAATAAAAGTAACTTTAGGGGTCCATTCACACGTCCGTGTGTGTTTTGCGTATCCGTGGATCCGCAAAACACGGACATCGGCGATGTGCGTTCCGCATTTTGCGGACCGCACATCGCCGGCACTTAATAGAAAATGCCTATTCTTGACAAGAATAGGACATGTTCTATTTTTTCCGGGAACGGAATTGCGGACCCGGAAGTGCGGGTCCGCAACTCCGTATCTGGGCAGCACATCGTGCTGCCCCATAGAAATGAATGGGTCCGCAATTCCGTTCCACAAAATGTGGAACGAAATTGCAGACATGTGAATGGACCCTAAGTCAAAATTTGCCAGGGGTATGAATAATTATGGGCAGCACTGTTTGTATGTATAGACAGCAGAGAAACAGTAATTCCTATCACACTACCTAACACCCTGCACTGGAACCAGCTACACTATATCACTATCTAACTATCTGTATTATATATATATATGAGCTAACTAACTATCTAATGTAATTGGATAAGGATCCAGATGGAAGCACAGAGCACAGCAATGTCACTGCTCTCTCTCTCAGAACTGCAAAAAAACAGCAGGAAATGGCTGCCGGGGAGGTTCTTATATAGTAAGGGGTAGGCAACTTTCCTATTGGTTACTAGGGATGTTGCTAAGCTCAGACAAAGACATTGCAGCCTTCTCATTGGCCCACAAGCAAGAAGCAGTGAGGGTGCTGATGGAAAAAAAAAATTGAATATTCGCGATTACGAATATATAGCACTATATTCTACATCTTCGCGAATTCTGAAAGTGACGATATTCGCGATTAGAATATTCGTGATCAACATTAGTATTAATCTAGCCTGTGCTTAGTACTGACACATCCTGAACTCAAATATATGGGCACGCCCCTACAGGGCTAGTGCCCCTTGTTTTGTTGATCATCTAGGTCCTGATGGTTGGATCCCCACTGATCACAAAGTGCTGGTCTATCTTAAGGAGGAGTTGTCAGACATGTCTTGTAAAGAAAAACTTGCAATGCCTACAATATACTTCTGCAGTATCTTCTCTTGGAAACTTTTTTCAGAGATCTGTGTTGTGCTGTTCCTCTGTTCTGAGTGAGTTGACGAGGGGGTAGTGCTGTTCCTCCTGTTAATAGGGTGTCTCCCTGCATAGTCTGATACTGTCAGCGCTGATTAGACAGTGCCAGTGTGTGTAATGACATACCCTATAGGCAGAAAAGATGCTCCAGGATTTTATTTTATTAGTATATACTAAAACAAACATCAGGAAATAGGACAGGTTCTCATTAAAGGCTTTGTCCAAAAATCATTAATTACCTAGGGCAACCTTTAAAAAAAAAAAAAAAAAAGATATTCTCACCCATTTCTCCAGCACCAGTCCAGTATTACTGCCTCGGTTTGTTTACAAACAGCAGTGACGTGACTGGATATGGCATGCGTGCGCTGCAGCCAATCACTGTGCTTAGTGGCTTACAGCGGCGGGAATACCAAACTGGCACCCCGCTGGCCAGCATGGGAGAAAGGTTAGGGATAAAGTTGTGGAGAAGTGTAAAGCAGGGTTGGGTTATAAAAAAATATCTTAAGCTCTGAACATCTCATTGAGCTCTGTTTAATCCATCATCCAAAAATAGAAGGAGTATGGCACAACTGCAAACCTACCAAGACATGGCTGTCCACCTAAACTGACAGCCAGACAAGAAGAGCACTAATTAGAGAAGCAGCCAAGAGGAACATGGTCACTGTGGAGGAGCTGCAGAGATCCACAGCTCAGGTGAGAATCTCTCCACAGGACATCTATTTTATGGCCTTTGTGCAAGAGTGGTAAGAAGAAAGCCATTTTTGAAAGCAAGCCATAAGATGCCCAGTTTGCAGTTTGGCACAAGCCATGTAGGTGAGACAGCTAATCCCTCCGGCTGATGTTAAAAACTGAGAAATTAGCCAATGTATTCCAGTCAGGAACACATCGGAGCCCTTTTGCACCACCGTCAAGGTATCTCAGTGTGGCATGGGTTCCTACCACTAGACTACCTATGGTGTGTGAATACGGTCTGAAAGGTGCCAAGATCCAACTCGCAGCCAAGCTCCCACATACCTCCATAGTGAGGTCACTCATGCAGTGGGAGAGATGATAAGGCTGCCTAGTGGTAGGACCCATACCACACTGAGATACCTTAACGGCGGTGCAAAAGGGCTCTGATGTGTTCCTGACTGGAATACATTGGCTAAAGTCTCCGTTTTTAACATCAGCCAGTGTTGTCAGTTGCATATCTTTGTGGTGCACCTTTTGCAGTGATTTATTACATAAAAAACAAATAAAACACATTTAAGTTTGTGGGTGTAACGTGAAAAAATGTGGAAAAGTTCAAGAGGTATGAATACTTTTTCAAGGCACTTTATATGGTTATATCAATTAACTATAATAAAAAAGACGTCTCCTTTTTTCGGACCAGGATATTGCTGTACAATAAAACTCCATTCTTCCAGTAAGCCCTTCCCTGTATTCCGTGCCGAAACAATGTTACCCCCCGATACCTAACGGCACATTACACTTTACAGAAGATCTCTTTATGGCCACATTACTTGTTAAATGATCAGGAAAGCACCCAGGAGAAGATATCAATTACCGGCAGAGACACAGATGGATCCTGGTTACTACTAAATTATATCAGTTTGATCCGCACGATTAAGAAACGTCCCCGGGGAAACTTTAACCCACAGCACCATTTCCATTTGATATAAACTTTAAATTACGGATGACGCCTTCCAGCTGCAGGCTGACCTTCCCTTACAGTCCTCAGCCAAGGAGAACGCAGAAGCAAATGGGCCGTAATTAACGAAAATACAAGGCAAGGAGACAACAGAAGCAGAACACCAGGTAATGCTGATTATGATACAATTTAGAACCGCAAACAAAAGGAAAGGATCTGGGAAAACAAAATCTGAAATCGTGTGTATGTTGATGAAGGGAATTTCCACGTATGGGCTCCCTACTACCCGCATCTCGGGCAGGGCCCACACTGTATGACATCCTGTGTGGTATCTTCTGTTGGGTCTCCATATGGGGACATACTGTTCCTAATAATAAGCCCCATAAACAGGAGCGTAGCTATAGTAGACGCAGGGGAAGCAGCTGCTATGGGGCCCAAACTCAGAAGGGGCCCATCCAGGAGGAGGACTGAAAGATTTTATGGTCAGGGGCCCCCTAATAGTATTATACAATGACAGTATATACAGTGACATGACATACATTATATACGTGTAGGAAACGGACGGAGTGGCTTGCCTGGGAGGAGCGGGTAGAAGGGGGGATGCTGTTCAAAAATTTTCTGTAGGGCCCAGTCAGTTTTAGTTACGCCACCACCCAGAGAGAATAGTGCCCGAATAACAGTGCCATAGGTAGACCAAATAGCAGTTTCTTAGAGTTGCATAAATAAAAATCCTATACCGTGTTGAAATCACCACGGACAGCAAAAACAATATACTGCCAGTGCCTACATAGCAGTGCCACAAAAGGTAAATAACACCATACAGCGCTAATATAAGACCGTCATACAGTGTTAGTACTGTATAATATTGCCACGCTGTGCGAAATACCACCATACCCTGGCCACTATACAGTGCTAATATAAGACCGTGATACAGTGTTAGTACTGTATAATATTGCCACGCTGTGCGAAATACCACCATACCCTGGCCACTATACAGTGCTAATATAAGACCATACAGCGCTAAAAAAATACCACCATACCAAGGAAATATAACATCACCATACAGCGGTAAAATAACACCATACGGTGCTAAAATAATACTACCAAACAGTGTTAATATAAGACAATCATACAGTGATGATACTGTAGAATACCGCCACACTTTTCTAAATTAATACCACCATATCCTGACCTGATGACAAGCCCACACATAATAACACAGCTAAAACAACTATACAACACAGCTAATACAGTATCTATTTAAAATTGCTGAAATTCATGGTCGTCATAAGTCTTGGGACATCTGCAGCGTTGCTGATGAGTGCTGTGTGACCTGCACAGAACATACACACCAAAGGCTGGTCCTGAAGTATCGGTAGTACCTTTCAGAAGGTGGAAACCCTATTAAAACAACCCTCAGTATGATACACCTCACAGCCCCAGCTCTATGAGGTTGTTTAAAATAGTATTTTTTAAAGCAGGGTATTTGATAGGAATGGTATGTACCCCAATTGCTGGGTATCTGTGCCCCAAGTGAAGGAAATCCGATATACAACCTGATTAAGGCCTCACACACACACACACACACACACACACACACACACACACACGCGTGTCTGGGATCTGGATAACATGAATCCTACAGATCGTGCATTTCATGCAGTGTCCCATCGCAAGCCAAACAATGGACCTAATTCTCCTCTAGAAGCAGTGAATTAATAATATAGGCGCATCTGTGCTTACTACCGGTGCACCGGAGCGGAAGATGCCAGTCTCTGCAATGACGGCCATTTTGGATGGTACTTAGATTACTCAGAAACAGAGTAAAAGAAATCCTGAATAGAATTAGTAATCTGACCGATCATTTTTTCTAATATTATACAACCCCTATAACTCTTTTAAATGATTAATATAGAAAAAGGCTCTGAATGTATGAATAAATACCCCACAAGTGCCGGGTTTTGGCCTGATGCTCATTTTCCTTTTATATGACCTTTGAGTCAATTCCTCACCCTCATCTTAGTTAAAGGGACAGCTTATACAGTATGTGAATATTCTATGTATTATTATTATTTTTTATAATTTTCTAGATATAATTTTTGAAGTCACTCCATGTGTCCTACTTCCTGTCCTGGCTCTAACTTCCTCCCTTAGCACAGCAGACCGCCTCATTGACTTTCTCAGACTGTTCACTGCGACCAGAGAGGGAAGGGGTGAGGGACTACATTACAGCATCACACTGATAAGTGCAGTGCTCTTCTGTTTTATCTAGGCCTATGAAGAGAACATTACAGCTGTCATCCCAATTCCACAATCTACTATTGTACTAGTAGATAACATAATTCCCTCACAGCAATAGTAAACTGACCATCGGTTTCCTATCTATATAGCAGATTTATCTCAATACTTTGTTTTTATTTTTAAAAAGTTTGAATTGTATAGTACTGCCAAAATGAAAAAAGAACAGCTAAATATTCTTAGAAAAAAATTGTTTTCTATGAATATTGGTTGCGAGGTGCTGTAGTTCCATATTCTCCTATGTTTCCATCTATTTTAAGGCTTATGCAGCAATCCACATCAAGCAACTTTGATTTTGCTGTGTGCACTGCTCAGGATCCATTGTTTGAGAAGTTTCTTAGTCTATAATTTTCTCCTCATCCATGAAATACAGTTATTTTGCACTCCAACTCGCAAATTAACGTTAAATGCACATATATTACATTCATTAGGTGAATGT
Source organism: Bufo bufo (assembly GCF_905171765.1). Classification (NCBI taxonomy): domain Eukaryota; kingdom Metazoa; phylum Chordata; class Amphibia; order Anura; family Bufonidae; genus Bufo; species Bufo bufo. Next base: position 103,055,740 of record NC_053392.1, on the reverse strand, counting down.
CAGCCATTTGGTATCTGCCGCCTGTTATTGTGTGAGCTCGGCTGCACATGCAGGGAGTAATTGTCCCGTCATGTCACCCTCACCTGAACACAATGCACAAGACACTGGACGCCGGCTGTCGTGTTAACGCTACCTTAATCCTAAATCGGAATCGCTGCCGGCAGCAGTCTGAGGCTTTGTGATTTCTCATTAAAGACGCAGTGGTAGCGATACATAAACTTTTACACCTTTGTTGGCCGCCGCCAGCTGTATGTCATAGCGGAAATATAATAATCTGCTGTTTTATAAATCAGCAAGCAATGGAGATGCGCGGTATTAAAAATGTCATAGGTACTGTTGACATACAGCTCCCATTATACACCATGGACTGATATCACCATTCAAATCACTAGAAACTCAGAAAACTGAAAGGTGGTCCTACAAAGTATTGACTCGGGGGGGGGGGGGGGGGGGCGGAATACAAATGCACACCACACTTTTCAGATTTTTATTTACTACAAGTTTTGAAAACCATGTATCATTTTCATTTCACTTCAAACATACTTGCTACTTTGTGTTGGTCTATCACATAAAATCCCAATTAAAGGGAACCCGTCATCAACTTTATACTGACCGTACTGAGGGCAGCATAAAGTAGTAACAGAAATGCTGATGTCAGCGGTCTGTCACTCATCAGCTAAAAGTAAGTGGTTACCGAGAACCAGCATCATAAATCATTGCAGCCCAGGCCTTGAAAAGAGTCAAATCTACCTGAGAAGAGTCATGGTTATTCGTAATCTCCTGCTCATCTGCTGATGATTGGCAGTTCTCTCCTAGGGAATAAGGGAGAAGACTAGGTAGAAGCCTGTCAGTCATCAGCAGGTGGGCAGGAGAGCAGGAATCCATGAATAACCAGGACTCTTCTCAGGTAGATGTGACTCTTTTCAAGGCCTGGGCTGCAATGATTATGATGCTGGTTCTCGGCAACCACTTACTTTTAGCTCATGAGTGACAGACCACTGAAATCAGCATTTCAGTCACTATTTTATATTGCCCTCAGTGAGATCAGCATAAAGTTGATGACAGGTTCCCTTGAAATGCATGTAAGATTGTGGGTGTCACGTGAAAAAACATGGAAAAATTCAAGGGGTATGAATACTTTTTCAAGGTACTGTATATCCCCACAGATTATAGCTGATAGTTGAGGGTCCAAGCAGCAGGTCTTCCTGTGACCACCTCATGGTTGGAGAACCCTTTGAAGAAAAAGTATTTGTCCAATGCAGAAAACCCTTTAAAAGGGGTTATCAGAGACTAAATCAGACCTCCTGACATGGCCTACCCGCATCGGTGATGATCCTCACCTGGTCTCCGACACTGGATTCAGTTTGTGTGGCTGCCGGACTGGCACTTGAGCTCCAGCTCTTCGCCAATATGGGGGGAATTGACTGCTGCAACCAATTACAAGCCACAGTCTGGACCTGCTCCCCTTGGGTCATGCGTGTCTCTCTATCGATAGAGTCCGATATCAGCGCAAAGGGGAGTGGAAGCAGCAGTAGCGGAGCCACACAGACTGAATCCAGTGGCGTAGATTAGGTATCACCACCACCGCGGGTTGGCCACGCCTGGGGGGGTCTTGGTTTTGTCTTGGATAACCCCTTACACATAAGCTGACTTGTTTTTGTGTTAATTTCTATTCTGCTGTGTTAGCGATATCTGCTTCTGCTCAGTTATAGGTCTTAGTTGCCTTGGGTGACAACCTTCATCACCCAACTTTCAAAAACTTCTGAACTTGTATATTTCACTAACAGAAACATATCTCCAATGGGGTGGATGACAAACCTGATGCTGTCTATATGAGCTGCCAACCACTTAGACAAAGACATGTATGACAACTACTATCAATAATAACTAAATCAAACAATTCAATGATCTGTATGTGAATTTATAATAATATGTGCCTAAGTGACTGAATCCTTGTGTAGCTAATGTACAAATAAAATATCAAATGGAAGTGACGAAGCAGAGGCAGAGATAGCAAAAAAAATGTTTTAATCAAATGGAAACATTCTGATTCAGAGCAGTACAAAAATCACATACAATTATAAATCTTGTACACCGGAAACAGGGAGGTATCACTTCTCATCGAAGCCCCAGACTTTGTCCGCAACCTTACATCTACCCTAAATACCCAGACATAAACGTGCAAAGAACTGTAACATGGTGACGTCCTGTATACTGCTGCAGCTGGCCTCAGGGCTGTATGACACAAGAACACTGAGGCCACTGATTGACTGCAGTGGTATACAGGAGGTCACAGCTGCAGCCACAACAACAAATCACTTGCTGCAGCCCGGGGAAAAAAAGGACAGGGTGGCGATGCTGGATCGGAGCAGGCACAGGAAGTAAAAACACAATTCAGTAGACCCCCTTAACCTAACAGAGTCCTCTGTTGGTTGATATATGATGGTATACTGCAAAAAAACAAAGTATGGAATGGCAGACTATGCTATCTTCGAGGCATTCCGTTATTTATCCGGTCATAATAGAAGTCTATGGCCTTCATAACCGATCCATCCCATTTCCATAACGGAAACGGAAGAGGACTCCCCTGCATAATGGAAACAGGACGAATCCGTTTGCAGCCCATAGACTTCTATTATGACGGAATAAATAACGGATTGCCTCTAAAGGCATTCCGTTATGCATTCCGTCATGGAATTGCGTTATGGTCCGTGGTAACGGAATCCATAACGCAATTCTGCTTTTACCACCAAACGAAGCGTGAACGAAAATATGAAATTCGCTCATCTCTAATCACAGGCCTCCGGCAGTGGTATACAGGAGTGTGCAAATGTTTTAGGCGTTTGTGGAACACAGTTTTTAAGCAAGGAGGTTGCTCCAAACATCTTGAAGAACTAACCACAGATCTTCTGTGGAGGTAGGCTTGCTCAAATCCTTCTGTCTCTTCATGTGATCCCAGTAAGACTTGATGATTTTAAGATCAGGACTCTGTGGGGGTCAGATCATCATTTTCAGGACCCCTTGTTCTTCTTTACACTGAAGATAGTTCTTAATGACATTGTCTGTATATTTGGGGTTGCAATCCTGTTGCAGAATAAATTTGGAGACAATCAGACGTCTCCCTGATGGTACTGCATGATGGTTAAGTATATGCCTGTATTTGGGCCAAGAAAACTTTGTGCAGCAGATGAAAGAGACAGCGTGCTTATTTCCCTTTGAACTCGTAAGCTGCCCAGCTGTGCCATCAGCTCACAACTGTCAGAAACTAATGGGACCCAGGGACACCCATCTGCCTAGTAGTGGTCTTCACGAAGAACTGTGGCCAAAAAGCCATACCTTTAATGTGGAAACAAGGCCAAGAGACACAACTATGCACAAAAACATTGGAACTAATGTGCAGAAAAGTGGCAGCAGGTGCTCTCGACTGAGGAGTCAAAATGTGAAGTATGTGGCTGTAACAGAAAGCAGTTGGTTCTCCGAAGGGCTGAGCAGCCATACAACAATGAGTGTCTGCAGGCAACAGTGAGGCAAGGTGGAGGTTCCTTGCAAGTTTGGGGCTGCATTTCAGCAAATGGAATTGGGGTTTTGGTCAAGATTAATGGTGTCCTCAATGCCCAGATACTTCAGTCTGATTGGCTCCAAATTTATTCTGCAGCAGGACAACGATCCAAAACATACAGCCAACGTCATTAAGAACTATCTTCAGTGTAAAGAAGTACAGGGATGCTGTACTGCTGTTCATGATTGCATGTCGCAATGTATCTTTGTATGCGGTATGTATACTGCAATTTGTGTTGTTCTCTTATGTTTGTAATTGATAATAATAATAAAATCTTATTGAACCATAAAGAAGTACAGGGAGTCCTGGAAGTGAAGATATGGCTCCAGAGTGTCCGGATAGCAACACTATCAAGTATGTCTTGGATTACATGAAGAGACAGAAGGATTTGATCTGTGGCTAGTTCTCCAAAATGTTTAGAACAACCTCCTTGCAGAGTTCCTTCAACAAATGTATGCAAGCGTACCTACCGTAGAAGAAGTTATGTTGTTCTGAAGGCAAAGGTGGTCACAGCAAATATTGATTTGATTTACATTTCTCTTTTGTTCATTCACATTGCATTTTATTAATTGGTCAAAAATAAGCGATTAACATAACTGTTTTTGAAAGCAATCTTACTTTGAGCTTTTCTCAGCATATATGTGAAATGGGGGCCATTATTGTGATGTGAACAGAGCCTAATCGTTAGGCCATTTCTGCCCTGAAACGCGTTGTTCGCATGTTTCTACAATACAGAGTATCCCTGTATACCTCCCTACTTCTGCCACATCTCTCCCCTGCATCAGGCAGTGCTGCCTATTCTATCACCGTATTTTCTAGATTGTCTACAGACCACTAAAAGCCATCTCTTTTACTACAGCTCACATTATTGGAAATGTTCACATTGCTTCTTGTACTGATACCCAATCCACGATAGCCACGTCTTGTATATAAGCAATAGGTACAGTACAGTGAATAGCGTGGGAGAGACACACATGATAAATTATGAACGGGCATTTTAGAAAATTCATCCTAAGTATTCTGAGGGAGTTGCAAATGCAATATAAAATACATTATCTGAGATCATAAAAAAGGGTCTGCAATTCTCGTAAATAGGACTGAGCTGCACTACCAGACACAGCCTATGGTCACGAGTGGTAATGTAAAGCGTTCTTCTAATCCTGGACAACCCCTTTAAATTCATGTATGTGGCCCCAATTAGACATGAGAATAAAATGAAAATATGGTGACTTACTGAAGATCTATATATACACACTCATACATACAGTATCCCTTTGGTGACCTCCTTACACTGCTTTTCCAGTATGGTGGAATCAGAAAACACCATGACAATCCTATACAATATATGGAATCCCTTTGTAAAAGGCTACAAAATCCTGGCCAAAACGTACAACATTTCTTCCAGTATGACAATGCTGAAAGCTACTTATATATAGTTATGCTTCATAGGGTGGAGGCAGGAATTAGGGGACCCCAATAGATATGCATGAGAGCACAACCAAGGAATCCACTTGGAACATCTGACATCATCCCTCAGAGTGACGCCCATTATCAGCATTCAATCTTACATTCTGGGGTCATCAAGTTGATGAACAAACAGGTCCATGTCCATACTACTGAGCATCACTGACAACAGTGTTCAGGCCGCTCAGTCTTGACACTGGTGGTGACCAAGCTGCCAGATGCCCACCTCAGTATTGAAGGCTATCTTTCCATTTAAAACCAATTTATTTTACGGTTAAAGGGAACCTAAAACGAAAAAGAAGCATGTGTGCAAATAGTATTAATTTAAACAAATTCTACTGTTTTGTGTCTACAGCTCCGATGCAGATCTGGGTGTCTCCGTGGTTATAAACTACCAGCAAACTCTGCTTAGTCTTATCCTGCAGTCTTGCTGCATTTCATCTGATCCCTAACTCTTAATGTGCATTTACGTAGCCTGAGAATTGGCCATGTGAATGTGTCGCCGATCACCTGATGAACGAACGAAACGCTTGTTCACCAGGTGATTCTGTCGTTGATGCAGGCACCACCAATCATGGCTTGTGGGCAGCAGATTGTGCTGTCTAAGGGTCCATTCACACATCCGTGTGTGTTTTGCGGATCCACGGATCCGCAAAACATGGACCACACATTGCCGGCACTAAGAGAATATGCCTATTCTTGTCCGGACAAGAATAGGACATGTTCTATTTTATTCAGGATCGGATTTGCGGACCCGGAAGTGCGGGCCCGCAATTCAGGATCAGGGCCGCACGTCGTGCGGCCCCATACAAAATGTATGGGTCCGCAATTCCGTTCCGCAAAATGCGGAATGGAATTGCGGATGTGTGAATGGAGCCTAAACAGCAATCTGATGCTTAGAAACAATGATTCTATATGAGGATGAGGGATCGCAATAGCCATCCCTCATCCTCATACAGTGAAGGAGATCGCTGCATGTAAATGCGTGGTCTTCTTCACTCAACGAGCAGCCGACTGTCAGGAAGCAACACTTCCTTCCTGAAAATCGGCTGCTCAGTCGGCCCGTGTAAATCCAGCTTTAGACAGTAGTAGTGGATGGATGGCGACAATACTGCAGGAACCGACTACACAAGGTGTGTTTGTAGTCTGTTACCATGGTGACACATACATGTAAACAGGAGTTGTAAATACAAAAATATATTTTTAATTAAGACTACATGCATAGATAGTTTCTTCAGTTTGTGTTTCAGATGCATTGAAGCAATAAAATAAATGGCTACGACGGTGGACACAGCGAATATTATTCACATTTGATACCCTTACCATTAGGGTCCATATAACACAGAGCCGCAAAACACGGACACTGGCCGCATGCACCCTGCATCACACTGCGGACCCATTGACTTCAATGGGTCAACGATCCGCATGTTGTAGACTCCAAAGCACACAGAAGCCCTTTATGTCCTATCTTTGGCCCCAACATGCGGATCATGGACCTATTGCAGTGAATGGGTGCACACGGCTACAAAATGGACATGGTCATGTGAATGGACCCTTAAGCTGCCTTTACATCTGCTTTGAACATACGGGAGGATATTTAATTTCCCTGCACATTTAGATAAAGGAGTTCATGTAAACACATTGTAACAGGTTTTAGTGGTTTAATTACTTAGTGGGTTTTGGGGAACAACTTTTGGTTTCCAACTATTTTTGGTTGTTTTTGTTTCCATCTTGTAGCATCTTTCAAACAAGGGTAAAAAAAAAAAAAAAGCATGGCCGTTTTCCCCAAGCGAAAAAATTGATAACCCAAAATATAAATACCCCAATACCACAAACCATTCAGCAGTTTCGCAGACATTCTGTAAAATCAATAAATGTAAAATTCCCAATAATCTCTCAATTTTTGTTTAAAAAAAATAGAAAAAAATCTTTTTGAGTCCATTTTCCTGCAGACATCTGTGAATCATAAATCATCATGGGGCTTGTGATCTGTAAAAACAAAAATATATAATATGAATATAAAATGTGACTGCAGTCTTTTACTTTATTGTAACCTAGGGAGACGTCACTGAATTGGCTGTTTGGGGTTGTGGCCAGGATCCAACTCGTGTTCCTGCTGCAGGATTTTCTACTTTATTTTTACTGGTGTCCATTCTTTTCTCTCACCTTCATCTATTAATTCTCCTTTGCCAAATACAGTTACCTCGAAAATCCCTATGCATGCTGACATGCCAGGACACAGTGCAGGGCTGGCACCAAGACACAGTGCCGAGCTGCAGCAGTGCCAGAGTGGTGCCTACGCCTGGGGGTTGTATCTGGGGTCTGTATTAATTTGGGCCTGATCTGGGCCTGTATAAATATGTGGTCTGATCTGGGGTATGTATGAATTAGGGGGCTGATCTAGGGTCTGTATAAATTTGTGGTCTGATCTGGGGTATGTATGAATTAGGGGGGCTGATCTAGGGTCAGTATAAATTTGGAGTCTCTTCTGGGGGTCTGTACAAATTTGGAGTCTCTTCTGGTATAATCATGGCTCTGTATAAATTTGGGGTGTGATCTGAGGTCTGTACAAATTTGGGGACTCACTTGGGGTTTAATCTGGCGTCTGAATGAATTTGTGGACTGATCTGAGGTCTGTATTAATTTTAGGGTCCGGGAGTCTGTATTAGTTTTAGGGGTATCATCTTGGGTCTGCATTTGGAAGCGGTTGTCCAGGCATGTGAAATTTATTTTTAAAAACTTGTTAGAATGCCACAAAAAAAAGGACTAGGGGAGCTCTTGACGTCATTCCCGGGAGTGGCCGGCTGAGATGAAGGTCGGGGTGATAAGTGTGATACACAAGTATTGTATCATATTTGAAATGCACATCGCCCATAAACTGGAAATTGTTTCTATGTGTGCCCCATATTCCCAACCGAGTTTGAGACCCCTGGTGTAGCACATGGTCAGCCATTTATTTGAATACGTTGTAAAGTTTTAGTAGCAGCTGCTTTCCTCAATGATAATGGTTGGTCAACAGGAGTTTCTTACGCCAGACCCCAAAGTCTCCAGCATAGCAAAGCTGCTGCTACCAAAACTTTACAGAGTTCTTAAATGAATGAGGTATATTAACTTTAAGACAAATGTCACTTTGATGACCCATGGCTTTCAGATATAATGCCTGCACTTCATGCTAACATGGATATTGGGATCCTTCTGTATCTGTGCAGCTTTGTACAATGCTTGCGGGTTGTGTTTTATACTGATGACCTATCTTCTGATCGGTGGGAGTCTGACACTCGGGACCCCTATCAGCCAGCTGTTTGAGAAGGCAGTAGCCCCGCAGCCTTCTCGCTGCTTTCCCTAGGCTAGTGACATCGGTCACATGGTCTAGAAATAGCTCAGCCCCATTGAAGTGAATGGGGCTGAGCTGCGATACCAAGCACAGCTGCTATACAATGTACAGTGCTGTGCTTGGTAAGCACGGAGAAGGCCATGGCACTCACAGGAGCGTCGGTGCCTTCTCCAACAGATGATCAGAGGGGGACCGAGGTGTCGGACCAGAGGATAGGTCATTAGTATTAAAATCTTGGAAAATAGGATTTTTTGTGCTTACCTGTAAAATTAATTTCTCGCGGAGTTCATTGGGGGACACAGAAGACTACGGGTACAGCTGCTGCTGCCACTAGGAGGCGACACTAAGCAAAAAAGTGTTAGCTCCTCCTCTCAGCTATATCCCTCCTGCAGACACTGAGTTAATCAATCAGTTTGTACAAAAGCAGTAGGAGCAGCCAGGAGAAGCCAACAGAACACAATTGTATGAAAGAGAGCTGGAGATGGGTCAGAACCAAAAACAGGTGGGACCCACCAAAAAGAACCAGCAATGAACTTACTGGGTGGGTGCTGTTTCCCCCAATGAACTCAGCGAGAAAAGGATTTTACAGGTAAGCACAAAAAATCCTATTTTCTCGCTCATATCATTGGGGGACACAGGAGACCATGGGACGTTAAATAGCAGTACCATGGGGAGGGAACAAGAACAGAACGAATCCAAGGCGGTCATAATTCCCCGCACATAATTGCGGGGGAAGGACTCACCCGGAACCCTGAAAAGGGACAGGAAAAATCATTCCCAGGAAGGCCTGACAGAGAGCGGCTGAACACGCAGAGGCTCCAGCTGGGCAGAAGAAGAACAGTCCAGGGAATATAAGTCACAGTTTAGGAGACTGCAGAAGATACAAGAGAGAGAGACCTAGCCTGGATTCAGAAGACTTCTGAGGAAGTGATATCCATGGGTCAGAACCCCAGGAAAAAAACACGCTAGAGCCATCAACAGGCAGAACATGGTGTGAGAAGAAAAAAGGGAACCACTCAGTGGAAAACTGATTAGAAGACGACGAACTAAAAATGGCGTCCGCATATCAAGGGACAGAGAAGTGCAGCTGTGACAAAAAAAAATTGCCCCCCCCCCCCACCCCATGGGGGACGAAGAAGGGGTGCCAGAAGGCAAGGCCCCAAAACCATAAGAGGCTACCAGAAGAAAAAAACACTCCAGCGGGACCTTGACAAACAAGGCAGGGCTAGAGAACCTGGATGACGGGCATGAAAATGGCCCACAAGAAAAAGTTCTTGAGGGAGTGAAGAAAGTCAATGGGAACAAGGCAGTGAAACTGACCCAAACCACAAAAAAAGAAGGGGAGTAACCTGGCAGGAAAAAAAGGTGTCCTCCAGAAGCAAAAACGTCCGCTTCAGACCTACGGCCAAGGGGTTTGCTGCATAAGAGTGTTCCCCAAGGGGAACGCCAAAGTGATAAGTAGAGGTAGGTAGAGAAGGAACTTAAATTCCAGAACAAGAGAGGAGAGAAGCCGTCAGATATGCCATGGAAAGCTGCCTGAACTGGCAGACCTAACAGGAAGCTGAAGAAAAAAACACCTAGCCCAAAGGAACGAAAATAAGAAGGTTGTGTAAACTCATCAGACACTGTTGACCGCCACTGCGGAACAACCCCGCCTAAAAAAGAAAAGAATGGGGTTATTGTAGAAATGCACAAAACGGGCTGAAAGGAACCAGAGATGGCATAAATACTGCGCCAGGAAGGGAGTGTGGACACCGAACACCACAAGTCCCCGAAAAAAACTGGTAACAGAACCAATACCACCAGCACAGACACTCTACAGCAGAAAAGGGGGCATACGAGAACTCAATGGCTATGGAAACTGGCCGAGCAGACAGAAACAGCATCTGGAGAAAGTGCAACTACTCGCCCTGCGGAAGGGGAGAAGTAGAAGAGACTGATGCGGCTCAGTAGGGAACTAGAGTTAGGGGGGACAACAAGGACAGTACAACCGCTCTACCCGGTGAGGGGAGCAATGCAGACAACTCACATATGCAAACTGAATAAGTGCATACCCAAACTCCACCAGGAGGTAACGCTGGTGCTGTCACCGTAGCAGATGGTAGAGACAATGCACTACATGTGAAGGGAACAAGGCGCTAAGCCAGCGCCATAGAAATCGGCAGGTTATACCATGCACAGAAAACCGTACTAATACCCACAAGAAGTGAGCAAACAGGCTGTACAGTATCCAGTGCAAGTGCAATTACTCCACCTATGGATGGAGGGTAATGCTACAGAATGTACAGGTTCCAGTGGTAAGCGCACATATTCCTGCCTAAGGAAGGAGGGGAATGTGACAGGACCTACAGAATCCAGTAGTAGTGAAACGACTTTGCCTATGGAACTACAGGGAATGCGGTATTCCACGGTAGTGCAAGACTTATGTATCCAGCGGTAGTGCGATCATCCAGCTGTAGTAGCTCTGACTATGGAATGGCGGTGGGAACTAGGTCCAGAACAGGACCAGATAGCTAGGTAATATATATAGTTTTTAATTACATACAGCTCAAATCTAAACCCCCAGCTCTCTCGAGTCCAGGAAGCATTTTGCCCAGCGCAGCAGTACTGAAGGCAAGGAAAGGGTTAAGCCCAGGGGCTGAGCTTATTGGCGGCTGGTGGGAGGAAGAAATGGCTAGAAAATTTTGCGCTCTGATAGAACAGTTCTCGCCCCCAAAATAGTTTTGAAGATGCGGTCTATGTAGGCCGCAGAGCCGGGGCCTTGAGTACAGGCAGGGCCAACCGGAAGAACCTCTGGTTGGGGCGGCAATGCAGGGAGGGAGCAGGAGAGCAAACCTGCGACATACCCCGGCCAGACAATATGCCGGCCTGGAGCTAGAGAAATGCCATGGGGAGCCAGATAGGGGGTAGGCCGCAGAGAAGCCGGGGCCTCGATTACCAGCTGCCCCGGCGGAAGACATAGACCGAAACGCTTGGAATAAGCAGAAGATGGCCTGACATGAAGTCTCCCCTTCCCCCAACCCCCCTGCGCAGGGAAGGGACGCCTGTCGAAAAGGAGGCCTCAGGGGAAGGTAAGCAGGCCTCGGTGGGGGATATTTACATGGGAAAACCTGAGAAGTGGGAGGGAGGAGGAATGGGCCTTGGGGACTGAAAGAATACTCACCCGTATGGCGTTTTCTGCCCCCCTGCCTCCAGCCGGGTCACCAGCTTCGGTGTGTTACCCCTTGGTGAGGGTAGCTTCACCGGTAACAGAGTAAACTTAGCGGAGACCGTACCTGATGAACTCAAAGCTGGCGGAATACAGAGGCTTTAGGAACCTCTGGTCCTCCTTGCCTTCCGGAAACCGGGAACGATCAGCGGGTTTGGGAACCCCCTGGACTCCCGTTTGTTGGGTGGGAACGCAGGCAGTGTGGAGTCTGCCAGCAGCCCAGCTAAAGGAAAGAAAAAGAGAAAAATGAAAAGAAAAAAATCAGCAGACCTGCAAAGCAGGGAGGTCTGCCTACAACGGACACTAAGCTAAAACGGATTAGCTCAGTGTCTGCAGGAGGGGTATACCTGAGGGGAGGGGCTAACACTTTTTTTTTTTTGCTTAGTGTCGCCTCCTAGTGGCAGCAGCAGCTATACCTATGGTCTTCTGTGTCCCCCAATGATACGAGTGAGAAAATTCTTCTATAATTCTTTAATAAAATAAATTTAACCATTTTACTGCCAAGGATGTATCTAATAAGTCAAACACTGTTTCTCACTGGAAGGCAAACACGTCTTTGTGAGTTTTAGGTGCTCGTGTCTTGGGTGCCCTCTAACGTGGTTCCATGAGTGATACTCTAATACAATAATTGCATTTCACAATCACCAGTGGTCTCTATTTCTGAATGTACGTATTATGTTGTGACTTTAAATGCTAACCGCAGGTAGACTATGAGGTCTAGAGGTTAGATTTTGGTATCATTTTATGTTCCAGGATCTTTCAAATGATACCATTAGCTCAATATTCAGGACGCAGGGTGGTTGTGTGCGTCTGTAGGGGAGAAAGCTGATATCAGGAAGAAAGAACGCAGCCTGTTACAGTCACCTCTCCCATCTGGGATTTTTTACATTTACAATGAAGGTTTTTAGTTGTGTCGTGTGTTAAAATTGTCTTGGAGTGAAAGGGTTAAAAGGGAAATCCAATGAAAACTTACGTTTTGACAGAAGAACACGCGATTGACTACGTAGACGTATACCTGTGCTGATTTCTAAAACTACTACCGTTTCTCTTTGGTAGCAATGTCTGACCCAACAATTAAAGCTAACCCAAAGGGTATGTCCATATGTACCAAAAACTGTAGCGGAAAAGTCTGCAGAAGTTTTTGCTGCGGAAAGCCCAGAGGACTTCACGCTCCATTGCAAGAGGTGAAATCCGCTGGGGAGAACCACAGCATAAAAGTCACATGCTGCAGATTTCAAATCTGCACCGCAGGTCAATTTACTCTGCATGTTTTGTACGCAGTGTGTAGATGAGATTTCTTAAAGGGGTTTTCCGAGATTTTTTGAACTGAAGAACCGTCTCCTCTGATTAGATCATCAGTATCTAATCAGTGGGGGTCCGACACCCAGGACCATGCTGTTTGAGTAGGCAGCAGTGCTCACAGTAGCGTCACAGCCTTCTCCAGCTTTGCCTAGGCCAGTGACGTCACATTCATCAGTCACGGGGCCTAGACACAGCTCAGCCCCATTCAAGTGAATGGGGCTGAGCTGTGATACCAAACACAGCCGCTATACAATGTACGATGCTGTGCTTGGTGAGCTGAGAGAAGGCCGTGATGCTCACAGGAACGCTGCTGTCTTCTCAAACAGCTGATCAGCAAGGGTCTCGGGTGTTGGAGCCCCACCGATCAGATACTGATGACCTTTGCATAGGTCATCAGTTAAATCGCGGAAAAGGCCTTTAAAATCTCATTCACTTTGCTGGTACTATACTACGCTGCGGATTTGTTGCTCAAAAATCCACAACAGCAAATCCGCAGCTATTCAGTCAAGTGTGAACCCAGCCCGAAGGTCACATCAGTGATACTTAAATCTGGCGCTGAATTGGTTACAGTAATGTTATCATCTGCCATCAAATGTTCAATTTGGGATGGATTTTCCCATTAAAAACAAATTGTGCTCTACACAGGATACACTATAGTTTTTGGTGGCTACGTAATACAATTTTAGTCCTATAGAATGATCACACTGACATCCCACCATTGTCATAATCACTAAAATAGAAAACCGATTCAAAGGGGGAAATTAGAAATACGTGATGCTACGCTTTCCTTTATAAATAACATACTATACAGCAAGTTACCTTGTGTATTTGGCTGCCTAATGACATCAGGCTGATCTGCTACAGTACCAGAAGTCTCCTCCAGAAAACGACTGTACAGTCTCTTGATTTCTTGGTCGTAGTCTTGCCATTCTGGGACAATACGTACCGCAGCTTCTAACTTTGGCTCCTTGGTCTTTGGGTTGTTGCACTATAAATGAGAAGAGATCATGAAATAGCTGAAGAAGCACCTAACCAATGTTGCGTACTTGGCACACCACGGAAAATCCACTCGCTAAGAGACCACGTCTTTCAACATCTAACATAAATCCACCTTTAATCCAGTCAAAATCCACTCACCAGGTCTATAGTCTTGGCTTTTTTCTTGGATGCCTCATCGCACCACGTCTCGCACCACAGCCACTCCTGTGGCAGCGATTTGATAGGCACTTGGTGAATCATATTATTTGGCAAATCCTGTAGAAAGAGAAGAGAAATGGAACAAAAAAAAAGTACAAAAACGTGAACTTTGTTAAACTGGTTCATGTAGATATTTAAAACAGATAGCCCCTTTAATATGCGGTCCGGCTCTCAGCAAGCCTGGCAAGCTAATTAGGCTGGAAAAGAAACAGCCAGACAGACATTTACCCTGATTCTTTCACATCTGCATTAGAGTTCTCTGGATCCGGGACAGCCGGATGTTACCACATGCCCGCCAGCCCCGTTGACAATAATGGGATCCAGAGAGCTCCAGCAGGCTGTTCTCTACTGGAACAGCCTGCTGGAGATCTCTACTAAGGCCTCATGCACACGACCGTTGTTGTGTTCCGTTCCGCAAAATGGGGTTCCATTGTTCCGTTTCTGTTTCCGTGTGTCTTCCTTTATTTTTGTAGAATCACCAGACATGAAGGAAAGTAAAAAAAAAAAATCGAAGTCAAGTTTGCCATGCAAATGATAGGGAAAAAACGGACGCGGACGACAATCTTGTGTGCCTCCGCGTTTTTTCACGGTCCCATTGACTTGGATGGGTCCGCGAAAAAAAATAGGACAGGTTATATTTTTTTTGACGGACTGGAACCACGGATCACGGACGCGGATGGCAAACGGTGCATTAGCCGTGTTTTCAACGGACCCATTGAAAGTCAATGGGTCCGCAGAAAATTACGAAAAACGGAACGGACACGGAATAAAACAACGGTCGTGTGCATGAGGCCTAAGAGTGTGAAACTAGCCTAATACATGGACACGTCAAATCTGCCAGAGTCAAACCTACTGCTTGCTCAGCTCATACAGGGGTGTCCTGACCTGGGATGCCCTGATGGGACAACCACTTTAAGATCTGTTTACTGTTGGTGGATACGAACATTCTTCTTTACATTCAAAGGCTGAAAACGTGTGTACACATTGTACTCATCCACAATTATATCCAGCCTAGACAATCCCAGAGATCTAACTACATCTCCTGCACAGATCTATCTACTGTACCAATGGTTTGCCATCAGTGACGGTACCAGGCACTTGGTGAGTCATATTATTTGGAGAAACATAATTAATAAAGAACAAACCTATGCAAAAAAGAAAATATCTGAACCATAGGGAACACAACCCAACAAGGATCACAGTGTGCTGTGCAGATAATAGAGAATATACAAGACGGGTAGGTGCTGTATCCCCAACTGAAAGAGACAAGAAAGGGATTTTGCAGGTAACAAGAAATCCAATTTTCTCCTCCAGGTCATTGGGGTACACAGCAAAGAACCTGGGACGTTCTAAGACAGTCCCTATGGGTGGGAAGACAAATAAATAACTTGAGTAGCATTAGTGCTGTCAATGCACCGCCGCTTGCAGCATCGAAGGATGCTAAAGTATGCACCCTATAGAACTTTATGAAAGCTTGCAGGGAGGACCACGTAGCTGCCCTGCAAACTTGCAAAGGGGAGGTCTTGTGCCATACCGTTCAAGAGGCACCAACTGCTCTGGCGGAATGGGCTCTCACCCGAAGGGGCAGCGCTCTGTCCTTGTAACGATAAGCCTTGCCAATGTACGACCTGATCCAGCAACTGATAGTGGACTTGGCGGCCGCCAGAAATCGCAGTGGCCCGTCAGGGACTTGCAAAAGGACACCGTCCTATCCAGATAGATCTTGATTGCCCGGACCATGTCCAAGGGAAAGGCTGGGGCTGGACAGAAGGACGGGAGGACTATCTCCTCATTCAAATGGTATGAGAAGACCACCTTCGGCAGAAAGGAGGGAACTAGTCTCAGAATGACTTTGTCCTGATGCAAAACCAGAAATGGAGACTTAGCAGAGAGTGCAACGAGGTCAGACACTCGATGAGTCGACATGGCGGCCACAAGAAAAGCGACTTTCCAAGAGAGCAGGCAGAGAGGAATCTAAATTCAAAAGAAGACAGCTGCAGAGCGTCCAGAACTAAGTTGAGGTCGCATGGAGGAGTAGGCTGATGGTATGGTGATACCAGATACGTAACCCCCTGGATAAAGGTATGGACTGTCGAGATGGAAGCCAAGGGGCATTGATGGAGAGGGCTGACAGCTGGTCTTTGAGTGAGCTAAGGGCCAACCCCAAATCGAGGCCTTCCTGGAGAAAAGTGACAATACTTGGAATGTATTGAAAGAAAGACCTCCATTTGCGATAGTATACCTTGGAGGACATCGGCTTCCTAGCCCATAGCATTGTTCGGATCACCAGATCCAAAAACCCACAATCCTTTGAGATGGTGGTCTCAACCACCATGCCGTCAAACGAAGAGTGTCTGAATGTGGGTGGAAGATCGGACCTTATAAGAGAAGATCTTCTCTAGAAGGTAGTGACTATGGTGTGTCTGCCAACAGAGCTACCAGATCGGCGTACCACGAGCAATGCAATCACCATATTTTCGTGATACATTCCAAATATACAAAACATGTATAACATATAAAAAATAGAAATATATAAAGGGTATATGTAAAATTCTACACAAAAAAAAATGACAAAACGACCCATTAGTTATACGATCTTAGTGTAGTATTTTAATCGCTTTCTGCATACTTAGTGGGGATTATGTCCAACATTCATAATTCAACTGTATATTGATATTGATAGGAGAAAACCGGATGGGATTGATTTAATTAGAGTCAATATAAAAGATGGAGGCATGGCGGGTAACACCTAACCACTGAGGAAGGGATAGTGCAGTATCCCGAAACGCGTCTGGTCGGAAGGTGGGCGCACCCGCTACAAAGCCCTCCAAAACTCTAGAAAAAATAGAAACGAATATTTCACTACCTCCGCTCATAACACCAAGTAAACGGCAACCAAGGTAACAGGAAGATATCGCAGCCGAAAATACCGCGCATTCTCGCGAGATCCTAGTTGCATTGGCTTGAGGAGTGCGACGCGAGACGCCGACAACTCTCCGCTCGCCCCTCACCAAGCCACCGGGGACGATCCGGACAAAACGAAAGGAGGGAGGTAAGAGATTGATTCTAGTGACATTGGAGTGTCTATATGCAAATATATAAGCTGGACTATACTGAGACACTGAACTAAACATAAAGGTTCCAATGATCGCTATACATGTGTGCAATGCGATATATCTCATTAGGAATCACGCAGGTCTTATAAAAACCCTCAAGGACATTTTCACAGATCCTCATGGGCTTATTTTATATGGACTTAAGTAATATCATGACCATATGAATTTATGTTGGGACTAAAAGTTACTTTGAATGGTTTCATAGTCCGAAACCTATTAGGACATCAATTGTCTGAAGACGGATGTACAACTGCTATTTGGAACTATTCAGCGCAACTGTCCTTTACACTGTCTGTATGACCTCTCTAGATAGTTTTTAAAATTTTATGTTCCTTTTATTTGAATAAATTGTCTTTTATACATATCAATTAATGCTGAACGTATGAGTGCTCGCCCATTATAGCTCCATACTTTTTTACTACTTATCTTTCAGAGGGTAGGGTGTTCCCTCTTCTGGGCTAGAAGCACCACGCCAGAGCTAACCAGAAGTGAGCCACCACTGTTATTACAATACGCTCATTTATATCGACTTCTTGTGGTTGACAATCCAAACAAAGTGGGCTACAGTGTGCAACACAATTCGGGTGCTCTCCGAGTTGGCCTCCTGGGTGGGCGCCTTGATTAAGATATCATCGAGGTAAGGGTTGGCCGTTAATCCCCCTGGAATGGAGGATAACCATGACTGGAACCTTTGTGAAGACCCTGGGAGCCGTCGCCAGGCCAAATGAGAATCTCACATACTCACCAAATTCGCGTTCACTGAAGGATGGTGCCTTGTCCGGCCTTGGCTCCAGCAGGGTCCTTCAGCCGCCCAAGTCGCTCACTTTGGTGGGGAGGAATGGTGCTAGGGGTAGTGAAGGCCCAAGGCTGGAGGGTGGTGGAGGATTTGGTGGTCCTCTAAGGCCCTTTTTCTTCTGTCCTGGCTGCTGGGGAGGGTAGGGAGCCTCCCGCTTTGCTGCCAGGTGGGTAACCGGGGGATAATTCCACCCTGGGCCCAAGTCGGTTTTTTTTATTTATTTTTTAATGCATGATGTCTCCTACAGACACAAAGCTAAAAGTGATTAGCTCAGTGCCACAAGAGGGGTATAGTTGGTGGGAAGAGTTAACACTTTTTGCTTTGTGTCTGTCTCCTAGTGGCAGCAGCTATACCAAAGATCTTTGCTGTGTCCCCTAATGATACAGACGAGTAAAGAATTTTACGAGTGAGTCCCACAAATTCTATTGTCTTGCTCATATCATTGGGGGAAACAGAAGAGCATGGGACATTCCAAAACAGTCCCAGGGGACATAAAGCTCTGCGATCTGCAGTGTTGCCTCCCACTGAAAAGAATGAGAGGCAAAAAGCACGTGGCCACCGGACGAATTTTAGTGCAGTGTCCACACCAAAATTCCTCCAGAAAAAAAACACTGTGTCAACGGCTTCTCACTGATTCAAGACTGACAGATACAGCAGGTAGTGATAATATAAGGATTCCGCCTAATAATGCGAAAATGCCAGAGCTGTCAGGATTGTCAGATAAGAGTGTCTTGCAATAGCACAATCACTCCAGCAAAATAAAGAAGAAATGCATCTGCCTGGTAAACCACACAATTATATCATCTCAGATACAGAATTCAGAGGAAGTGTGAATTCTCCACAGGACTACGAAGGTCTGTCATATACAGGAGCTAGTGATAGTGCAAGTATTTCACTAACTCAAGGCAGCAAAGCTAATTGTCCAGTAAAACCAGAATTGTGCAGGCTTACAGAATCTAGTGATAGTGTGAGTACTCCACCTTTGAAGAGAGTAATAGACCTAACTGGAGTACCTCAGAGCTGCATCGGCTGTCCAGTACCACAGCAGGCGAAAGCGCCAATGCTCAAGGGTGAGATAAGGCTGCCTGATATACAACAGAACTGCTAATGCATACCAAGTACGTCAGGAAGCAACAGTGCAAGGAGAGTAATGAGGAAGTCTGGTATAATAAGGTGGTAATGCAGGTACCTGGTGCCCCATGAACTGCATAGCCTTGCCAGAGAATGGAGTGTGCTAATGCTGTGGAGTATGCTTTTCCCAAGCGAAGAAAACATGCCATGAGGCTATGGGTGCCCCCACATGGTACCATAGGAAAACAAGAGGGCCTGGCCAGTACACAGAGCCCCTTACCCTCATAGCTCTGAAGTGGTAATTATGGCCCTAAGGTGAGGTAAAGTTGGGTTCAAAGTGGTGAGGGAGACACAGCAGTGGAGCTCCAGTAGCAGACCAGTCACCACTGGTGGTACCACTGGACATGCGGCCTTGTAGGCCGCAGAAGAAGTGGGCTAAATTAGAACATCAAACATGCCAAAATGCTGGCATCCTAGATGAGATCCCTCAGGCACACTGGAAGAATCCTGGTTGGAATGCTCTCCTCTACACCAGCTAGGTGCAGAGGTAGCCAAGAACGGCCCCTCCAATGGAGGAAAACAAAAGCTTTGCAACACAGAAGAAGCAGAGAATGGTGCACTGGAGTGGCATTAGCCTTCTAAGTTGAGGCCTAGGCCAGGGCAAAGCAGGGGACTAAAATAGAGAGGATCCACTGAGCCATCTGGTGAAAAAAAGAGAAGGATCTGGGAGGATGAATGGTTATTCTTCCCCAGAGTGGTGCAAAAAGGCCCGAACTGCACAAGACTGTGTCTGGGCAGGCAATCAAGAGGAGAGCCAGGGCCTGGAACAAGGTGGCAGGCCAGGACACTAGAGATTTCCCGGGTGTAGGGTCGAGATGAGCGGGGAGGCCAGAAGGAGAGGGAATTCCATCTTAGTACGCTGGAAGACTGTCCCGGGATTTGCTGGGAGAAGGCCGAGAACTAGGGGAAAACGAGATTTTGTGAAACTCACCTGTAAAATCTGTTTCTCGCTTGATTCATTGGGGGACACAGACCATGGGTATAGCTGCTTGCTGCCACTAGGAGGCGATACTAGGCTAAAAACTATTAGCTCCTCCTCCGCCAGCTATACGCCCTCCGGCCAGGAGAGAGCCTTCAGTTTGTGCAAAAGCAGTAGGAGAAGCAGAAGGATAAAACAACATCAACCAACTCCACGGTCAACGGACCCAAACGGGGTGGGTGCTGTGTTCCCCAAATGAATCAAGCGAGAAACTGATTTTACAGGTGAGTTTCACAAAATCTCGTTTTCTCGCTTATATCATTGGGGGACACAGACCATGGGACGTCCATAAGCAGTCCCTGTGGAGGGAACACAAAACAGAGTGAAGAAGGTAGAGAACCTCGTGACAGTTATCACACTGCAGCCTGCAGGACCAGGCGGCCCAGAGCGGCGTCCGCAGAAGCGAGAGTGTGAACCCTGTAAAACTTTGTAAAAGTGTGGAGGGAAGACCAGGTCGCGGCTTTACACAACTGAGCTGCCGACGCCCGGTGAAAGTGAGCCCAGGAGGATCCAAGTGCCTTGGTAGAGTGGGCCGTGATTCCCGGAGGGGGCGTCCTGTCCCGAACGCGGTAACACTCCACTAATACGGCCATCTGGGATGAGCGGTCCGGATCCAGATCCGTGTCCGACTCTGCGAATTCTCCTCCGGACGAACGGTCTCCAACCAACGAGGACGCCCTGGACAGCGAATCGGGGGGAGGAGGAGAAGGCGATGCATCCGAGGAGGAGGGGCGTTCCTGCCTTCACATTGCATGAAGTGCAGGCATAATGGGTAGCCCTACCAAGGACCTGGGGCGCGGGATCCGCTGGGTCCGACATGACCGAGATCAGGGAGCCAGAGAGGGTATAGAGGAGGGGAGCAGTGCTGGTCCTACCAGAGTGGCGCAGAGTAACCCTTGGAACGTGCCCCCAGAGTCAGGATGTGGCGGGAAGCGATCGGCAGCGAGAAGGACGATCCTCTCAGGGTGGAAAAAAACGCACACTGCCACTGTACTTCCGGGAGGAGCAGGCAGGACAGGGGAGCGCGGCGGGAAATTTAGGCTCCGCCCCCTCCAGCCGCCCAGCGGAAGGTTAACCCTTACGTTCACGGGCCGCCGGCGCGAAGCGAGCCCCCCCCCTGCCGCGATCCGGCGGAGAAGAGGCCCCGGCCCAAGAGGCACAGGGAATTTATGAATGGGAGATGTCTCCCAGGGCAGAAAATGAAGGGGGAGGGCAGTGGCAAGCGCAGCGCCGCCGCAATCGCCGAGGCCGCAGAGGGGAAGCCGCCGCAGATGAAGGCCGCCGCATAGGAACGCTCCCGCTGCTGAAGGCACCAGTTCTGATCAGAGCACAGTGGACAGTTAGACGGTAACCATGGGAGAAATTAAGTTGTGGTGGGGAAAAGCAATATCTGCCTTTTAGCCTCTTTCTGCACCTCTGTCATGTCCAGCCGGGTCACCGTCGTCGGTGTGCTGCCCCTTTGGGAGGGAAGCTACACTGGAAAAACTGGTGGACTTGACTGATAAGGTGACTCCATTGCTAGTGGATGACGGTGGATTTGTGATCTACCATGCCTCGCTGTCTTCCACAAGTAGGGAATGAGCAGCAGGCTTGGTGACCCGCTGGTCCCCCTCCTCAAGTGTGGGGTAGTAGGAGGTTAGAACTGCTTGTATTCCCATTAGAAAATAAAGGAAAACAGTATAAAATACAAAATATCAGCGGACCTGCAAGCAGGCAAGTCTGCCTTCTACAGACACAAAGCTAAAAAAAAACGGATTAGCTCGGTGTATGCAGGGGGGGTATACTGTTGTCGCCTAGTGGCAGCAGCTATCCCTGAGGTCTTCTGTGTCCTCCAATGACACAAGCGTGAAAAAAATATCTGCAAGACAGAGATACTTAACCATTTTGCATAATGGCCCATGCTAGCTGTGTATGGCTGAGAAGGCTTGATGTCCGGTGGACATGCTATCTGCATATATTGTGCACTACAAGTATTCCCTTGTCATTTATAAAGTGAGCATAAACCCGCACAATTATCTGTATAGGATACTTTAAAGGGGGGTTGTCCCATTACAAAAATATATCCCCTAACCACAGGATAGAGGATAAGAGTCTAATTGCCAGGGGGGGCCCCACTGATCACTAGAATGGGGGCTCATGTCCCATATTTGAATAAGTGCGCTGCTGCTCTGTTCAACTCTATGGGGCTGCTGGAGACAGCTGAGCGCTTGCACTGTTATCTCCCACAACCCCACAGAGTTGAAAGGAACAGCAGCACACATGCATGTCTGCAGCTTCATTCAAATGGGGGAACATGGACCCTCATTCTGGTGTTTGACCAGTAGTTGTAATGGGATAACCCCTTTTGCGAAGCCATCATTTAAAAAGGTTTTTCATAGTAACAGATGAACCCATCACTAAAATGTGTAGTATGAATACTGTACTACTGCACAAACCTGGTCAAGATTGGAAAGACTGTTAGGATCTTGGCTCAGTCCCTGATACTGTCCTCTTAGTCGATCTCCTGCAGCTATTTTCCTAAATTTCTTTAAGTCCACTACATACAAAGCACTAGGAAGAAGACGGGAACAGTAAGGTAAATTTTACATTTGCTTACATTGCAGGTTCTAGATCAGTCATACAGCTCTACGGATATAAAAATAATGGGAATTGTTACCTTATGTGGTACTTGCGTCCAGCCAAGTGACTGGCCCAGTAACCAGACCTCCAGAAGCGATAGCCATCCATCTCCCTTCGGCTCTCACAGAATGGAGTGTATCCGTATGGGGCACCGTCTAGGTTGAAGTCTCGCAAGTCTTTTAAGTCTGTGCGCACAATCTAAAATGAAGAGAAATTACCGCTTTCTATGTATTGCAAATTACACCACAGTAATGCCATTTCTGGTTTGTTGAGCAGGACCTAGGTTTAGGATTAGGGTTACAAGAGTGGTGGGAAAACTACTGTAAAGAAGACAGTGTAACAACACCTCTAACTTTCTTGTCATTAATGTCACATTCAGATGATCCCATAATTATTTGAGATGATGGAGATTCCTCCTCTGGGAGCCCAAACAACTGACAGAACAGGTTCTCCTGACCACCATCAAGGTGGCGACATACAGGAGATGACATGTGTGCACTTGCTCCATTTAAGTCTATGGGAGTTATTGTAACACATGAGCGCACTTTCCACTTCGCCTGGACTCTCCCAGTAGGTGAGGATCCCGGATTACATTGCATGTAGAACGAGCCATGTGAAAAGCTCCAGCATACCTCCAGTTATAAAACAACTTTCCATAAATGAACAGTACAGGTAAATATAAGAATCCGTGTAATATATCTTATCAAAGAAAAATGCTTCTATCTCTTTTTATCAGACTGCTTTGCTCTTTCCTGCTTTTAACATTGAAGTCTATGGACAGAGAAGGGGGAGGAGGAGGATGCTGGATGAGAGACACAAACTGCAGTTTATTAGAGCTGCTACACTTAGCACTTTTGACTTTTTACTATATCTAGTAAGATAAGGCTCTACAACTGTTCAGAGTGAGGTACTAGCTGGCAGCAGCCTCCTCATCCCTCCTCCTCTCTCCATAGACTGAGGCTGGAGACCAAGTGCTAATAAAGATAAGAGGCTGAGTGAAGAGAAAGATGCAGAAAGAGCCCAAGAAGACCAGCATAATTCAGAATGCATAATTCTTTAATAAGATATATTACAAAGTTTCTTATATTCACCTGTACTATACATTTCTGAAAACTTGTTTATAACTGAAGAACACTTTAAAACTACTGTAAAGATTCTTCAAATACACAATTAGAATTCTTCACCTAGCTGGGTTACATGATGCAGTGTTATGTTACATCATCTGAGTGGTCACAAAGAAAGGGCCCACAGCCTCTTCCAAGATTTATGTTCCTTTGACTATTATCTTGGAAACCATTTTGGCAGAAGCCAAAAAGACACTCTTTTGCCCTTCATTGATTTAGATACATGTTTGGTGTATACGACGAGAAATTTTCCCAGTGTATGTACAAATCATAGGGCTCTAATGTAATGTGAACAGGGTCGGACAGTCGTAAGGGGCGTGTGATTTCCAGAATAAACCATTTATGAAGTTACAGCTACTTGTCACTTCATGTCATTTTGGCATACCTGGTCAGCATCTACAAAGAGGATTTTATCCACAACCAGTGGGAAAAGTACATCCAGAAAGAGGATTTTGTACCCCCATATTATCCTCTGCTTCTCGGTCTGCTGGTGCAGCCACCTGGGCCACTTGTACTGGACCAATTCATACTGGAAGTTATATTTCTTCGCCATGTAAGGGATAAAGTTCTGCAAGAGTTAAAACATATGGTGGATTAGTGGAAAATTGTTCACGGAAACCCTATCATTACAGCCCCAGTGGGGGGCACAAATCCTGCAAGGAATAATTACAACGTATGCCACTTGGGAGCAGAAAGCAGCTCGGATGGTCGTGGTATTTAAGAAAAAGCTTAGAGCCAGATGTGGAACAGAGTTTTCCCGGCAATGTCCACAACTGGGGTGTTTCATGTAGCTTCTGGTCTGTCCATCAGAAATGATGCACCTTATTTGTCTACTAAAGTAATTTAGCAGAATAACAGGAAACGAGACATTAAAACGGTTGTAAAATAATAAAAAAAAAAAGGCTCCATTTACTGCTAAACAGATCAGCAGAATATTCCTGGAAATTTTGTACATGGAAAACTTTACTGCGTATCTGTGCGACGGATCTGGCAGACGCTGTCCTTTACCTGCACTGTATTGGTGGGCTTGGATTTTTAAGATTAAAGGGGTTCTTTGGGATTTACATCCTCAGGATAGGTCATCAATATGAGATCAGTGGAGGTCCAACTTCCAGCACCCCCACTAATCAGCTGTTTGAGATGGCCGCTGCGTTCCTCACAACTTATCAAGCAGAACGCCATACATTGTATAGCGGCTGTGCTTAGTATTGCACTCAGCCCCATTCACTTGTATAAGGTCGCATTCACACATACATGGATTTTCACGTTCCACGGTCCGTGAAAACCCGTCCTGTTGAGTGCAGGAGCGCACGGCATCATTGGTTGCTACGACGCCGTGCGCTTTGTGCCACCGCCGCTGTACAGTAATACACTCTTATAGATCATATGAGTGTATTACTGTACAGAGGCGGCGGCACGAAGCGCACGGCGTCGTAGCAACCAATGATTCTGTGCGCTCCTGCACTCAACAGGACGGGTTTTCACAGACCGTAGTCCGTGAAAAATCCACGTATGTGTGAATGCGGCCTAAGACTGAGCTGCACCTAGGCCATGTGACCGATGAACGTGATGTCAGTGGCCTAGGAGAGGCCTAAGCATTCGCGGAGCACCATGTCCTCCTAGTACAGCTGACTGCCGAAGGTCCTGGTAGTAAGACCCCCGCTAATCTCATACTGATGACCCCTCAAATGTGTTTTTTCCGAGATTCTGATACTAATGACCTATCCTCAGGAGAGGTCATCAAAATCAGATCGAGGCCTCCTTGCAGCTTACAAAGCACAGCACCATCCACTGGATAGTGGCCTACCTTGGTATTGCAGCTCAGCTCCAGTTATTTGAATGGGACTGAGTTGCGCTTACATCACGTGACGTCACAGGCCTAAGAAGAGGCTGCGGCGCTCACTGGATCACAGCGGCCTTTACAAACAGCTGATAGGCGGGGACCCCAGGTTTCAGACCCCTTTCGATCTAACACTGATGATGAAACACACACAGGGATATTGTAACTATAAATAATATTTGTATGAGCATCACATTGTGATATCAGAGGCGTTACGCAGGCACTGCTCATCTCTTCTGCAGATGTGCTTTCTCAAAAATCGCTTTTGTAGGAAGTTCTTTCTTCTGTGTCCTCCAATGACTGAGTAAAAATGTACAGCCCGCACACTCTAAAAAGAGTTTCTGCAGCAGCTGAATTGTAGTATACAGTTTTATTCTCCAGGGGGTAAAAAACAGGACCTCTTTCTCCCCAAAATGAGGTTCTGCAGCAGATGAGGTGTGTATTATATGGAATAATGTTCCCTGTTCTACAAACTATTAGGATTTTGTGACCTATAGACAGGGCTGTGGAGTCGGAGGCAATTTTGGGTACCTGGAGTCGAAAAAAATGAACTCCTACAAAATTTTAATTGAAAAAAAAAAAAAGCAAGTTTAAATGTCCCAATTCACAAAAAGTTATAATTAATGACTTCTCTACTGTAAGAATAAAGGCCAATGCATGCAGTGCGTCACGTTACCGCAAAACGAACACGTTAAGTGACCATGAAGAAGCATGCTTTTCATATGCTTCACTATATGGCACGCACCGCACAGTTAAGGAGCGGCAATACTTATACTTTCCATTGTGTTGTGTTCCGCTGTTACAGGGAACACAATGCCCATGGTTAACCTAGCCTCACACTGATAACTGATGAAGTAAATATGTTTTTTTAAAGTACTAAAAGAAGTTGAAAAGTATGATCGCTCATTAAACTTACTGTAGAAGAAGCCATCCTGGTTTATCCAGAGATCGTTAGTGATGTGGCCGGAATGGTTACTGCCACGCCACCCACCCAAGTCAGTGCTGAAAGATTATTTTCAGCTCTAGAAATAATAAAGTCTGATTTAAGAGCCTCTATGAAAGAGGATCTGGCAGAGGCAATTCTCTTCCTTACAACTCTACATTGAATTGATTTTAAATTGCATTTGCTATCACTACATTCCAAGATTAATATAAACCATTCCTAGGGTTTACCGATTTTGTTTTTGGTTCATATAGATAAGCTTTGTTTTTGTTCTAAAACAACCAAATAATGTGGTTTGCATTTTTGAACTGGTAAAGTTCCTGTTCCTGATGTTTCTGCCGGCTGCTACTATCCAGCCACTTGATAAAAAAATAAAATAAAACTTTGCTGTTTTCATTGTGTTTGTCTTTTGCTTAAACTGTTCAATACAGTAGACGGTTGGCTTCCCAGCCAGTAGTTCTGTGGTAATGACATGTATGTTGCCTTTCTTTCCTTCAAGGAATGTATAAAAGGAGATTTTGTATAACTTACCAGTAAAGTCTCTTTCTCGCTCTTCATTGGGGGACACAGGAACCGTGGTATAGCTATGTCCTCTAGGAGGCGTTGACACTAGTAAAAGCTGTTAGCGCCTCCCCTGGCAGCTATACCCCCTCCAGCCTGGAGAGAGAGCTTCAGTTTGTGTAGAAGCAGTAGGAGAAGCAAGCCAACCAAGAAAAAGACATGGAACATCAATCATGCCGAAAACCCAACGGGGTTCATACCAGCAACAGCCACAACTGTGGTCTAATACTGGGTGGGTGCTGTGTCCCCCAATGAAGAGCGAGAAAGAGATTTTACTGCTAAGTTATACAAAAATCTCCTTTTCTCACCCATATTCATTGGGGGACACAGGAACCGTGGGACGTTCAAGAGCAGTCCACGGGAGGGAAAAACCACAGACCCATGGAAGCAAGCGTCCCTGCTGGTAGCTAAGAAACTGCCGCCTGCAAGACCTTGCAGGCTAAGCAGCGGCCGCAGATGCATAAGAATGCACCTGGAAAATTTTTTGAATGTGTGTAAGGAGGACCGAAAGCCGCGTTACACAACTGCGCAGCCGAGGCGCGATGCCTCAGAGCCCAAGAAGCGTCCACCGCTCAGGGGAGCGAGCCGTGACAATTAAGGGCGGAACGGTAAGGCATTTGCAGACCGAATCCATCGTGCAATTGCCCCTCGGAGGCCGCCAATCCTTTGCGTGGAACCTCCGGATGACAAAAAAGGGGGTTCCGTACGTCGGAAGGGACTGGAGGCTGCCAATTATGACGTAGCTCCCTGCCTTAAAGAGTGAAGAAGAGGGACAGTGAAGGAAGGACAATTTCTACATTGAAGTGGAAGACAGAGACCACCTTCGGAAGAAAAAAGGAATGGGCCAGAGAACCGCCTTATCCTTGTGATGACCCAGGAAGGGTTCTCTGCAAGAGAGCACCCCCAACTCGAAACACCCGTCTGATAGATGAGAGCCACAAGAAAAAACTACCTTCTAGGACAGGAGCCGGAGAGAGATGTCTCCCCAAGGGCTCAAAGGGATAAGACTGGAACTCTGAGAGAACTATATTCAGATCCCAAGGCGGTAAAGGGCGGTACGGAGGAACCGTATGTGCCACTCCCTAAAAGAAGGTTTTCATGGGCACCAGGGGAGGCCACGCCGTCAACCAAGACCCTAAATACCGATGTAAGACCAGATCCTAAAGGAAGGTCGTCTCTGAGTGGCAGTGACAAAAGACATCTCCTAGAAGGAGAATGAGATCGGCGTACCACGCCGAACGGGGCCAATCCGGAGCGACTAGGATTTGTCGGAATGCCCTCCATCTGATCCTCCGTAGAACCCTGGGTAGGAGAGAAGAAACACGTAAGGAGGGAGAAACTCCCGCCAAGGAGATGTCAGGGCATCCATGTCGTATGTTTCTGGCACTCCTGCTCGGGAGAGAAGGTGGGGAGCTTTCGTGTAGTATACCGTTAGTACACCCAGACCAATGGAAGGAGTCCCTATAGAAGGAGGGAGGTGGAGGGCGCCACAGCACACCAGTTGGGACCGGAGTGTGCCTGGAATGGAAGGCCACTAAAAGAATACCCGGTGCAGATGCAGATGAGGGAAGGTAGTAACATAGGAACTACCAAGGCATGCGGGGTGTCCATGAATCATGAACCAGAGGAGGAAAGGGACAGGGGAAGAACATGCTAGGTCCAAGCCCATTTCCCGTAGAGACTGGCGCTATACAGAAGTAGCCAAGGATTTCAGTTGTAGAAGAGTCAATCACCTGACTTAAAAACTAAACAGACAGACCCCAAGTATGTAGTGGTATGCAATACCGCTCCCACAGTAATAGCCAGTGCTCGCTTCGTCAGCGCAAAAAAACTGAGAGGGAGGCCTGAGACTATCCGTAGAAGCCACGTACCATACTGCCCCAGTATAAGTAGAGCAACCTTAAGAACTCTACCTGGAAAGGCGCTGAACAGGAGCAAGCTGGCGCCAGGGTAGGGCTCCTACCTGAGAGGATGTCCCACTGCAGCGACCACGAACTCAAGCATTAGCGAAAGGCTGCACCTGTGGAGGAAAACACGCTGTAGCTGCTACCAGAGCGCCAGCATAACCACTTCCCCAGAGAAGGAGGAGTGGTGGATAGAGAATATGGTCAGTGAAGCACTTGACTCGTTGGAACGTACTCACCATATATGTGCAATAGTGTACGCACTACTACTGATGTGGACAATATCATGACCGATTGGAACAATGAAGACCCATGGAGATGGGAGTCTCTAGGACACAAGTGATGCTAGTAAATCCCCTGAGAAGACAGAGGAGTTATAATCATGGCCAAAACCGGTACCAAAAGGAACACAATGAGAATAGCCACCGTATCCACTGGCGGCACTCGTATAGCACTAGAGTAAGAGTACCGGGCACCGTTGAGTACTGACTGTTGAATTGCCGTATCTGAAGATATTCAGTTATTCCCCCGCTAGTGGATCACTTGCGAAAGGGAGTAAGGCAAGCAGGAAGCACAGTGATGTGTAACACTCCGGCTATGGGAGGATAGCGCGACAGTCGGACCGTATCCAATGGTGGTGCAATTACCCTACCTATGGAAGGTGGAATGCGTACGGAGTACTTAAGCCAGTGGTAGGGAAAATACCCCACCTATAAAGGAGGGTTAATGCCCACGGCGAGAACTAGTGCATATGGCGAGTCCTGTACCCTGTGGGAGTGCAATTAGCACCTAAGTAAGGGGGTAATGCATCCAGCACACCTTGTAACCAGTGATAATGTCATCCTGCCACCTGTGGAAGGAGCTAATGAATACGGCAGGTACTGAACCCAGTGGAGATGCAATTCCACCACCTACAGAAGGGGGAATGTATACGTCCGGCACTGAAATCAGTGCTATTGTACTTAGTCCACCTATGACAGGGGACAATGTATAAGGTCAGTACTGTATCCCAAAGTAGTGCAATTACTCTGCCAAGGAAGGGGGTAATGCCTACGACAAGTGCTGCTGGCCACCGTAGACGCAATCTTAGGAGATTGCTTCGGATTCATGTCAGGGTCTGAACCAGTGATACTTCCCCCCCGGGGATGAAGGGAGGGGGTGCGGAGATGTTCGAGGAGAAGATGACCTGCTGTGGTCCGCTAGCGCATAGGTCTGCCCCTCAGAATCTCGCCCCTGGCAGATGCGGACTGCGCAGGAGGGGGCTTAGCAACCAAACCACCCAGGGGGGGTGGAATGGGAACAGAGGTCCTGTATAAAATTGCGCCGGTTGAGAATTATCAACCAAACGACCCCAGAGGGTGGATTGGGAAGTTCCAGTTGCCTCCCACTGGAATTGCGCAGGTGGGGAATCATCAACCAAACGACCCAGGAGGGTGGATTGGGAATCCAGAGGTTCTCCACTGTATGGCGCAGGTGGAGAATTATCAACCAAACAGCCCCGGAGGACGGATTGGGAATCCTGCAGCGATCCTTCACTGGATTGCGCAGGTGGAGAATTAGCAACCAAACGACCCGGAAGGTGGGTTTGGAATGCTTCAGCTGTCCTCCACGTGATGTACGAAGGTGGAGAATTATCAACCAAACGACCCCGGAGGGTGGATTGGGAATTCCAGAGGTTCTCCACTATATTGAGCAGGTGGAGAATTATCAACCAAAACGGCCCCGGAGGACGGATTGGGATCCTGCAGTGGCCCTTCACTGGACTGCGCAGGTGGAGAATCATCAACCAAACGGCCCCGGAGGGCGGATCGGGATCCTGTAGTGGTCCGTCACTGGATTGCGCAGGTGGAGAATCAACCAAATGGCCCCGGAGGGCAGATTAGGATCCTGCAGTGGTCCGTCACTGGATTGCGCAGGTGGAGAACCATCAACCAAACGGCCCCGGAGGGTGGATTGGGATCCTGCAGTGGTCCGTCACTGGATTGCGCAGGTAGAGAATCATCAACCAAAACGGCCCCGGAGGATGGATTGCGATCCTGCAGTTGTTCTTCACTGGATTGCGCAGGTGGAGAAACATCAACCAATTGGCCCCGAAGGATGGATTTGGAATCCTGCAGCGGTCCGTCACTGGAATGCGCATGTGGAGAATCATCAACCAAACGGCCCCGGAGGTCGGATTGGGAACCATTAGGAGTCGATAGGACACGGGCCCAGTGTGGAACCACACTGACCGGGTGGCCCTGCGGCTGAGGAGGGGGACCCGAATGGACGCACATTTCCTTTATTATTATTTTATAAATTTTTTCTAGGAAGCCGGCCTCAATGACAGGCAGGAAGGGGTTAAAAATTCTCCACTCATGCACTGTACTTAGGGGGAGGAGCCCCAGATCATCAGGTGCCGGCCTAAGAATGGTGGTGGCCAGAAAGGGTTAAGGCAGTCACGAGGACCAGTGACGAAGCTCAGCAGGTATCTGGAGGAGAAAGGCGGGAAGAGACCACCTTCGGGATGAAAGCTGCGGCATTCCAAGAGGGTGCCCCGCCCCCCGCCGAATGTTGCACCGGCCGTGTCAGAGGCCGGCCGGACTGACTGGGGGCATTCACCCCGCAGATGATAGGCGGGTAGGACAGAGAGAAGCGCGGGCCGGAACACCGATGCGGTGCACGGCCGATTGCGCTGCAGTTAACCTCTTCCAGAGTGGTGCGCCGGTGTCCGCACCAAGGGGTGTAAATTGTGGTAGGTGTCGGGGAGCGGGGGCCTCCTCTGCAAGTGTGACCAAGCATCTCGGACCAGCGGTGCGCTCGGTCCCCACATGCCCCGCCGGCCGCCACAGCCACCAGGGAAAAGTCTGCTCACTCCATGGCACTGCGCCGCAGGCAACTCCCTCCGCTCAGCAACCCCGTGCAGCCGCCCGTCTCCGTCGCTCTAGGCCTCCGCTGGAGTCGCCGAGCTTAGGCACATTGCAGGGGGAGGTGGGTAAGATCAGAGATGGTTGCCGACCAGTGACTATGTCGGACGCCATCTTTTTGTATAATGGCGCAGGCATTGCCATTAACCCCCGATGGAGTGTGCTCTTGCCTAGTAAGGGGGGGAACTAGAAAGCCGCCACAACGGAGAATGCCCCTGGAAGGGGACCCTGGAGGGTGTTAAACTGGCTAGATATACCCGGAGGTCGGTGGCATGCCTTAATCGTACGTGTGCTCGGAGCGGGCCCCTGAGTGATCTGAATGAGGGAGGGAGGGGGAAGAGGGTTAATACTTAGCTATTCCCGTGTACTCACCTCATCCTGCCGCCATCTTCACCGCTCCTCTGGTCCAGCAGGCTCACCCCTTCAGCTACTGGCACCGTAGTGGCAGGAAGCTGGAAAAGGGGGGCTTGGATGGGTGACCCCTTGGCTGGCGGGATGCAGGGGAGCGAGGCTGCCCTGGTCCACCTTGTCTTCTGTGGGGGAGGCAGCAGTGCGGGTGACCGGCACTGGCGCAACTCGACCCCGGGAGAACAGGGAGGCTAGGCGTCCACTGTTGTCCCATCTGAAAAAGAAGGAAAAAAATAAACTGAAATAAAAAATCTTCAGGAGATCCCTGCAGAGCAGGGAGGTCTTGCCTCCTATTGACACTAGAAAAAAACTTAAGCTCTCTCTCCAGGCTGGAGGGGGTATAGCTGCCAGGGGAGGAGGTAACAGCTTTTACTAGTGTCAACGCCTCCTAGAGGACATAGCTATACCACGGTTCCTGTGTCCCCCAATGAATATGGGCGAGAAAATACATTTGCATATTAAATACAGAGGAGTCGGAAGTACCAAAAACTGAGGAGTCGGAGCATTTATCTACCGACTCCACAGCCCTGCCTATAGGACTGTTTATGGGCTACAGTCTTGAACTTTTATATGGTCACAGAACTTGGTGATTATTCATACTCTTATAAATTATATCCACCATATTATCAATCTAAGGCTACTTTCACACAAGCGTTTTTATTTTTCACTTATTGAGATCCGTCATAGGGTCTCAATACCGGAAAAAAACTCTTCAGTTTTGTCCCCATTCATTGTCAATGGAGAGAAAACGTAACTGAACAGAAGGGAATGCTCCAAAAGGCATTGTTCCGTTCTCATACCGGAGAGCAAACAGCAGCATGCTGCGGTTTACTTTCCGTCCTGGGATGCGGAGCAAGACGGATCCAGCATGACCCCTAATACAAGTCAATAGGGACGGATCCGTTTTCCCTGACACAATAGAAAACGGATCCGTCCCCTATTGACTTTTAATGGAGTTCATGACGGATCCGTCTTGGCTATGTTACAGATAATACAACAGGATCAGTTCATAACGGATGCAGACGGTTGTATTATCAGTAACGGAAGCGTTTCTGCGGAACCCTGCCGGATGCAGCAAAAACGCTAGTGTTAAAGTAGCCATAGCCAGACCCAGTGATGATCTCTGTGAGGTGTGGAAGACCACAGGTTCTTGAATTTCGAGATATAGACTGAGTCGTTCCCACCGTGAACTAACCACCACCCAAAATATACAAACCTTAAAAGTAGGGGACAGGTAGTTCTTCAGAAACCAAAACTTCACCGGTGTCTTTGTATTCTTCAGTACAGATAACATCATTATTCTGTGGGTAAGAAAACGGATCTCAAGAAGCCAAACACAACTCCACGGTCTGTTCCCATTTATGAATGTGCTGTTATCATGCAGTCCCTGGACAGACAAGTTTCATGGGATGCATTGGGAGATACAAGTTGCTATCATCTCTTTCTTACCTTCACGCTGTCTTATTGCAGTCTCAGTACAAAATAAGCTCACTGAACCTAAAAGGATTATTTCCTTTAGATCAGTTGGAAAAATTGTTCTGGGGATCAGAGGAATGTAAAGAGGAACCCTGTAAAGGTTGTTTTTGTCCGGATGAACAGCGCAGAATAACAGACTGAACCCAATGCTCTTGCTGCTCCCCCGCCATCAGCCAGCAAAG
Organism: Bufo bufo; assembly: GCF_905171765.1. Taxonomy (NCBI): domain Eukaryota; kingdom Metazoa; phylum Chordata; class Amphibia; order Anura; family Bufonidae; genus Bufo; species Bufo bufo. The sequence continues at coordinate 103,021,691 of NC_053392.1, read as the reverse complement.
GGTCTGTGTGCTGTATACTAATGCTGTTTGAGCGATGCACTCTTTACAGTATTTCAAGGGGGGTTCTGCGGGGACAGATTCCCTTTAAGGTCTATTCGCAGGAAGACTTCCTGATGTACAGTACAGACCAAAAGTTTGGACACACCTTCTCATTCACTCACTTTTCTTTATTTTCATGACTATGAAAATTGTAGATTCACACTGAAGGCATCAAAACTATGAATTAACACATGTGGAATTATATACATAACAAACAAGTGTGAAACAACTGAAAATATGTCAGATTCTAGGTTCTTCAAAGTAGCCACCTTTTGCTTTGATTACTGCTTTGCACACTCTTGGCATTCTCTTGATGAGCTTCAAGAGGTAGTCCCCTGAAATGGTTTTCACTTCACAGGTGTGCCCTGTCAGGTTTAATAAGTGGTATTTCTTGCCTTATAAATGGGGTTGGGACCATCAGTTGCGTTGAGGAGAAGTCAGGTCGATACACAGCTGATAGTCCTACTGAATAGACTGTTAGAATTGGTATTATGGCAATAAAAAAGCAGCTGAGTAAAGAAAATTACTTTAAGAAATGAAGGTCAGTCAGCCAGCTGAAAAATTGGGAAAACTTTGAAAAGTAAGGGCTATTTGACCATGAAGGAGAGTGATGGGGTGCTGCGCCAGGTGACCTGGCCTCCACAGTCACCAGACCTGAACCCAATCGAGATGGTTTGGGGTGAGCTGGACCGCAGAGTGAAGGCAAAAGGGCCAACAAGTGCTAAGCATCTCTGGGAACTCCTTCAAGACTGTTGGAAGACCATGTCAGGGGACTACCTCTTGAAGCTCATCAAGAGAATGCCAAGAGTGTGCAAAGCAGTAATCAAAGCAAAAGGTGGCTACTTTGAAGAACCTAGAATATGACATATTTTCAGTTGTTTCACACGTGTTTGTTATGTATATAATTCCACATGTGTTAATTCATAGTTTTGATGCCTTTATAGTCATGAAAATAAAGAAAACTCTTTGAATGAGAAGGTGTGTCCAAACTTTTGGTCTGTACTGTATGTCTCCAACATACACCACTGTATAGCCATGGTCTATAGGCTCCTATGTTAAAGGGGTTTTTCCAGACTTTTAATTTTGCTGACCTATCCTGAGGATAGGTCATCAATATCAGATTGGTGAGGGTCCGACCACTAGCACCCCCGCCGGTCAGCTGTGTGAAGAGAAGGCACGCAATGTCTCCAGTTTCACTTCCTGATCGCTGCTGCTATCTCTATGGCAAGCAGGAAGAGAGACAGGAGACGGCATGCGCAGTGCAGGTGATCGCTGGGGGTGCCATGAGTCGGACCCTCGCCGATCTGAAATGGATGAACTATCCCTGAGGATAGGTCATCAATATTAAAAGCCTGGAGAACCCCTATATCATGCAATATCTGTTATTTTGCAAGCTGCCTATACACAGTGCTAATCCACAAAATTCTAAAAGTTGTACCAACATATACCAGTCCAAAGGAGGCCAAAAGCACACTCTTTTGGGATCCAGTGGGTGACAACAAGCAGACACTGCAAACAGTGTGCACTCAGCCCAACACTATAGACTCACCTTAGAAAGCGCTCATACAAGTGTCCGGAGGCCAGTGAGAAAATATTAAGGACATCTTCTTTATCTTGTTTCACCTCCTCCTGCTTCTGCCCTCCTGCCAGCCCCCTAATGAGAAAGAGCAGACAAATAGTCACACTTCTCACTCAATACCAAGTAACAAACTTGTAAAGTGGCATTAAAGGTATTTCTAAACGAACAAAAAAAATAAAATTTTCATACCCCCTATCAGAGAATATGAATTAATGGTGGGGCTACTCGGTTCGTGACCCTTTTGTCTTGCCCCGAAGTGGAGAGGGATTACACTATCCTGTCCTTTATTACACAAATAACCCATGGATTAGAATGGACACTGTGTAATACTTCATTTTGCCAGGTGGTGGCGCTGCAGGGAAACTGAACACTTTCTGACAGATTTATCCACAGATTGCAGTTGAATGCTAGGGGTCCCAGCAAGAGGGCACTTTGTGAATAGTTCACTATCGAGGTGCCCGTCTAACAAGCAGGGACCGTTCAAAGCTGGAACTCCCTCATTGCAGGTTAGTACCTGTGGAGGGCACCTGTCTTACTTTATGCACGTGTGGTATTGGACTGACTGCATTAGAAGCATCTTGTCACAACTAATACATAGGGACAGGTGTAGACACATAATATAAAGACTACATAAGACACAATACGTCTCAAATTTTAATCAGACGTCTTTTGGGAAAATAGAAAAAAATAATCGTTAGGGGGCCTAAGCACCAGTCCAAACATACCATGTAAGCGAGTCCCAGAAGCCCGATTCATTCTCATGTGTCCCCTCACTGAGAAGATCTTCATTCATCTTGTCTGGCTTTTTCTGAACCTATTTAAACCACAGACATACAATGGAAGTACCAAACATATAAGACATTAACACCAGAGTCGGCATTTTCTTCAGACAGTGCTGACACGGGTGTCAAGTCCTAATAGATACCGTGTTTAGATCTGTCAGTCCCTGTTCTGTTCATACCCAGCCTTATTAGTGTGGGTACAGCTACCCCTTTGCCTCGTCTATGCCTACGGCAGTACAACACAGATGTCTAATGACAGAGCCCGCTTCATACCCAGCCTTATTAGTGTGGGTACAGCTACCCCTTTGCCTCGTCTATGCCTACGGCAGTACAACACAGATGTCTAATGACAGAGCCCGCTTCATACCCAGCCTTATTAGTGTGGGTACAGCTACCCCTCTGCCTCGTCTATGCCTACGGCAGTACAACACAGATGTCTAATGACAGAGCCCGCTTCATACCCAGCCTTATTAGTGTGTGTACATCTACCCCTCTGCCTCGTCTATGCCTACGGCAGTACAACACAAATGTCTAATGACAGAGCCCGCTTATGATGATGAAATGTTGTTTTTTAGCCACTCCAATGATGCTTTGTAATTATTCAGCTAAAAAAGAAACATCTAAGCGGGGCAAGGAATCATTTAATGGACCCCTATGCATATGTAGGTCTTAATAGAACAAGTAGGGGACTCTATGGCATGGAACTTACTTTGACTTTGATGGTTTTGCTCCTGAAATCATTAAGAACAACAACTACTTCTTTATCTTCAGGGGCAGAATCTGTTCCATCATGGCTGCGAGAGAACGGTGTCCGAGACATTGAGAGGTTAATACTGCTATACAGCTCCACCAAACTTACAGCTGATCCTGCACTGGCATTAATTCCATGTTTTACCTGTATATGTTATAAATGTCCTCGGAACGGCCTTTCCTGAGTCGTAAAACCCACGCACCGGGATTCGCTTTTAATTGGAAATAACCCTATGGGAGGAAAACACAAGTACAAGTCGGTGGTGCTCATTCTTCAGGACTATGCTGCGGAAAGGCTATTCATACAGTATTGTAGTACTAGGATGTAGTATGTCAGTCATTTCACAAAATCCTCTGCAACCCTGGTGCCACCGCCATTTCATGGCAAGGGTTGGCAGGCGTTCGTCCCGCACAAATCAAAAAACTGATGGCAAATCTTAGTGACTTAGCAAATCCAGTTGATTGTTAGGTTCTCTGACAGTGATGGTCAACAACCATTACCACTACGGTGGCCTCACAAGTGGTGACTGACAATGCACACCGTCCACCCATTCGCAGCATAGAGATGCCCACGCTCTCCATTATGCCAAGCCTGCAGTGCACTGTAACAATTCTTTCCCTAGCATCTCAAGGGGCTTTCACCTCCTTACTTTTACCCTCAGAGCAAAATCTAGATGGTGTGGTGATAACCACAACCCCCCCAAATACAGATCCAGAAGCATGCGTCTGAGTGTAGCCACATGTTCCTCATATCCTCCTAATAGGAGTCCAAGGCCATCTGTCAACAGATTTGTACCCATGAGGCTGGCTGACCAGCTGAAGGCACCTGTGTTGGTCCCATGGTCATATGTGCCCGCATTACTGAGAAATATGATGTTTAAATATATGCAAATGAGTCTCCAGGAGCAATGGGGGCGTGACTGTTACACCTAGAGGCTCTGCTCACACCCGCACTCTGACGGGGCCAGGCACGTTTATGTTTACACTGCCTGGTCCTGTCAATCAAAGTGCAGAGGGGGCAGCAGCTGCAGACAGAGCTGAGCCTCTTGAAGTAACGGTAGTGCCCTCGTGGGGCAGAAGAAGGCGCAGTTCAGTGGATGCTCACAGGTAACAGCCGCACGCATAAAGGAGATGTGCGTCTGCATGAGATCTGCAGCCGCATCATGATGACGTCACCAAGGCTAGGAGGTGGCGCGAAGAGGAGGAGGGGAGGACTGGGGCTCCGTTCTGATGGTCCAGAAGCGAGAACTGCAGGCCCTCTGGCTCATTTAACCTCATGAGCAAAAATATATATAAAAAACAAACTAGACTGATCAGGACATAAAAGTATATTTGAAAAGGAGAGTAACATAAAATCAGGATTTAAACAATAGGTCGTTTTCTGATGACATTCCCTTTACAGGAGGCTGTCCCTATGGGATGCTGCCACCTGCTGGCCAAAAGATGGATGTCTTATCTAAAACAGGTCCCTTATACAGCATAGTGTAGTGACAGACATGCCGATTTCAGGGGTCTGTCACTTATGTAAACTTATGCAAGGTTTTTTAAGCACTTACACAGGAGTGTGACGATACTCATCAGTAATATTCGCTGATTGACAGGCTTTTTTTTTTTTTTTTTAAGCAGATATATTTTTTTTTTATTAAACTTTTTTCAATTGTGAGACTTTGCATACAGAGAAAAGTGTCAATCAGGAGTGGGAGGGAGGAGGAAATATGTAGCAGACTCATTGATGGGCGCTGACTGCAGAGTATAACATCTAGATTACTAGAAACCACCTTATAAACCCACTAAAATCGGGGCGTCTGTCACTACACTGCACTCCGGAAGGTAATGCTTGCACACAACGCTGCTGGACTGCAGGGTGGTCGTAACCCCTGAAAACAAGCAGTGTATAATGTGAAGGAAAAATGAATCCAGCCAGCAAAGGAAGCAATATGGACAATCGCAGTACATTAGTAGGTGGCTTTTATAACTTTCTCTACATGATAAATGCCATTTACTGAAGTGACACAACCACTTTAAAGGGTATCGGTCAGCAGATTTGTACCTATGACACTGGCTGAACTGTTATATGTGCGCTTGGCAGCTGAAGGCACCTGTGTTGGTCCCATGTTCATATGTGTCCGCATTGCTGAGAAAAATGATGTTTTAATATATGCAAATGAGCCTCTAAGAGCAACGGGGGCGTTACCATTACACCTAGAGGCTCAGCTCTCTGCAACTGCTGCGCCCCCTGCACTTTGATTGACAGGTCCGGGCAGTGCCCCTATCAAAATGCAGAGGGTGCGGCAGTTGCAGAGAGAGCAGAGCCTCTAGGTGTAATGGCAACGCCCCCGCTGCTCCTAGAGGCTCGTTTGCATATAATTTTTCTCAGCAATGCGGGCACATATGAATATGGGACCAACACAGATGCCTTCAGCTTCCCATGCAACAGGTCAGCCAGTTTCATAGGTCCAAATCTGCTGACAGATGCCCTTTAAGCACATCAGTAGTAATAGATGCCCAGTGTCCTCTTTCTAATGTCATTTATTTTCCTTCTCTTCTTTTAGAAGTGCATTGAATGACTTTTTACATCACTGTGTACTCGTATCACTACGAATACCTCAGTGGTCTTATAAAGACAGACTACTCCTTACATCCTGCAACTTACAAGGTTAGCCATGACAATGGTGTCCACAATCACAGGATGGGTGGCTGTCCCCAAAGTAAACTGCAGTCCACGAGGTGGTTGTCCAGTCGAGACGTCGAAACAATGGCCCTCCAGTAAGAGATACTCCAGCTCAAACTCTGCCTCTACAACGCTCTCCACCTAGAGCCAGATACCGCACAAAGTGGTAAATCACACACACAATGCATGCATAGAAATCAAAGAAAGACAGAAAAAGGAGACTTTTGTATTACTTACCAGTAAAGTCTCTTTCTCGCTCTTCCTTGGGGGACACAGGAAACCATGGTATAGCTCTGCTCCCTAGGAGGCATGACACTAAGCGAAAGCTGTAAGCCCCTCCTCCATCAGCTATACCCTTCAGCCTGGAGAAGAGACTGCCAGTTGCGTGTCCAAGTAGTGAAAGATAACCACCAACCGGAAAAAGAACTGTCGAGCCCCAACGGGGGCAACCAAGCCGGAACCACAACTGTAACCCAATGAAGGGCGGGTGCTGTGTCCCCCAAGGAAGAGCGAGAAAGAGACTTTACTGGTAAGTAATACAAAAGTCTCCTTTTCTCGCCCATATTCCTTGGGGGACACAGGAAACCATGGGACGTTCCAGAGCAGTCCCAGAAGGGAGGGACCAGAACAAACTAGACCAACACCAGAGGCATCAATCAACTGCCGCCTGCAACACCAGACGGCCTAAAGCAGCGTCAGCCGACGCATGAGTATGCACCCTGTAGAACTTGGTGAAGGTGTGCAAGGAGGACCAAGTGGCCGCCTTGCAAATCTGCTCCGAAGAAGCCCGATTTCTCTGAGCCCAGGAAGCCCCGACCGCTCTAGTGGAGTGAGCGGTAACACCAAGGGGAGGAACCCTGCCCTTGGCGAGATAAGCCTCAGTAACAGCCATCTTGACAAAACGGGCGATAGCAACCTTGGATGCCGCCATCCCTCTGCGCGACCCTTCCGGGACCACAAAGAGCGAGTCAGTATGCCTGAAAGAGCTGGTTACTTCCAGGTAAATCTTGAGCGCCCTGACAACGTCCAGGCGATGAAGCTTCCTCTCCCGCGGATGGGAAGGGGAAGGACACAAAGAGGGGAGAACGATGTCCTCGTTCAGATGAAAGGCGGAGACCACCTTAGGAAGGAAGGAAAGGACCGGACGAAGAACCACCTTGTCCTGGTGGAACACTAGGAAAGGTTCCAGACAGGAGAGTGCAGCCAATTCGGACACCCTCCGAAGAGAGGTGATGGCTACAAGGAAAATAACCTTGCAGGACAGAAGTCGCAAGGAAACCGTCCGCAGAGGCTCGAAAGGAGAAGCCTGGAGCGCTGAGAGAACCAGGTTCAGGTCCCAGGGCGGTACCGGAGGGCGATACGGGGGAACCGCGTGAGCCACGCCCTGAAGGAAGGTCTTGACAGGACCCAGGGGGGCCAGTGGGCGCTGAAACAAAATGGACAGCGCAGATACCTGACCCTTCAAAGAACTAAGGCCTAGACCTTGGGCCAGTCCGCTCTGCAGGAAGGACAAAACGGTGGGGAGAGAAAAGCGGAGCGGAGGAATCCCCAGATCGGCACAGAACCCCAAAAAGGTCCTCCAGGTCCTATAATAGATCCTAGAAGAGGACGGCTTACGGGCGCGGATCATGGTGCGGACGACGTCCGCAGAAAAACCCCTACGCGTCAGGACGGTGGTCTCAACAACCACGCCGTCAAACGTAGGGACCCTAAACGCGGGTGGAAGATCGGTCCCTGAGAGAGAAGATCTTCCCTGGCGGGCAGCGGCCAGGGCGCGTCTGCCAGGAGCAGCATGAGGTCGGCATACCAAGACCGGCGGGGCCAGTCCGGAGCGACCAGAATCACCGAGACGCCTTCCGCCGCGATCTTCCGAAGGACCTTGGGCAGGAGAGGGATGGGAGGGAATATGTATGGGCGCGCGAAGCCTCGCCAAGGAAGAACGAGGGCGTCGGCTCCGCAAGCTCCCGGATCCCTGGCCCTGGACAGATAGGCGGGGACCTTGTGATTGAATTTTGAGGCCATGAGGTCCACGACCGGTATGCCCCAACGAAGGCAAATGGCCTCGAATACCTCCGGGTGAAGAGACCACTCGCCGGGGTCGACGGTGGTGCGACTGAGGAAGTCCGCCGCCCAATTGTCCACCCCTGGAATAAAAATTGCAGATAGGGCTGGGACGTGGGCTTCCGCCCAACGGAGAATGCTGGAGACCTCCCGCATCGCAGCAGCGCTGCGAGTGCCCCCCTGGTGGTTTATGTACGCCACAGCCGTGGCGTTGTCTGATTGTACACGAACTGGATGACCCTTCAGCAGATGAGTCCAGTGTCGTAGAGACAGAAGGGCCGCTCTCAGTTCCAGGACATTGATCGAGAGTTTGGACTCCGATGGAGACCAAATGCCCTGGACGGATCGGGGAGGAAACACGCCTCCCCAGCCCGAGAGACTGGCATCGGTTGTAACCACCAACCAGTTGAGTGGCAGAAAGGACCTTCCCAGAAGAGGGGACTGTAACCACCAGCGGAGAGATGACCGCACCGGAGGCGAAAGATGGAAGGGATGATCCAGAGACTGCGGTGATTTGTCCCAGGAGGAGAGGATCGCCCGCTGGAGAGGGCGGGAGTGAAACTGCGCAAATGGGATCGCCTCGAAGCAGGCAACCATCTGCCCCAAAACCCGCATGCAGAAGCGGAAGGACGGTCGACGGTGGAGAAGGAGACCCCGAACCGCCCCACGGAGGGTCAGACGTTTTTCCGAGGGAAGACGTACCTCCGCCGCTCCCGTGTCTAAAAGCATTCCCAGGAAGACGAGTTGTCTGGAGGGGGGAAGGGAGGACTTGGGGAAGTTGATGACCCAACCGAACCTCGCCAGAGTCTCTAGAGTGAGATCCACGCTGGCAACCGCTTGAGAAAGGGACGGAGCCTTGATGAGGATATCGTCCAAGTACGGTAGCAGAAAAACACCCCTGGAACGGAGTAAGGCTAAAACCGGGGCCAGGACCTTGGTGAACACCCGGGGGGCTGTTGCCAGCCCAAAGGGAAGGGCGACAAATTGGAAGTGGAGGTCCCCCACGGCGAATCGAAGGAAGCGATGGTGACACCGGGCTACCGGAACATGGAGGTAGGCATCCTGTATATCGATGGAAGACATGAAATCTCCCTGCTCCAGGGAAGCCACCGCGGAGCGGAGGGACTCCATCCGAAACCGTCGAAGGAGGAGAAAACGGTTGAGCTTTTTGAGGTCCAAAATGGGCCGCACCGAACCTCCCTTCTTGGGAACTACAAAGAGGTTCGAGTAGAACCCTTGGAATCTTTCCTCTGGAGGAACGGGGGTAATCACCCCCCTGTCCAGTAAGGCTTGAACGGCCGCGGAGAACGCAGCCGCGCCTTTCGGGTCCCGCGGCGGGCGGGAGCGAAAGAACCGATCCGGAGAGAAGGATGCAAATTCGATTTTGTATCCGGAGGACACAATTTCGAGGGCCCAGACGTCGGAGACGTGAGCCATCCAGACGTCCTTGAAAAGGAGGAGCCGGCCCCCCACCCGGGTGGGTGGGGGCGCGCCTTCAGGCAGAGGACTGTTTTGCTGCGGGTGTGCGGGCAGCCTGCGGCTTGCGCCAGGATGGCTGCGCCCGAAAAAACGGCTTCCTACGCTTGTCCTGGGGAGGAGCCGAAGCGGCAGCTGTGGTGGGAGCCCCAGAGGCCCTGCGGGAGGACCGAAAACGAGACGCACCGGGGCGTCCGCGGGGGGCGCCCCTGGCTTGGGGTTGAGGAAGATGGGTGCTTTTACCACCCGTGGCCTCTGAAATAAGTTCGTCTAAGCGGACCCCGAAAAGGCGGGAACCCGCAAACGGTAGCCCCGCCAAGGAACGTTTGGAGGCAGCGTCCGCTTTCCAGACCTTCAGCCAGAGCTCCCTCCTGACGGCAACTGCCAGGGCGGAGGAGCGTGCAATAAGGGCTCCCGCATCAAGGGAGGCCTCACAGACAAAATTCCCGGCCCGAATAATAAGCTGGGCCAAGGAACGTAGGTCCTGGATGGGGACGTCCGAGTCCAACTCCTGTTCCAGCTGCGCACCCCAAGCAGAGATTGCTTTCCCTGCCCAAGCAGAGGCAAAAACCGGTCTGAGAGCAGAACCGGAGGCAGCAAAAATGCCCTTGGAAAGGGTCTCCATGCGACGGTCCTCCGCTGACTGAAGAGAGGACCCGTCGGGAACAGGGATGGCCGTGTTCTTTGACAGCCGAGCCACAGGGGGGTCCACCTTGGGTGGGGAAGACCAGGTGGCCACGACATCGGCTGGAAAAGGATAGCAAATGTCCAGCTTCTTTGGGTTGACAAACCGGGCGTCCGGGCGAGCCCAAGCCTTAGACACCACAGAGGAGAAATCAGAGTGGATTGGAAAGACTTTTGAGGCCTGCCTGGGTCTGATAAAGGAGACGCTAGCTGCGTCCGAGCTAGGGGGGTCATCCTGCACCTTAAAGGTGTCACGAATATCAGAGATGAGTTGGCCCATCGCTGAGGCTAGCTTGGACGGCAGGGCCGAGTCCATTTCCAAATCTGAAACCGCCAATTCACCTTCAGAGAGCGAATCCTTTGGAGAGGAGAGGCCCGTCTGGGTGCGCACGCGTGGCGGAGAGAGTGAGGCCTCAGAGGAGGAGGCTCGCTCTACTCTAATACGCTTCTGAGAGTGCCTAGCTCGGGAGGGGTCACTAGGAGAGGGTGAACCCGCTGCAGCGGCAGAAGCAGTGGACCCGGAGGGCGCGACAGTCAGAGTGGCGTCCTGCGGGGTAGGTGGCCTGTCTATTAGGCGGCCCACGACATGAGTGAGGCTTTCCACGGCCTGGGACAGGGATCTAGCCCAGTCAGGCGGGTCAGAGGAAGCAGGGAGCGACACAGCGGGCGACTGAGGCTGCGGTGGAGCTCGGCATGCAGTACAGTGCGGATCAGACTGCCCCCGGGGAAAGGGTTCCCTACAAGCAGTACAGGCATGGTACCATGGCTTGGCGGCTGCAGAAGGGTCTGACATGGTGGAAAGATGTTGCACTTAAAGTGAGAACCAAGCAACAGTACTGTGGCACGGAGGGGGTTAACAGTCCTACCAGACCCGGATGATACAAGCGGCAGCTGTAAGGGGAACAGACTGAGGAGGCTGTGGAGGAGAGGCAGCAGCACGGAGCTGAATGGCTTCAGGATCGCACGGCAGAGAGATGAACCCGGAAGTAGCGGAGCGCAGCGGCACGGAGCTGAATGTGTAAGGAAGCTCCGCCCCCCCTCTGCCGCGCTGAAGCCGAAGCAGAGCCGCGCGCGCGCGGCAAAATGATTTTAACCCCCAAGGATGTTGAAGTGCCGGCCATGAAATGGCGCCGTTCATGCCAAGAAAAACGGCTCCCGCCGCGCCTGGATGTAGCAGACGGCTTGCTTGTCTGCAGCCGTCCCCTGTAAGGCAGCGTTCTAGGACTTGCCCAGATAAACTGCCCTCCAACTAAGCCCGGTAACGTCCCGATATGGGGAGGGGGGGGGGGGGGGGGGGGGGGGGGGGGGGTGAAGTGGAGGTCAGGCGGTGAAGTGGAGGTCCCTTTGGACAATGTAGCAGTGGCCATGTTGGTAGCAGCGGTGGGAGGGAGGAAGGGGAGGCTGGAGCAGCCACTCTCACCATACGCTGTCTTCGCCCTCAGTCCATCCAGCGGGGGTCGCCCCTTCAGCTCCTGGCACCGCAGTGGCAGGAAGCCGGGGGAGGGACTTGGCGTGCGGGCGACCCTGAGCTGGCGGGACGCAGGGGAGCGAGGCTGCCCTGGTCCACCTTGTCTTCTGTGGGGGAGGCGGCAGTGCGGAATTACCGGCACTGGCGCAACTCAACCCCGGGAGAAACAGAGGGGTCTAATGCGCCTCTGTTGTCCCTGTAGGTAGAAAAAAACCGAATTAAAAAACAACAAATAACGTAAAAATAAAAAATCATAGGAAAACAACCCTGCATAAGCAGGGGGTGTCTTGCCTCCTTGGACACTAAGCAAAAACTGGCAGTCTCTTCTCCAGGCTGAAGGGTATAGCTGATGGAGGAGGGGCTTACAGCTTTCACTTAGTGTCACGCCTCCTAGGGAGCAGAGCTATACCATGGTTTCCTGTGTCCCCCAAGGAATATGGGCGAGAAACACTGTTTAGGGCTCATTCAGACGGCTCCAGAATTGTTATATTATGTGGAACACAATTACTTAAACAAGCGGGTCCACTTTGAGAACTTTATGGACATATTCTAGATCTTACACCAATATTATGAAGGTGGTAATCAATATTTCCTAGGAAATCCCCATGGAAAACTAAGCAGTAACGAGCGCTGTAATTTCATGTATCACAGAACACTTATTATCAGGTCACTCCAGATACCGGGCTATAGAAAACAGCCATGTCTAGTGTACAGAGGAAAGTTTTACCTCCTCCAAGTAGATATTATCCAGATCATACGGCGTCCGCACCGACTCCACCATCCAGCTGTCCGGAGTATTCAGGTTCAGGGTGAAGAGGGGAGACTGCGGCATATCTAAGAACTTGGCGATGGGACCAGGTGATAAGTTATGGTCGGAGGAGAAGACAACCTCTGGTTCCAACACATACCGGTAAAAGCTAAAAAAAAAAAAGAAAAAAGAAAGAAAAACCCAGAAAGGTGGAGTTAGTCACACAGTGTCCCAGTGCAAACCAGTAATCACCCCATTGAAATCTCCATTCACTGTTAAAATAATTTCAGTTACTGCGATGTGATGTTTTGCCATCTAGCTGTGGATTTACTTTTTCATAGACAGCAGGAGTTGGGTGAGGGTCGCACTTCCAACGGGCGCAGTTAACACGATGTATAGAAGCACAATAACATCATCTATCCGCCAGGAACAGTGGTGCTTTACGACACGTCCCCGTGCGGACAGGGATTACAGTAATCGTGTTCACAGTACACTGGTTGGGTTCATCTGCGCGTACTGGCAATCTGCTGCTGGGAGGAAGCTCCAGAAAATGCCAGCGCCAACGGGTGCAAGATGCCAAGGCAAACCGCCGCAGCATGGAAATACACACTGGTCTGTGTAAATGCAAACCTCTGGAGAACCATAAATCCTCTCACACATAGATCCCCTGGAAGCGAGCACACACGATGACGCATTGGCAGGACTGTAACCAGTTCCTAGTAGTTCATACATTTTATCACATCAGCATTAATTAGGGATGAGGGGATCGACTTTGGCTGCTTCATCCGAAGTCGATTCGATAAAAACTTTGTTGCAATACTGCACGGAGTTCCCGCTCCGTACAGTATTAGAATGTATTGGCTCGGATGAGCCGAAGTCCCGCGAGACTTTGTGTAATAACTTCGGGAATTAATTATTACTGTAAAAAAAAACTTGGTACCGAACTCTGGCTTGGTTTTTTACAATAATAATTAATTCCCGAAGTTATTACACGAAGTCTCGCGGGACTTCACGAAGTAATAACTTCAGCTCACCGGGGCCAATACATTCTAATACTGTACAGAACTCCCGCTCCGTACAGTATTAGAACAAAGTTTGTAGCGAATTCGCTCATCTTTAGAATTAATGTGTCCACACTGACCTGTCTTTATTCTGCATCTGAAACACGCCCATCACTTCAACCTTTAAGGGCTCATGCACATGACCATTGTAAATTTGCGGTCCGTAAATTACGGATCCGCAAAACACGGAAACCGGTACTGTGTGGAACGAAATGGCCGGCCCATAATAGAACAGTCATATACTTGTCTGTAATATGGACAATAATAGGATATGGTCTATTTTTTGGCGGAATGGACATGGTCCACAGTCAATTCCGTTTTTTTGTGGCCCCATTGAAGTGAATGGTTCTGCATATGGGCCGCAAAAAAAACGGGATGTACAAAAAGTATGTTTGTGCGTTTGAGCCCTGAAAGGTTTGTATAATGTAGACAGCACCGGTCTGCCCCAATGATTAGCTGCTACCTGCCGGTGAGGTACAAAGTCGGGCTAATGGACATCACATGGCGTCCTTAGTGTTTACTGGTTTGAGTAGCTGGGGGGCTCCCATAACTTTTTCAAACATCCTTAAAGGGCTTGTCTCACCTCAGACATTGGTTGCATATAGCTAGGACCCACACCAATCTCTAGAACAGAGGCCCCCCCCCAGAGTGAACGAGAGTATTCATACATGCACTTTTATAGGAGTTCTGAAAATAGCCAAGTGCATTTGCAGCTATTTCCGGAAGTCCCACAGAAGTGAATGGTGCAATGGCTGCGCTTGTGCAATGCACACTCTATTCATATCTATGGGACTACCACAAATAGCTGAACACGCTTGCTTGGCTATTTTTGGAACTCCCATAGAAGTGAATGGAGAGCACACTCTGCATGCGCTGTGCGCGCTCGGTCACTTTGGGGGCCCCGTTCTAGAAATAGGTGTGGATCCCAGTGGAGGGACTTGCGCCTATCTGACATTGGTGACATATCCTAGCGATATGCCACCAATGTCGAAGGCGAGTCCACCCCTTGCAAAGGAGCCAGCAAGGAGACCCTTTAATCCAGCGTACCCTGCTACATACTTGCTTTATAGGTATAGTCAGACGCAAAAAGTCAACCTGCTGAAAAGCCGTGACTAAGCACATCCGTACCTCTTGAGGGGCATTTCTGATAACTTGGACTGGCAGTTCATAAAGACTCGGAGGTTCATATTTACGATCTGATTCATAACCTGGAAGGACGGAAAACAAGGATTATATTCACGGTCAGGGGTCCGTGTTACTTCTTATCAACTTTCAAGTATCAGGACTCTGAGAAACCTACCAAGAGTAAAGGTGCCATTCTTTGTGCTGCTTTTGTCACAGGGTCCACAATGGCCATCACCTCAAAGTACATCATACCTTCTTTAGGTCTTATCTTAATGGCACTGAAGAAACAGAAATGCATGAGAACCATCAGGAAATACATAACACATGGGCAGAAAGAGTCACCTCACCAATCCCGAAGGCGGCAGCCAAGCTCCTCTTTCTCCTCACCCACACGGCTCTCCATGGTTCCGCACCCCCTACAGCGGCTCTATATCCTGCCAATGATCTAAGACTAACAGGCTCCATAATACAAACTTCTCACTCCCGCCTCCAAAACTTATGTTGAGCTGCACCAATTCTCTGGAATGCGCCACCCTGGACAATTAGTTTGGTTCCCAACATCCACACCTTCTTTTATCAGTATCCCCCCACACACCATATCTGGTGACCTGATCAAGCAGCTTTACATCTACTACACTAAAAGAGGCCCTCAGTTCTCTTGTTTGAATTGTGGATTATTTTGTCAATCTGATTTTGTATGTACTCTCCGAATTGTAATGTGCTCCCGAGTATGCCGGCATTATAATAAGTGGTCAGACCACTGGGACCCCCATCACACCACAACGGCTGCAGTGAGGAAGAGTCGGAGGGCACGGTGGCCGAACATTTGCTCCTCCACTCATAGGCCACTATGAGAGAAGAGGAAAGAGCGGAGAACTCGGCCACATCGTCAGGTTTCCGGGTGCAGTTTTGGAAGCCAAAACAAGGGGTGGGTCATAAAAGGAGAGAAGGTATGAAGGACAGCGACGACTTGTCCGCTTTTTTGGATTCACTTATGGTTTGGGCTTCCAAAACTGCAGGCAGAAACCTGACCGTGTGGCCGTACCCTAAGGAATCAATGTTAGGTTCCATCCCACACTTTATACCTGGGACTATTACTGCCTTTTCAGGTGACAGATTTAGAAAAATGGCGCCTTGTCACTCCGTGGATATAGCATAAATGTCTGTTCTCAGAAGCCCCCTTTATGGCTAGTTCATACCGTGTTTATTGACATGGAAAACACATCGGAAGCAGCAAGAAAAAGCCCTTACATTTTCCTTCCATTCTCAATGGGAGGCAGTGACTAGCATTTCTTTTGTGGTTTTTCTGTGCTGTAAACAGGGCTGAAATCGTGGTGAATGGGATAAGCAGTGTGCGCAACCAGAAACGTGGGGCTCAGCCTCGGCTTTCTGCTGCAGGTTGCACAGGCAAAATAATATTTGGTGCATTTTTCCAACCAGTATTTTGCCACCGTGAACTAGCCCTTTAAGAGACCTTACATGCTCCCATAAGTAGAACAGAAGGGGAGACGTTAAGCTGGTGCGCCAAAAACTGAAGGTTTTTGCACAAGTGCCATTTTGCGCAAGAATGTGCGACTTTTCGCCACTTTTATGCCACGCTCACCACTTTTGGAAAACAAATTGTGGGTGGTGTTGAGCAGGAGGGGCATGTCCTCCCATAGCCTGACAGCTCGGAACTTCCACAGATTTGCTATTCTTGCACAAGTCCAGAAGATGCACCAAATTTATTAAGAGGCCTCTACCTCTGAATAAATTTGGCGCTGGGGCAGGTCAGACAGGTCCCACCTCTGGGGCAGGTCAGACAGGTCCCACCTCTGGGGCAGGTCAGACAGGTCCCACCTCTGGGGCAGGTCAGACAGGTCCCACCTCTGGGGCAGGTCAGACAGGTCCCACCTCTGGGGCAGGTCAGACAGGTCCCACCTCTGGGGCAGGTCAGACAGGTCCCACCTCTGGGGCAGGTCAGACAGGTCCCACCTCTGGGATCCGCTGCTATCTTCAGAACGAGGCCCCCGAAGTGAAGAAGAGCACACCATACATGTGTATGGCGTGGTTTCCATTCACTGTTATGGGAGTTCCAAAAACGACTGAGTGAGCACGCTCGGCTGTTTTCGGAAGTCCCATAGAGGTGAATGGATGCGTACATGTACGACCACATCCCTACGCACCACTATAGGTTTTCCGGAAATAGCCGAGCCAGCGCTTAGCTATTTTGTTACTCCCAAAGCGGTGAACAGAGGGTGGCCATGCTTGCATAATGTGCTCTCCTTCGCTTTGGTGGGACCTGCACCTATCTGACATCTAGCAATATGCTATCAATGTCTTAGATGGGAATAACCCTTTAATGGGATTATCTCACTTCAGCAAGTGGCATTTACCATGTGTACAAAGATAATACTAGGCACTTACTAATGTACTGTGACTCTCCATATTGCCTCCTTTGCTGGCTGGATTCATTTCTCCATTTGATTATACACTGCTCGTTTCCATGGTTACGACCACCCTGCAATCCAGCAGCTGTGGCCGTGTTTTCACACTATAAGAAAAGGCTCCAGCCTCTCTACTGGCCGTGACAACGTGAATGCGCATAGACTGGCACTTTTTATTAAAGTGTGCAAGCACGACCACCGCTGCTGGATTGCAGGGTGGTCGTATCTATGGAAACGAGCAGTGTATAATGTGATGGAAAAATGAATCCAGCCAGCAAAGGAAGCAATATGGACAATCACAGTACATTAGTAAGTGCCTTGTATTAACTTTCTCTACATGGTAAATGACATTTCCTGAAGTGAGACAACCCTTTTAAGTTAACAATGGCGCAGTGTCTTTGCATAAATGTCCATTTTTGTCCTGCATTCTTTGAAATACAAAAATGTAGGCAATATCCACGAGTGACAGATACTGGAGGTGATGATGGAATAACGTCTCACCTGTGCTGATCTTCAGTAAGCAGGTAGTCAATTCTTCCTTCTCCTTTCGGTTGGGAGGACACAAGACCGTCCACTCTCATGACCAGATCGCTGGCACTGCGGACAGTAAAGCATATAATCATTCCGGGACTGTCTAGGAGGAATACTTCTCATCTCACACTAGAAGAGAACGTACTGATCTTCTTCCACTCCAAGCTTCTGGATGTGGGACTTGATCTTCTGTGCAGAAGTCTTCAGAATTAGGTTCTCCAAAAGGTGGAAATCATCTTGATTAAATATTTCACCGTCTCTCAGAGGTCCAATAATCTACAGAAAGCAAAGGGTAAAGGGGTCAGAAAACAACATCCTAAACCATTCTAACAGGAGGTCGGCTGACATGAGCAAGTTCAGGATTTCTTGAACGCTGAAATCAAAAAAGAACCTCTCTGCTGTCCTAATATGTCCGTTTTTTTATATTGTATGCTTCATCACAATTCTGGAGCACCCTTTAGTAGAAGCTTGCATTGTGGTGATTCCTCCCGGAAAGGTAAGAAACAATTGACAGGAGTGTGTCCCTACACACTGTCCCATCAGTCCTGACGGTGTAGGACACACATCTTTGACAGAGGGGAATAACATCCAGGTGTCAGTTCCTTTAAACATTTCTGAGAGGAATAACAGAGGATGGCATATTTCAAAATTCTAAGAAAAGCTGCTCCTGCATTGTCATTGTGTGCGAAATTAAAGCATTTACAGAAACAGACCTGTCAGGAGATCTTAAAAGATCTTTTATTTAAGCATTTTGTATCATGAAAAAGACCCCAGTACAGCAAGGCTGTATGTACATGGGTGTATACACAGTCACATGCCCACCAAACAGGCAACGGGTATCGCCAACTACAGGAACTATACAAACCCTTCCTGAACGTACAAAATGTAAAGGGAATGCGTCGTCCGAAAAAGGTCTGTTGATTAAATCAAGTTTTCGTGTTAGGCTACTTTCACACTCGCGTTTGGTGCGGATCCGTCATGGATCTGCACAGATGGATCCGTTCAGATAATACAACCGTCTGCATCCGTTCAGAACGGATCAGTCTGTATTATCTTTAACATAGCCAAGATGGATCCGTCTTGAACACCATTGAAAGTCAATGGAGGACTGATCCGTTTTCTTTTGTGCCAGATTGTGTCAGTGAAAACGGATCCGTCCCCATTGACTTACATTGTGTGTCAGGACGGATCCGTTTGGCTCAGTTTCTTCAGACGGACACCACAATGCTGCAGGCAGTGTTTTGGTGTCCGCCTCCAAAGCGGAATGGAGACAGAACGGAGGCAAACTGATGTATTCTCAGCGGATCCTTTTCTATTCAGAATGCATTAGGGGCAAAACTGATCGATTTTGGACCGCTTGTGAGAGCCCTGAACGGATCTCACAAACAGAAAGCCAAAACGCCAGTGTGAAAGTAGCCAAAAACATATATTTTTTAGAATTCTTGGTCATTTCTTTTTAATTTTCCAGGTCACTATCTATGCTTGAAATATCCTAACAAATTGCAGTTTTATACAGTATTGGCCACTAGGCTTAATGATATGTCAGGAAATCCTGTTTTTTTTAGAACAGATATAGGGGCCATAGACACAATAGACTAGAACTGACCTCACTAACTTCTATGGTAGAGCTTTCTGTGCAGAAGTCACTGTGCAGGGAGGGGGTGTAGATAAGCTGTAATCATCACCTATTTTAAATAGTGGATTCTGTGATATCTGTCATTGTAATTCTGCCTGTGATGATAATAAAATGACTGCTGAAAAGTGATCTCTACAGAACAGGAGGTTTTGACATATTATTAGGCCAGTGTACTTAAAAATACAAACATTCCCTTTAAGCATGGGCCTCCCAAAGAGGAGCCTCTGATACCAGCAGGGAAAAACAGGCTATCATGCGGAAACACTCACCCTTCCATTGCCAATAATGGCTCCCTCTCCTTGCTTCAGCTTGAGCACATCGCGGCAGTATGCGGCATGGGAGAGTATAAAATCTACCTTAGGAGAGTCGAAAGCTTCACGGAAAAGACTGACATCCATTCCCTGGTGAAAAAGCGGAGAATGCAGAGCCATGAGGTAACGCAGCATGGGACAGCTGTAGTTCCAGCTAAAATGTATCCGTGAAATCTACTCCCCACGATACTAGTGCACAACCTACCCCAACTGCAAACTCTGCAATGTCCTGCCCGGCCTCCAGCGCTCCGGCATTTTCTTCTTTGATGATTTTGGTAATGAAGTTTTTGGCGTTGTTGGAGGTCTGTGTCTGGAGAGCCGCCCAGATGGCCCTGCCAATACGTGTGGTCTCAGAAGACGGGTCCTGGCTGGGATTGTTGATCATGCCGATTCTTACGTTGTTGCTAGTTTTCTGGAAAAGGAAAATTGAAAGTATGAATATGTAATCTGTGTATACAGTGAATGGCCACAGACCCATACACTGCCTTGTTTTAAACAGCTAATTCACCTTAGAGGGGTTGTCTGGTTTCTGATATTGATGACTTATCCTCAGAATAGGTCATCACTGTCCGATCAGCGGGGGTCCGACTTCCAGCACCCCCGCCGATCAGCTGTTCTCTGTGTTCTTCTAACTGTCCTCCTGCTCACCACCCAACAGTGTAATTCCAGCTCCACCGTCCCCATTCACTTCAATGGCGGGGAGCAGATGTATACTATTGAAGTGAATGTGATCACAGCTGTCAGACCCCCCACCAATCTGACATTGATAGACAACCCCTTTAAAGGATCTCTAAACCTAAAGTACATTGTATCTCTCTATGCTGTGGTCTATTGTTCGGTCGGTGAAAAATGGCAGAAATCTAAACCTGCTGGATTTCGAAGTAACCGCGCTCTCCATCATTAGCTGTGATTTAGCAGAATGACATTGCACTCTTTATGCTGCGCAGCCATGAGCGGCAGGGCGGCCGTAGCCGAAGGCTACATTCACATAACTGTAGTTCCGCAATTTGCAGACCACACATGGCCGCCGCTTCCATAGAAAATGCTTATTCTTGTCAAGAATAGGACAGGCTCTATCTTTTTTGCGGGGCCGCGGAACGGAACTACGGATGCGGATAGCACACAGTGTGCTGTCCGCTTCTTTTGCAGCTCCATTGAAATGAATGGACCCGCACCCCTTCCACAAAATTGCGGAACTGTGAAGTTTAGAAGTTACCTGGTGTTTAATTGCATCGTACAACAGCTGACGTCCTGAGGGTTTGTCGAAGTCTCCCACAATCCAAAATGTCACAGGTCGGACAAAAGAGTCATCTGCAGCAAACAGAGCAAGAGTTAGGACTGTGACATACACAGCGTTCCTAGCAAACAGCTATCTAACACTACGGATCCAAATGGAATTAAATGGGTTTTCCAGGCTCCTGATATTAATGACCTATCCTCATCGATCCAATCACTGGGGGGCTCGACACCCCGCACCCCCTTTATCAGTTGTTCCCCGCAGTGTCTGGCACTGGAACTGTCGCAGCGCCGTTCAAAGTGTAGTGGCCACGTCGGGTTACTACATTCACTTCAATAGGAGCTGAGCTGCAGTAACACAGCACGACCACTACACTTAGAATGGAGCTGTCTGCTTCCTGTTCCAATCAAGAGTTAGTTCTGGCTCCAGAGGCTGCAGGGAACAGCTGGTCGGTGGGGTGCAGGATGTCGGACACACACTAATTAGATATTAAAGGGCTTGTCTCACGTCAGCAAATCGCATTCATCATGTAGACAAAGTTAATACAAGGCACTTACTAATGTATTGTTATTATCCATATTGCTTCCTTTGCTGGCGGGATTCATTTTTCCACTGCATTATACACTGCTCGTTTCCATGGTTATGACCACCCTGCAATCCAGCAGCGGTGGTCGTGCTTGCACATGCACACTATAGGAAAAAGCACCGGCCTCTCTCGTGGGCGGCCCCGTGAGAGTGCGCATAGGCTGGCGCTTTTTCCTTCAGCGTGCAAGCATGACCACCAGTGATGATTGGAGAGTGGTCATAACCCCAGGAAACGAGCAGAGTATAATGTGATGGGAAAATGAATCCAGCCAGCAAAGGAGGCAATATGGACAATTACAATACATTAGTAAGTGCCTTGAATTCACTTTCTCTACAGGATAAATGTCACAAGCTGGGTGAAAACCAATATGGCTGCCAGTACAGCTTTCACATGGGATATTAGTTTTCCAGACAAACAGAAACAGTAGAATCAAATAAAAGTGAAATTTTTTATTCGATGCATTTTATCATGAAAATCCAGTGATGTAAGAAAAAGATGAGAAGCCATGCAGGGTGGGGGTGGGGGGACTAATGTAGAATGACAGGATATAAAATGGTGGATCTACAATTGTCCTTTTCCAATATAATTTTCTCCCTATTACATTTCCGCCTGTAATTCGGAAAGCCGTGTCATGACGTGCTGTCAATGAACACGACCATGTGTCATGTCACAGTTTTCCAAGCGGTGGGGCAATGGAAGAGATCTCGTCAGGTCGGTACATACAAAAGACTACTACTTTTAGGCCCGTACACCCATTTATTTCAGATCTTGAAAAGTTACTTCAACACATAAAGCAACAGGCAAAGTAAACCATGCAAAGCACTAGAAAATGTCGGCATGCAAAGTGAAGTCAGATTACCATAGATCTCCTTGGAGGACATTCCTGGACCAGACGAGAGACAGAGAAGAAATCAGTAAAGAGAACCACCCCGACCCGCAGATACAAACACGAGACAGTACAACGTAGAGAAGCTCATGGAAGAACTGCAGGAGATACTTACTGGCCAAGTCCTGCAATGTGTATGGGTTTAATGTCAGAACTAAGAACCTAGCTATAAAACATGCCCCCCAATGCCCTCATATAGATTACACTTACCCCGCTCCCCGCGTCGCTCATGGTCCCCGCATGGCCATCGCTGCATCTCCCCATCGCGCGGATCAAAACATTCAGCGATGGGGGGATAGCCAATAGCAGGCTGTGACGGGGACGAGCCTCTCTAGCATAGCGCGTGACACTAGGGAGGCTCGTCCCCGTCACCGGGGAAATGCAGCAGCGGCAGTGCGGGGACCAGGAGCGACACGGGTCCCGGGGAGCAGGGGGAGGAATTATCTTTATGAGGGGCATGTTTAATAGCTTGGATAACCCCTATAATTTCAAGGATTTGGACCAAAACTATGGATATGAGCTGGAACCACTAATCACTTTTTTTATTTATTTTTTTAATACCTTGTCTTACCCTTTAAAAAAAAAAAAAAGTAACTAAAAAATTGTTTATACAGTGAAGGGGCAGAAGCCCTGCTCAGTATCGTATACCCTCTGATGTGCCGATAGCAGCTGGTATTGAACTGGCGCTTCTTACCTTTCTTAGTGAGGTAGTTCATACTGTTGGCCACTGCTGCGCTCTTAGCGCTGGAGTCGAGCACGCTAAATCTGGCATAATCATCCACAAAGAAGTTATCTGCAAGGAACAGAACTCACAGTCAGAAGGAACATTTACACCGACATAAATTAGTACATAGCGCATGCGCGTCTGAAGGGATTCCTAAAAAGAAAAAAAAAAACTGTGGAAGATATCAAACTAAGGCCTCATGCACACGACCGTATTTTTTTGCGGTCCGCAAATACGGGTTCCGTTTTTCCGTGATCCGTGACCGTTTTTTCGTCCGTGGGTCAATGGGGACGGATCCGTTTGAAGTTGACACAATATGGTGCAATTTCAAACGGATCCGTCCCCCATTGACTTTCAATGTAAAGTCAGGAGTTAATATACCATAGGATCGGAGTTTTCTCCAATCCGATGGTATATTTTAACTTGAGCCGGACGCAGATATCGCAGCTCGCAGGTAAGTATAATGGTTCTACAAATTTCTAGGTAACCATGGCAACCGGCACTGCAGTAGCGTCCTGGTTGCCATGGTTACCGATCGGAGCCCCAGCGATTAAACTGGGACTCCAATCGGTACTCTCCGCTGCCACCAATGATAGGGGGGAGATTTTAATTAGGAGAAAATACCGCAGCATGGAAATCTAATGGGGCTTGGGGGTCTGATAAGAGGTCTGACGGAAAAAAAAATAATCTTACTTTTCCTCCTCTATATCCTAGGTGCGTCTTTTAGTTAGAAAAATACAGTAAGTGTTGTACCATCCTAAGAGATACTGCAGTAACATACATACAGTAATACGTAATGTATGGACATCTTCACCCACTGCCCTGAAAATTGAATATCTGTAAAATATGCCTTTTTTCATAAAGGTGAATAATGCACATGATTTCAATCAGTAATCCAGGCCTAAGAATCATCAACGTAAACAAATGTGTCAAGGCAACAGGATTCTATGATGGCTGCTTCTCCTCTGCAACGGTTTAAAGGACTGGAACCTACTGGAAGATGACAATGTGTGTAAAGATCCAGGTAGTGACTTACTGGTGGCAGTGAGGTCCAGGTACTGACGCTCCACTTCAAGGATCCGCAGGTTAATCCGGGGAACGACATTAGGTTGAGTCATGATGTAATCCACAACATCGTGATCATTTGTGATCTCGCCCTGTATAAAGAAAAAAAATCCATAATGTTTGTGCATCACCATGGTGGTTAAAGGGATGATTGACAGAGGAGGATGAGAGTCGCCACTAATCTAGGATGGAGGTAAAACCAGGCGCTTGTCCATGCCTATACACTAGTAGCAAATGTATGGTCAGAAAAATACCTTTCAACTTAAAGAGGACCTTTCACCGCTCCTGACACTTCTCTTTTAATAGCTTCATGCATTCCTCATGTAATAGTTCTGGAGCATGTACTGTTATGGCTCTATGTTGTGCCGTTCTTCTTTATTTCTACTAAAAGTTATGAATGAATTGCTATTAGCCTTCAGTAAGTGTACAGAGGGGAGGTAACCAGTTGGGGGTGTGTCCCTGCACAGTCTGTCAATGGCAGCACTGATTGGATAGAGTGAGACTGTGCAGGGACACACCCCCAACTGGTTACCACCCCTCTGTACCCTTACTGCAGACTGCTAGGTATTCATTCATAACTTCTAGTAGAAATAATAAAGGAATGGCACAACATACAGACATAAGAATAGATGCTCCAGAATTGTTATTACATGGAGAATGCATGTAGCTAATAAACCAGGCCTGTCAGGAGCGGTGACAGGTCCTCTTTAAAGGGGTTATCTCACTTCAGGAAATGGCATTTATCATGTACATAAAGTTAATACAAGGCACTTACTAATGTATTGTGATTGTCCATATTGCCTCCATTGCTGGCTTGATTCATTTCTCCATCAAATTATACAAGGGTCACGACTACCCGGCAATTCCGCAGCGGTGGTCGTGCTTGCACACTATACGAAAAAGTGCTGGACTATGCGCACTCCCACCACCAGAGAGGCCTGCATTTTTTCCTATAGTGTAGAAGCATGACCACCAATGCTGGACCAAAGGCGGCCGTAACCCCTGTATATGAGCAGTGTACAATGCGATGGAAAAATTAATGAAACCAGCAAAGGAGGCAACATGGACAATATGTATTAACTTTCTCTTACGTGATAAATGCCATTTGCTGAAGTGAGACATCCCCTTTAAGGCCAGTTTCACACGAGCATATTCAGTCTAGGAAACATGCTATGTGTGGGAGCAGTATTTCCCAGACTGAACACTGCTCCTCTGATGTGAACTCGCAGCATCATAAAGACAAGTGACGCTGGGGCCCGAAACACATGTTTGATCAAAATGTGCGCAAAGAGCTTCCATTTTTTCATGTATAGTAGGTATAATACCACTTTAATTTAGAATGATCCCCAGTGTTTGTATGTGTAAAGTTGTGCAGCCACTATATTTTTATCAACCCTGTCTGCTGAACTGTAGTCATATCATGCTGTGAGACAGGAATTCACAGCATCATAAACCAGAGTTAGCATAATCAGTCTGGGAAATACTGCTCCCACACACATCACGCTTCCCAGACTGAATGGCCTAAAGGGGTTATCCAGGATTTTAATCAATATCTGATCGGTGGGGGATGGGTCACTGCTAAATACATTGCTCCGATTCACTTCAATGGGAATCAGCCCACTACCACCAATTTTAATTCAGCTGGAAACCCCTTTAAAGGGAACCTGTCATCAACGTTGTGCTGCCCATACTAACGGCAGTATAAAGTAGAGACAGGTGAGTCGATTTCCGCGGCCTGTCATTTATAAGTTAAAAGTAAGTGGTCGCCGAGAACCAACATCACAATCATTGCAGACTGGGCCTGGAGAAGAGTCCCGGCCACCTGAGAAGAGTCCTGGTTATTCATGAATTCCTGTTCTCCTGCCACCTGCTGATGACTGACAGGCTTCTACCTAGTTTTCTCCCTTTCTCTCTAGGAGAGAACTGCCAATCATCAGCAGATGGGTGAGAGAGCAGGAGATTATGTGTAACCAGGACTCTTCTCAGGTAGATTGGACTCTTTTCAAGGCCTGGGCTGCAATGATTATGATGCTGGTTCTCAGCAACCACTTACTTTTAGCTCATGAGTGACACACCGCTGACATCAGCATTTCTGTCACTACTTTATACTGCCCTCAGTGAGATCAGCATAAAGTGGATGACGGGTTCCCTTTAAGGCTCTAACTAAACAAAATGTGGGAGACTTACATTATTCCCATGCACAACGGTTGATAAATCTCCCCAATGACTTTAACCCTTAGGATTCCGGAGGTTTTTTCCCATTTGCGTTTTGATTTTTCTTCCCCATCTTCCTTGAGCCATAACTTTTTTTATATTTGCGTTCAATGAGGGCTTTTTTTTTGCGGGACAAGTTGTACTTTCTAATGACACCATTTAATATGGCATACAGTGTAGTGAGACGTGGGGGAAAAAAATCCAAATGGGGTGGAATTGAAAAAAAATACAAAAATGAAATTCCGCCACCGTTTTACGGGTTTTGTTCCCATGTCGTTCCCTTTGCGGCAAAACTGACCTGTGCTCTTCATTCTGTGGGTCAGTACAATTACAACGATACCACATATGTATTGTTTTTTTTTTTTATGTCTAAATAGTGTAAAAATAAATGTAAACTTAAAAAAAAATATATATGTTTTTTTTTTTACATCACAATTCTGACCCCATAACTTTTTTTAAAGTTACATCTACTGAGCTGTGTGGGGGCTAATTTTTTGCGGGACAATCTGTAGTTTTTATTGATACCATTTTGTAGTGTGTGACTTTTTGATCACATTTAATAAAAAAATTTGGGGTAGGAGAAGCAATGAAAAAATGACAAATTTGGCATTTTTACCCTTTTTTCCGTTACACAATTCGGACGTTTTCAGACACTGTGATGCCCATGAGGTTTATATTTTTTGTTATTTAGGTATTTATTTTTTTATTTTACGGAAAGGAGGGTGATTTAAACTTTATAAAATGACGGATTATTAGCCTACAATTACAAAAGACACATTTTACAAATAGCGTGCGCCTTATTATAAATGAAGTGAAACAAGTTGCTTCCTGATGTAAGGATTTTTCTGGCGCAAAATACGCTATTATTGATAAATAAACCCCAATGTCTCCGTACCTGTCCCCTCAAATGTAAATTGTGTAAGGAATTTTTTTTTTAAAGAGGACCTGCCAGCACAAAATACAATGCAATCTGAAAGCACCATGCTGTAGAGCAGAACAGATTTGGGATGAGATTCAGTAAAACCTGCAATTTATACATTTACATCTGCTTTTTTCACTTTCAAAAAATATATCAGTCCGCTCGGCTTCTCCTGTTGTACAGCATGGTGCTTTCAGATTGCATTGCATTTTATGGTGACAGGTCCTCTTTAAATGACTCAAAAAACTATTTAGGGCTGGTTCACACAACCATACAGTCGCCATGCCACAATTAGTGGTCCGCAATGCATGGGCACCGGTTGTGTGAATCCTGTATTGCGGTGCTGACCCATTGACGTCATCTGCAAAATACAGCAAAAGATAGGACAGGTCTTACCTTTTGCGGTGCAGTAGCACAGACCTAAAAGCCCACGGAAGCATCTCGGAGTGTTTCTGTGGGCTGCCGATCCGTGCCTCTGCTTCTCAAAAGACAGGACATGTCCTACCTTTCACTGTATCTTGCGGAACGCGGACCTGTTCAACTCAATGGGTCCGCAGCACGGAGTGCAGACGGCCAGTGCCCATATATTGCGGACCCCCTGTTTGTGGTCCACAAGAAGGGCCAAGAGCCCTTACATTCATCTGAATGAGCCCTTAAAGGGAGTCTGTCACCAGATTTTGACCTTATAGACCGCTTACATAGCGCTCTAGCATAGCAGTCTATGATTCTAATGGTACCTTTGATGTTTTCTTATGAGGTTCCCCCAAGGCAAAAACTTACTTTTATTCATATGTAAATTAGGTCTCGCAAGTGCCCAGGGGCGGCGTTCACCTCGTTGGTGCCCAGGCTGTTCTGCCTCTTTTCGTCATGTCCCAACCCCAGCCTCTTCTTCTGCCCACCCCACTCTTCTTTTGCGTCCTCCTTCTCTGCAGCGAGATCCCGCGCCTGCGCTATCCATAGCTTTGCCGGGGCATTGTGGGCACGGCATTGCAGTAGCTACTGCGCATGCCCCGGGCAAGCAATGAAGAGCGCAGGCGCGGGATCTCGCTGCAGAGAAGGAGGACGCAAAGGAAGAGCGGGGCGGGCAGAAGAAGAGGCTGGGGTTGGGATATGACGAAAAGAGGCAGAACAGCCTGGGCACCAACGAGGTGAACGCCGCCCCTGGGCACTTGCGAGCCCTAATTTACATATGAATAAAAGTCAGTTTTTGCCTTGGGGGAACTTCACAAGAAAACATCAAAGGTACCATTAGAATCATAGACTGCTATGCTAGAGCGCTATGTAAGCGGTCTATAAGGTCACAATCTGGTGACAGACTCCCTTTAAGCTGTACCCAATATTTTAGGCTTTCAACTGAAAGACAGTGAAAGACTGACTGCAACTGTGTGATGTCCAGTCAATCTGGGATGTGCCCTAATTAATGTAAGGTGTGCACTACTATACCCTCCTCCAGGGTATGGCCCCCTGTGATTCACCATAGTGATGACTGAAGACAGCAAGTGAAGGTCACTGGACTCACAGACTTATCACATCCTCGGCACAAGTTTCTATAGTCAGGTGAAAGTTAGGATTGCACGTCTCACCAGATACACAGCTTTCTGGAAAAACGTGGTTGTCTCAAGGATCTTGTGCATAGTGGCGGTCTCCAGTTCATCTGGATCTAGCTGGTCTTTTGGAAATGGTATCCCATTGAAGAGGACCACGGGGAGCGGCGACAGTCCAGTCTGCAGGAAGTACTCCTTCCCCTCCTGAAAAATAATGGGAGATGGTCAGATATTATTATGTTACAGATTAATGACAACTGATTCCAACTTAAAGGGGTTATCCGAATATTCGTAACTGATGACCAATCCTCTGGATAGGTCATCAGTATCTGATCGGTGGGATCCAACACCCAGCTGTTTGAGAAAGCTCAGCGCTCGCTGCTTACCCTCGTCCAGTGATGTCACATCCATCAGTCACAAGGCATAGGTGTAGCTCTGCCCTATTTAATTCAATTCTGCCCAGGCCACGTGACTGATGGTCCGACTTGAATGGGGCTGCGCAGCACCTAGGCCACATGACCAATGGTTGTTACGTCACTGGCCTAGGGTAACCAGCGAGAAGGCTGCAGCGCTCACAGAAGTGCTTGGCCTTCTCAAACAGCTGATCGGCAGGGGTCCCATGTGTCGGACCACACCAATCAGTTGCTAGACGCCAAAGGATAGGTCATCAATTACAAATAGTTGGATAAACCCTTTAAAAGCAATATCACCTGGGATAGCTATACATGAGTAGATAACCATCCAATCAGGTGGGTTTAATCGCACCCTCAAATTGTTCATAGTCACCAAATTCAGGAAAACATTACAATGTATTTAGACGTTTCCTACATCCACCATGTTCTTCACCCTCACACACTGCAGTTTTTACTTCACTTTCTTACACACCCCCATATAACGGCTGAACGATCGTAATAAACTGAGCGTATAATTCTAAGGGCTCATGCACACGACCGTATGCCCTCCGAGACATTAGAGCATAAGATCGTATGACTGCAGGACAATAGTCCCGCAGGCAGCCAGAAGTGCACAGCATCATTGTAATCTATGCACACGATGTATGCCGCTCCAGGACATATGGCCTGCTCAAGGACCGTATGTCTCAGAGGGCACGTGGTCGTGTGCATGAGCCCTTACATAGGTTTTTTTTTGCGGATCCACTGTAACAATGCCTGTCCTTGTCCACCATAAGGACAAGAATAGGACATGTTCTATTCTTTTGTGAAAGGACTTGTGGACATACGGATACGGAATGCACAGAGTCATTTATGTTTTTTTTGCTGCCCCATTGAAATGAATGGTTCCGCATAAGGGCTGTGAAAAAAAACGGAACGAACAAAAAATAAGTTTGTGCGCATGAGCCCTAATACACAATATAATTATATACAATTAGTGATCAAACAGATTACATTTTATACATTTCTTTTTTATTTTTTTATTTTTTTACTCGTTTTATTGAAGTTTAATAAAGAGGCATGGTCATTACAATATGACAGTGATGTATCCCTCGCAGGGGAGCTTCGACCTTTATCTCATAACAGTAAAAAGTGCCCGGAACACAAGAGTCCGAGTTTCATTGAGCTGCTGGCGGACAAGTGTCATCCGACGCTGAATACATATGTAATGGATGTAAGGACAGAGGGGAAGAGCACCACTCTCCCCATACTTTTTGAAACTTCTGAGGGCACTTCCTGTGTATAAAAACTAAGTTTCCCATGGAGACTGCATGGTTAACCAACGCTTTCCACTGGCCTATTGTGGGTGATCTATCTGCCATCCACCTCAGGGCTATGGCCTTCCTGGCAAAGAATAGAGCCTCCCTTAGGAAAATCCTCTGATAATGCGGCCACTTCTCCTCGTCCAATATTCCAAGGACACATATTTTGGGACACACCGATACTGGGATGGGAACCATAGTTGACAGAACATCCACCACTCTCTTCCAAAAAGCCCGTAAGTGGGGGCGGGGCCGCGGACGCACTTAGCTGAGCTCCGGACCCAATACCCTAACTTCATGTTAATCCTGTAATTTATCTGCCGCAAAAATTACATCCAGATCGGGCAGGAGGTCGGGAAAGACCCGCAGCACAACCATGGCCCGTAATAGAGCACAGTCGGCCGCTGACCGACTCCGGGAGTTTGCCCGCGTGGAAGATCAAGATGGCGCAGGCTCCCGTTTACCACCTCCGGATGGGATTAGAGATGGCCCTGCGCATGAAGAAGCGGAGTGTGCAGCTACAGAGCCATCCTTGAAACAGGTCACCGAGCAATTGCTGCAAGCGATAGCCACCTGCCGCACATCAATGGTGGGCAAGCTGGAGGAGGTGAAGGTGGATATAGGCCTACTTCGCCATGATATGCAGGCCATGCGTGAACGCGTCAAAGAGACCGAAAATAGGATCTCAGAAGTGGAAGACCGTGTACAGCCGCTCCCCGCAAAAATACAAGAGCTGGAGCAGAAAGTCAACTTTTGGCAGCAAAAATGTGACGATTACGAGAACCGCACAAGACGCAATAATTTGCGGATCATCGGTTTACCTGAAAAATCTGAGGGTAACAACCCATGTGCATTCGTCACTACCTGGCTCCGTAACACCTTCCCAGAGGCAACATTCTTATCGGCCTTCATTGTCGAGCGTGCACATCGCGTTCCCGCCAAACCCATTCCACCGGGGGCTCCTCCAAGACCTCTACTTGCGAGATTGCTAAACTCTATGGACAGAGATCATGTGCTGCAAATGGCGCATAACAAGCAGGAGCTGAAGTATGATAACATCATGATTTTCCCGGACTTTTCGTCCGAACTACAGAAGCGCAGGGCAACATTCAGCACGGTGAAAAGAAGACTCCAGGAGCAGAACCTATCCTACTCCATGGCGTACCCGGCTCGATTAAGAGTGGTGGATGGGGAAGTGAGCCGGTTCTTCAAAAATCCTGAAGAGGCCACAAACTGGCTGGATGGCAGGGGCAGAAACGCTAGACCTCCAAGATGACAGCCCGCATAGTCCTTTAACGCCAACGGCAAGGAGGGGATCTCTGGACTTGGACTCGGGACCTGCGGGGACACTTACACTGACTAAGTATCAGAACTCTTGAATGTTATCGTTTATTATTGATTTCAATTCTCAGCTGAATCTCACAAGAGATAGTTAGTTAAGAAGGGGAATGTGGGATTAGCGGGGAATTGTACATGACAGGGTAAAGATCTTGTATGTCACAGCTACTGTCTGGGCAAAAGCGGAGTTAATGAGAGTGATGGGAGGTCCCTGTTGGACTACTTACCCGAGTCCTAGGCCTGGATCCCATTAGAAGTTAGGGATTGGGTCCTTAGTCACTATGTTATATATCTCCTATAAGTAAGATACGAGTTATATGGTGCTACTGGTAACTAACCATACGCACGCCCCAGTTCATCTGAAGTGTCATAGCTGGTTTAATGTTTCACCATGCAGGCACTCATCACCTATATCAGTGGTGGCCAGAGGCGGCACTCAGAGCCCTCTCTGTGGGCACCAGCACCCAGGAAAAAGTCTATGGTGTACCAATATGCCTTAGAGTTTTCCTGCTATTCTTCAGCCCAGGACGCACTATGAACGGCACAGGCAGCGCATTAAATGTAGGGAGGATATTATAGCTAAATAATAAAGTACATGGAAGATATACTATATTTGCATTCAGGTTAAATTGCTGTGTTCGCACTTTGCGATAAAAAATTGGGTTTTGGGTTGCAGTTTGGGCACTCAGCCTCTAAAAGGTTCGCCATCACTGACCTATATCAAGGTACACCTGATGGTTCGAATGTTATATGTTATGTGCCGGATCGGGAAGGGTAAAGTACAGAGAGGGAGACAGGAGGGCAACAAAGTCCTTTTCATAAGATTGACATGTCGGAAATACGTATAATGTCCTGGAACGTTAGGGGCCTGGGTAGTGCCAGGAAACGCACCATGGTCTTTTCTGCAATCAGAAGATTTAATCCACATGTACTCGGTTTGCAGGAAACCCATTTAACGGCAGATACCACTAGACATACCCAAAAGCCTTGGGTTCAATGGGCACAACATTCATGCTCTACCAGCTTGTCTAGGGGAGTGTCGTTGCTGGTACATAAATCCCTTAGGTGGGAAATGGAGGCCTGCCAGATAGACCCGGCTGGGAGATTTGTGTTCATAGCGGCATACATCAACTGTATACTATATGTTGTACTAGGTATACATACATTCCACCGCCTTTCTCCTTACAGATTGTTCAGCAGGCAGTGAGTTTTGCAGCCTCATATCCATCGGCCCGTGTAGTAAGTCTTGGTGACTTTAATACGACCTTAGATAAGGACTTAGACAGACATCACTTGGCTGAGGCTTCTGACAACCGCCCTAGTAATAAGACATCTCTAGCCGCATTATTGGGAGAGGTAGGATGGATAGACATATGGTGCCTTAAATACCCTGATACTAGACAGTACTCTCGACTAGCCATAATACACTATCAAAAATAGATTATGCTTTTGGTAACTCAGCTATGTGCTCTCTGACATACTGTATAGAGTACGGACCAAGGGGCATTTCTGATCATTCGCCGATACAGCTAGTGTTGAGACTGGGAGGGGATGTGATCAGACGCTCAACACGGATTAATCATTTCTGGTTGTCCCCGTTTGGACCTTCTGATCGCATTCCTGACCAATTGAAGGTTTTTATGGAGGGGCATGGAGAAGTTACAGACTACACATTACTCTGGGAAACTATGAAGGCATATCTTAGAGGATGCCTGAGATCTACTAGATCATTCATCAAAAAGTCAGCAGCTAGACAGGAGGAAAGACTAGCAGCGGAATGTACTAGATTAGAAGCAGCATATGTTGCTGACCCCAATGACTTGAATAGAGAATCTTGGTTAACATTAGGGAGTCAGTATTTGACCCTACTCAAAGAAAAGGCCCAACGGATAATGTTCTTCACAAAACAAACATATTTTGAATTGGGCAACCAATCTAGCAAATTACTCGCTCATATCGTCAGACAGAATCAGGCATCCCCGACGGTATTACGTATCAAGGCCTTAGATGGTCAGATATTGTCAGACCCTGAAACCATAGCGGGTAGATTTCAAGAGTACTACAAGGACTTATATCAGACCAAAGTAAATTATGAGACGGATGACGTCATGCAGTATCTTGAAGACCTGGAATTCCCTACATTAGCACAGGAGGCAATAGACAGTTTAGAAGCCCCTATATCCACTCTGGAACTAGAAGATGCTATAGCACAACTAGCTAGGGGTAAATCACCTGGTCCCGATGGATTACCTCTAGAAGTTTACGTTAAATATGCTGCCCACATCAACCCATTGCTAATTCGCATGTATGAGGATGCATTTAAAAAAAAAAGAGATTTTTGTATAACTTACCAGTAAAATCTCTTTCTCGCTCTTCCTTGGGGGACACAGGAAACCTTGGGTATAGCTCATCTCCATAGGAGGCGTGACACTAAGTGAAAGACTGTTAGCCCCTCCTCCAGCAGCTATACCCTCAGCCTGGAGAGAGAGACTACCAGTTATGTGCCCAAGTAGTTAAAACAAAGGCAAGGATCAACCAAATTAATACCAACAAGTCAAAACACCCGTCAGGGCAACCAAAACAATGGGTGGGTGCTGTGTCCCCCAAGGAAGAGCGAGAAAGAGATTTTACTGGTAAGTTATACAAAAATCTCGTTTTCTCGCCCAATTCCTTGGGGGACACAGGAAACCTTGGGATGTTCAAAAGCAGTCCACAAATAGGGAGGGACCACAACCCAAAGAGAATTAAAGCACCATAGGCATTAAGGCACCGCCGCCTGCAAGACCAGGCGGCCCAAAGCAGCATCCGCCGATGCATAAGTGTTCACCCTGTAGAACTTGGTGAAAGTGTGCAAAGAAGACCAGGTGGCCGCCTTACACAATTGTTCAGCCGAAGCTCGATTTCGCTGAGCCCAGGAAGCCCCGACCGCTCTGGTAGAATGAGCGGTAACACCAAAGGGCGGCTCCCTGCCCTTAGCACGGTAAGCCTCAGCAATAGCCATCTTGATGAAGCGGGCAATAACCACTTTAGATGCCGCCAGCCCCCAGCGCGGACCCTCCGGAACCACAAAAAGAGAGTCCGAGCGCCGAAAGGGTCTAGTTACATCCAAGTAGATCCTCAGAGCCCTAACAACATCCAGACGGTGAAGATCCCGTTCCCGAGGATGAGACGGGGACGGGCACAGAGAAGGAAGGACAATATCTTCATTCAGGTGAAAAGCGGACACCACCTTCGGAAGGAAATCCGGAACCGGACGGAGAACCACCTTGTCCTGGTGAAAAACCAAGAGGGGTTCTACGCAAGAAAGTGCTGCCAATTCAGACACACGCCGAAGAGACGTGATGGCAACGAGGAAAAAAACTTTGCAAGACAACAAGCGAAGGGAAACCCTGCGCAGAGGCTCGAAAGGGGAAGATTGGAGAGCCGTCAGCACAACATTAAGATCCCAAGATGGAACGGAAGCGCGATACGGGGGAGCATAGTGAGCAACCCCCTGAAGAAAAGTCTTAACTGGACCGAGCGGAGCCAGAGGGCGCTGAAAAAGGATCGAAAGCGCTGAGATCTGACCCTTTAGGGTACTGAGACCCAAACCCAAGTCCAGACCAGACTGCAAAAAGGATAAAATCGTGGGGAGAGAAAACCGAAGGGGATGAACATCTAAGGTCCCGCAGAAATTCAAATAGGCCCGCCAGGTTCGGTAATAAATCCTGGACGATGCCGGTTTACGCGCACGAATCATGGTACGGACCACGTCAGCAGAAAACCCCCGCCGTGTTAGGACCGTGGTTTCAATAGCCACGCCGCTAAACGTAGCGCCCCTAAATGCTGGTGGAAGATCGGCCCTTGAGAGAGGAGGTCTTCTCTTAGAGGCAGAGGCAAGGGAGCGTCTGCCAGGAGCAACATAAGGTCGGCGTACCAAGGACGACAAGGCCAATCCGGGGCTATTAGGATCGCCGGCGTGCCCTCCGCCGCGATCTGCCGAAGGACTCGTGGAAGAAGAGGCAGGGGCGGAAAAACGTAGAGGAGAGAGAACTCCGTCCAAGGAAGGACGAGCGCATCCGCGCCGTAAGCGTCCGGATCCTTGGCTCTGGCCATGAAGGTGGGAAGTTTGTGGTTGAATCTGGAGGCCATGAGATCCACGTCCGGATGACCCCAACGGAGGCAAATAGACTCGAAGACGTCGGGGTGCAGAGACCACTCGCCCGGGTCGATCGTCGTCCGGCTGAGGAAATCCGCCGCCCAATTGTCCACCCCCGGGATGTAAATGGCCGAAAGGGCTGGAACATGAACTTCCGCCCAGCGAAGGATTCGAGACACCTCCCTCATCGCCGCCGCGCTGCGAGTGCCCCCCTGATGATTTATGTATGCCACAGCCGTGGCATTGTCCGATTGGACACGAACAGGGTGACCCTGAAGCAGCGAAGTCCAATGCCGGAGTGAGAGGAGAATTGCCCTCAGCTCCAGAACGTTGATCGGTAGTTTGGACTCCGATGGAGACCAAGTGCCTTGTACGGACCGAGGGGGAAACACCCCCCCCCCCCAACCCCGCAGACTGGCATCGATGGTAATCACCAACCAAGCTAACGGCAGGAATGACTTCCCTTGGAGAGGGGTCCGCAGCCACCAGAGGAGAGATGAGCGAACCTGGGGGGAAAGGGGAAAATGCCGATCCAGACTCTCCTGGGACTTGTCCCAGGCGGACAGAATGGCCGTCTGAAAGGTGCGGGAGTGATACTGCGCGTAGGGGATTGCTTCGAAGCAGGACACCATCTGTCCCAAGACCCGCATGCTGAATCGGAAGGAAGGATGGCGGTGGGTCAGAAGGCTGCGAACTGACCGATGAAGGAGCAGGCGCTTCTCTGACGGAAGCTGAACCTCCGCTGCATCTGTATCCAGCAGCATCCCCAGAAAGATCAGTTGCCAGGATGGAACAAGAGAGGATTTGGGAAGGTTGATAATCCAACCGAACCGGCGTAAGGTCTGTAGCGAGAGGTCCACACTGGCGGATGTCAGTGACAGAGAAGGTGCCTTGATAAGGAGATCGTCCAAATATGGAAGAAGAAAAACTCCCCTGGAACGAAGTAAGGCGAGGACGGGGGCAAGGACCTTTGTGAAAACGCGAGGGGCCGTCGCCAGCCCGAAGGGGA